>NC_090250.1:37559045-37669045 GCF_037325665.1 Littorina saxatilis
GCGGGATAAAAACGGTCATACACGTAACAATCCACTCGTGCTAAAACCATGAGTGAACGTGGGGGTCTAAGCCCATGAACGACGACGAAGAAGAAGAAGAAGAAGTCTCTCATCTGCGGAGATAAACTGTCCAGTGATCGCGCTAGGTGGTTTGCTTTTCTTCTTTTTTTCCCCAACTGTTGTGTGTACATCGTCATGTATCTTGGTATCACATGCAAAATACAATAGGAAAGCTCCCCTAAAACCTTGCCACTAAGTGACAGCAACCCATAAGACTGCGTTCAATAGCACAGTAAAAAAAATGCACTTTTATACAGAAAAACTACCAAAAGCACTTACGGTCAAAGCATTAGTATTATTTTTTATCTATTTATACTGCTACCCATCAGCACGTTGTCGTGGCCAAGTGCATCTTTTGTTCGAAAAGAGTTTACGGGAAAACAACATTAATTTGAATATTTCGAAATTTGAACCTATAAATTACAC
The DNA here is from genome assembly GCF_037325665.1 of Littorina saxatilis. Taxonomy (NCBI): domain Eukaryota; kingdom Metazoa; phylum Mollusca; class Gastropoda; order Littorinimorpha; family Littorinidae; genus Littorina; species Littorina saxatilis. The sequence continues at coordinate 37,559,532 of NC_090250.1, forward strand.
CAACAGTTTCCAATGAACGTAAATTGTGAAGTAAACTTGTATCAATCACTGAACGTATTTTGAAACTGGAATGCACGTGTGTCCAATGCCTTAGCGCGACTCTTGTTGCTATAGCTTTACACTGGAATGCACGTGTGTCCAATGCCTTAGCGCGACTCTTGTTGCTATAGCTTTACACTGGGATGCACGTGTGTCCAATGCCTTAGCGCGACTCTTGTTGCTATAGCTTTACACTGGAATGCACGTGTGTCCAATGCCTTAGCGCGACTGTTGCTATAGCTTTACACTGGGATGCACGTGTGTCCAATGCCTTAGCGCGACTCTTGTTGCTATAGCTTTACACTGGAATGCACGTGTGTCCAATGCCTTAGCGCGACTCTTGTTGCTATAGCTTTACACTGGAATGCACATGTGTCCAATGCCTTAGCGCGACTCTTGCTATAGCTTTACACTGGAATGCACGTGTGTCCAATGCCTTTGCGCGACTCTTGTTGCTATAGCTTTACACTGGGATGAGACGACCTGAATTTTCCAGCAATGGAATAAAGAATTTAAGAAAAACAAGAAAGGTTAAGTTTTTGGAACGTTTAATTATTGACAAAACAAAACGTTACTTGCACAGGTCAAGGTTACTTTTCTCTCATTCCATGAACATTTGCAATAATTGTTATTCATCCATTATTTGCCGCTGAATGGGTGTAATAAATGTTCGTGTGGAAAGCAGGACTTTCCATTTTGGAGAGCACAACATTATCATTTTGGATTTCAGCAATGGAATAATAAAGTAATGGAAATTGAAATGTTGATTTTTTTTTATTGGCATTACATGTTCATGGCTCCTGCGTCATCAACATGTGGCTTTCTGACCAGAATATTAACTTTGTGATCTCCGAAATGGAAAGTCCTGCTTTCCTCATGAATTTTTATTACACACATTCAACGGCAAATCATGGATGAATAAAAAATCATTACTTTCATGGGATGAGAGTTAAGTAACCTTGACCTTTCCGTAATATGTGTAGCAGCTGTCAAAGTAGCGTGTTATGCTTCCTTGGAAAAAAACACTAAAAACGTGTTCCTCTCGTGAACTATCGTGCATATCTGACAAAGTGTCACAAGGCTTGATGGCACATTTATGAAAGCTAAAAATGTATTAACTGTGCAACAAGAATTGTCATTACACCCCCCCTCCTCTCTCTCTCTCTCTCTCTCTCTCTCTCTCTCTCTCTCTCTCTCTCTCTCTCTCTCTCTCTCTCTCTCTCTCTCTGTGATTAGAGTAGTCCCTCTCTTGGCGAGGGCTGGTTGAAAAAAGCCGAGTCGTTTGCCACAACCCTCGTAACATAACATTTGATTTGATTTGGTCTCTCTCTCTTTCTCGCTCTTTCTCGCTCTGTCTGTCTGTCTGTCTGTCTGTCTGTCTCTCTGTCTCTCTCTCTCTCTCTCTCTCTCTCTCTCTCTCTCTCTCTCTCTCTCTCTCTCTCTCTCTCTCTCTCCCTCCCCGTCTTCATTTTGGCTATTCCTTCAATCGAATTCGCATGGTCGCTTCGCTTTTTATTTGGTTGAAATAAGCTGGTAATAAAACTTTCAGTGTTGTTGCCAGGCCTCGGTCTTCGGTCTCTGACGCATTCCTTTCTGATTTGACGCATTGGACCTAGCCTTGTCCGGTCGATGAACCGTTAGTTTTTACGTTTTGGTGGTCAACTAACCGATACATATTCGTACAAGGCGGACAAGGTCTGCAATGAATGGAATGGGAGTTGCAAAGTCGGAAAACAAACCCCGATCGAAATGCTCATGTTCGCTACGAGTGAAAATGCACTCGGTGCCGAGTCCGTGTTTGTCGTCATTGACACTCGAGGCTGCGTTTACGGAAATACCCGATCCAGCCGGTGTACCTATTTACCGAAAACGGCGCAAACAGCGGAAAGTTCATCAATATAATACTACGGCATGGTAATTTGGACCTATTGTTTTTTTAAAGCCAGGACATTTGGACCTATTGTTTTTGTTTAGGGAGGTCCAAATGACCTATTGTCTTCTTAGGCTGGCAACAACACTGTAAAACCGTTATTTCTAATATGCTGACTGTTAGCAAATGATAACAGACATGTCTCAAAAACGATATCAGCATTCGCCTGACGGCTCATGTTTGATATATTTCATCTCGACATGTCTGTTATCATTTGCTTACAGTCAGCATATTAGAAATAACTAATAATATATGATACAGTGAATATGTATAATCAGCAAACAACACTGTATATAACTTACAGTGAGTATGTCTAAATCAGAGAAAATGTATATTCCATGAACATTTCAGAGAATAACATTTGTATTGTTTGGCTCAGGAGCTACATAAAATGTTCCACAAAAAAGTGTTTACAAAATCAGGAAGTAGACTCATTACCTGAAATGTTGTTCTTGCATTTAGACGTATTCACTGTCATGAAGCGTCTGGTACGTGGTGCAGCAGTTAGGCACCGCGTGGGTCCTGCACCTCCGCTTTCGGCCAAGGACGTATTAATGGAAGGGCGCTGGTTCTGTGCGACGCTTAGTTTTCGAGATAGGTGTGACTTACGAAGTACAGGACGTCACATTCCAAATAAGCACGACTATGTTGCAGGTGGAAGCCGCTGAGATTGCATTTCTTCAGGAGGTTTCCGCAAAAATAGATATTACACGATTTGCGCGAAACAGTTGAGAAGCAGACGATCTCTAAGATCTCTGTTCGTCTCGTGATAACGTTATTTTGTATGATAACGATTCACTTGCAAACTAAAGTATACAATTTGGTGTGTCAGTGGTAAATGTAAATAGAAATGTGTAATACAGACAAAGCAAACAAATAAACGTGTTTTTCTCGTGAAAATGTTGCGTTGTGCGGGTGTTTGGGTGGCCACGTGATGTACACAAAGCAAAGTGCGGGACGGACTCTGCTCTGTGCTGTAACTGGCAAGTTCAAAACACAAGAAAAACGATTTCGTTATGCGGGCAACCACGGGGGATGTATGTATTTTTCAAATGGTTGTAAAATAAGACTTGTATTTATCACCGTACTCAGGCCCTGTTCTTTTTTTCGTCACACCTAAAACGTACCGTTATTTCTTGTGAGCGACGCAGCATTATACGTGGTGCAGCAGTTAGGCACCGCGTGGGTCCTGCACCTCCGCTTTCGGCCAAGGACGTATTCACTGATTTGAGTTTCAAGTACTTCAACATAAAACTTTAGTTTCGTCATGTTCAACAACTCACAGACCAGAACAAGAATTCATCTCTGGTTACGAAGCATGTATTGTTCCTACGTAACACAACTGTTCACCGCGTAATGGAAATTCGGTTTACTGTGCGTGCAATACAATGACAATCAGTGTTCATACATTTCTTTTATTCCTAATGTCATTGTTCGGTCCTTTGAATTCCAGCGCGGGTTGTGCAACTGAAAACAATAATCTTATACAAAAGGTTTCCAAGTAATGTTTTTTTACCCAAAGTACCTATTGTAATTTAACTCTACTGGTAATCATGAGTATATTGTCGTGGCAAATTATATCCGTTCTTCCTAATCCTGACACTTTTACATAACAATCAACAGTGACCTTACTTTACGTAAATGATGCTTAAAGATTAAGCAGATTTTTGTGTTCCCAATCTGCGAACAAACCCACCGATTTTTGAACATTCAGTGCGTGTTTGTGATAAAATGACACTTATTACATTTTGACAGAAATATTTTATATTCTCACCTTAATCGTCCGGGTTCCCTTTGAATTCTAGCACGAGTGGATTATCAAACGTTTGATGACAGGCGGTGTGGTCTAGTGGATAAGACATCGGCTTCCTAATCGAAAGGTCGTGAGTTCAAATCCCGGTCGCGGCCGCCCGGTGGGTTAAGGGTGGAGATTTTTCCGATCTCCCAGGTCAACTTATGTGCAGACATGCTAGTGCTTTATCCCCCTTCGTGTGTACACGCAAGCACAAGATCAAGTGCGCACGGAAAAGATCGAGTAATCTATGTCAGAGTTCGGTGGGTTATAGAAACACGAAAATACACAGCATGCTCCCCTGAAAGCGGCGTATGGCTGCCTGAATGGCGGGGTAAAAACGGTCATACACGTAAAACCCCACTCATGCGAAAACATGAGTGAACGTGGGAGTTTCAGCCCATGAACGAAGAAGAAGAAGAAGAAGCGCTAGACGATCCACTGGTGATTCTACTCATACCACTATAAGGAGAAAAAGCGAAGTGTTCCGGGCCTACAGTATTCTGTGAACTATCAAGTCAAGTCAAGTCAATAAATGTTTTTTAAACCTAGGGTTACATGAATTCTAAAAAAGAAAATTGCAATAAACACGACAAAAAAAGTGACTGTAACAAGAATTGACGTGATGTTTTTTTCTCTCCGAATTATGTATTGTAATCTAACACAACGGATACCGATTAATACATTGTCGTGGCAAATTACATCCGCTCTTCGAAAGGTGTTTTTCGAACAACCTGCGTCATTCACACGAAAGGGCGCGATAAGGTGATCCAAAATGCGATACATCCACATGATTAAGCAAATAAATAGTGTATTTAACAAAATTATTAATTTCTTTCTTTTCTTCTCATGGAATACTTAGCTTCTTTTTAGTTAAAAGGGATAATACATCTAAGAAAGAAAAGCCTTCAGATCGCTTCTAAAGGTATACCTTAAGATTCTGCGTTGCAAATAATGCTACCTCCCAGGATAACTGCCTACACTTTGCAAAAACGCACGCACGCACGCACGCACGCGCGCACGCGCAAACACACACGCACACATGCACGCACGCACGCACGCACGCACACACACACACACACACACACACACACACACACACACACACACACACACACACACACACACACACACACACACACACACAATGTAACTTCGTCGTGTACAATGTAACTTCGTCGTGTACAAGTAAGAGTTTGTAAAGTTTCAATATTACAAACAGCTTCTATGAGCATATGTCGTTATCACACCATACCACGCCTGCTCAAGAAATGTAGACCTCGTTATTTTCTCATTACGTATTCAATCATTCCGACACCTGGATTATAATATCGTATAATATGGTATGAGCTATCGATGCAATAAAAGGCAATATATTTCGTTCTATTGTCAAAGTTGTCACGAGTCGAACGTGTATTTTTCAGAGTACGTAGCCTACATGCACTCGATAGATATGACACGGTTTGATCTCTCTCTCTCTCTCTCTCTCTCTCTCTCTCTCTCTCTCTCTCTCTCTCTCTCTCTCTCTCTCTCTCTCTCTCTCTCTCTCTCTCTCTCTCTCTCTCTCTCTCTCTCTCTCTCTCTCTCTCTCTCTCCCTCTCTCTCTCTGTTATCCTTAAAATGCAACGTATGGCTTAGAGCATGATGTTGAGAAAGTGCAAGCTGCCCTATACCACTTAATTCACATCAATTAACTCGCAATCTACCTCAATGCAATGCATTTTGTGTACATATGTATAACTAGAGGAATACCCGGCTTCGCCGGGTGAATCGCGAGACAGAGACAGACAGCGTGGCGGTTCGCCGTCTTAGAGCACGGGTGAACATTTTCATCCACCAGTTTGTGCCCACTCAAAGGAAGGCAAGAACATACAGAGAGACAAAAGCCGCCAGACCCCATCACAAACAGAACTCTACAATCCACAGGTGTTGCCTGGCGAGCTAGCTATAAATAGCTCACAACTTCTAAGGCGAACAACTCTGCAGAGTCTGCTGTGAAGGGCGACGGTAGTCTCCCTGTCACACTCGACCCCCTTTGAATGAACTTTGTCCCCAAAGTTCCGAACCATGGACCCGCCAAGCTTAGGTCCCTCCCAGGTTGGTGGAGTGGGAACAGAACGAAAATGATTCACTGGCCTGAACATTTCATGTCGAGTCCCATCCCTGTCGACGACGCCAAATGTAACCGAGTGCCGAAACACCACAATCACCTTTGAAGGCGAAGTCCACTCAAACGGGATTGAGAATTTTAGAGCTTATTTCTAAGCCCTATAATAACTGTTATGGCTTCTCAAGGAAGGCCCGAACATACAGACACACCAAAGCCGCCAGACCACATCACAAACAGAACTCTACAATCCACAGGTGTTGCCCACACCCACACACACACACACACACACACACACACACACACACACACACACACAGAGAAGCCGTATATATATAAATATGTATATCTATATCTATAAATATATAGAGATAGATGACAGTGTATTTTTCGCGTGGCTATAAATTGATTCGACCTTTGCACTTTTACAGTGAGGACAACTTACGGGTGCAAGGAAAGCGTTCTGGACAATGCAGTGACATTCTAAAAATAGTAACGTAGTAACGGGAATATGGATTGACGCCACACGAAGGAAGGGAGATAAACGCAAAAACACTGGAGAAGATAAGGAAGAGTTAGTGGGAACGGATCTGGGAAGATGAACAGAAAAACCAAAATCGGTTCAGCGCTGCGCGCTGAGAGCACGTGTTGAAAATTCTCATCGACCAGGTTGTGTCCGGGGTCTACCTGAATATGCCCACCAAATTTGAAGCAGATCCATCGAGAACTTTGGCCGTGCATCGCGAACACACACACACACACACACACACACACACACACACACACACACACACACACACACACACACACACACACACACAAGTCATATATATATATATATATGTAGATGTGTTTTCACTTTAGTTACCTGTTAAAAATGTAGAATTTAATTTTTTTTAAATTTTTTATTTGTTATTCTTTTATCTTGTATTTTTACTTCATTGTTGTAGTTAGTCCCTCTTTAGGGCGAGGGCTGGATGTAAAAAAGCAGACCACTGCTTAAAGGCACAGTAAGCCTCCCGTAAACCATCACAGAGCTCCCCGAGCGTCTACATACAGTACAAGCATACTTCCATTTGAACGCTCACCGAACGGGAACATCCTGGCTGCTTTCTGTCGAGCGTGAGAAATTTTCAAAGAATTTATTTTCGTGGACTTGGTCCTCTACAACAAAGGCGCCTCGTTTTGGTGCTGGACGGCTGTTATGAATATTCAATACCGGAAATCACGCCCGGACAGTAAGCCTCCCGTAAACCATCACAGATACTGTCAGGCTTTTACACACAGTACAAACACCCTTCCATTTGAACGCTCACCAAACGGTAACATCCTAGGTGCCCTACGTAAAGAGCGAGCAATTTTTAAAGAATAAATTTTGCAGATTGTCTCGAACGCTTTTTGGACCCATCCTGAACTCAGGTCAAAAATGAGTTACTTCCCTTCGGGTCTCATTCTATCGATGTAAACTGGCGATAGCCGTGGATCGATGATTATCAGAATGTTTTTGGACCGTGGTGCGTTTTTGCGCTAGACCTAACTTTTAAAATCTAAATAATAAATTGACAGCTTGTTACACAAACATTCTTTAATCATAAAAGAATGCTTTTTTCATCAAGACAAGATCAGTACAATTCGAAGTTGTGAAAGTTTGAAAAAAGAAAAGCCCGGAAGCAGGGTCACGCAAGGGTCGTAGCAGACGACGGTTTATGCATATCGCCGTTCCTCTCAACAGTCAAAAGCCATCGCTAGAGTTCTTGTGAACCACAGCCGTTTGTTTCGTGCATAAAAACGTGCTATTGTAGATAAGCTCACATCGAGTCGCATTCAAATGACTAACTGACGACAACATTGTGAAAAAGGGAAACTGGATCACACGGGTTCACGATGGCTCAGGGGTAAGATAAACCACGCAAAAATAAATTCTTTGAAAATTGTTCGCTCTTTACGGAGGGCACCTGGGATGTTCTCAATCGGTGAGTGTTTAAATGAAAGGGTGTTTGTACTGTGTGTAAAAGCCTGACCGTATCTGTGATGGTTTACGGGAGGCTTACTGTGCCTTTAATCTACTACCCTCGTTAAATAAAGAATTGTCATTGTCATTGTCATTCTCTCTCTCTCTCTCTCTCTCTCTCTCTCTCTCTCTCTCTCTCTCTCTCTCTCTCTCTCTCTCTCTCTCTGTGTATATATGTATATTTTTGTTTGTTTTTTTAGTCTGTTAATCGTTTGCTTGTTCATTGTTTGTTTTTATTACTTCTTTAATTGATATTCCAACATTTTTTAAACGTATTATCATTAGATTAAACCCTCCCATGGGCGAGGGCTGGATGTAAAAAAGCACCTGTTTGCTTATGCCACTACCCTCGTAAATAAAGAATTTGTCAATTGTCAATTGTCTCTCTCTCTCTTTCAAAGCACGCTTCGACATTTTAAGAAGACTGTTTTGGAACTCGTTTCACAAGCAAATCTAACATACGAAAAAATATTCTAACTTCACACACACACACACACACACCGTGACACACCAAACACACACACACACACACACACACACACACACACACGCACCGTGACACACCAAAAACACACACACACACACACACGCACACACACACACACACACACACTCACACACACACCACAAACACACACACGCACACACACACACACACTCACGCACGCACGCACGCACACACACACACACACTCACACAAACACACACACACAAACACACACACACACACACACCACAAACACACACACACACACACACACATACTATGCCATCCTGAGATACAATCTAATCTATTCATTTACCCTGGATCTCAGCCATGCATGCAAACTCATACTCAAGAGTTATGCAACCGTTTCATAGAACAGTGCATACATTATCTCTGTTTAATTAGTCGGCGTTATCAACAGCATTTATGAAAAGCATGTCCATTTAACTTTACCGCGAGTCAATGTTTCACTGTCTTCATGTGCAAAACGTGACGGGAGTACAGCCCAGTTTCCCTTGATGGGTAACATAAAAATTACAAAAATGTTTTCGACATTAATGTTTGTCACTTGCTTCACCAGTCAGATATGACACGATATGGCAAATTTAATGAAGTAAGTTAGCAGACGGCTGACAGGCAGACGCAGAACGGTTTGCATGCATAATTGCTGCTGGTATGAGCATAAATGCAGTGGCGTTATTCGGCAGGTTTCTTAGCACAGATGGTACTAAAGCCTAAAAAAATCTACAAATAGTGACGTCAAGCAGGTGCAAAATCCCTCAGTGTATGGGGAGGCTTGCACCTGAAAATCTACAAATAGTGACGTCAAGCAGGTGCAAAATCCCTCAGTGTATGGGGAGGCTTGCACCTGAACATCTACAAATAGTGACGTCAAGCAGGTCCAAATCCCTCAGTGTATGGGGAGGTTTGCACCTGAAAATCTACAAATAGTGACGTCAAGCAGGTACAAAATCCCTCAGTGTATGGGGAGGTTTGCACCTGAAAATCTACAAATAGTGACGTCAATCAGGTACAAAATCCCTCAGTGTATGGGGAGGTTTGCACCTGAAAATCTACAAATAGTGACGTCAAGCAGGTGCAAAATCCCTCAGTGTTTGGGGAGGCTTGCACCTGAAAATCTACAAATAGTGACGTCAAGCAGGTGCAAAATTCCTCAGTGTATGGGGAGGCTTGCACCTGAAAATCTACAAATAGTGACGTCAAGCAGGTGCAAAATCCCTCAGTGTATGGGGAGGCTTGCACCTGAAAATCTACAAATAGTGACGTCAAGCTGGTGAAAAAATCCCTCAGTGTATGGGGAGGCTTGCACCTGAAAATCTACAAATAGTGACGTCAAGCAGGTACAAAATCCCTCAGTGTATGGGGAGGCTTGCACCTGAAAATCTACAAATAGTGACGTCAAGCAGGTGCAAAATCCCTCAGTGTATGGGGAGGCTTGCACCTGAACATCTACAAAGTCAGCAAGGATAAGGATACGAATAAGGATACGGTAAGATCTAATCTAGTCCTGTGAGGTTACCCTAATGGAATTTGGGGCTGCTTTCTCTCTGGGGAAAGCGAGCTGCCATACAGCACGGCGCTATCCTTTTTGTTCTGTTTCCCGCATGCGTGTATCCATCTTTCCAAGCCCTGAGACTTTCGCTGTGAGCTTGGGTCTTTATCGGGTGCATGCGTGCACACGGAGGTGTTCGGACACCGAGGAGAGTCTCTGTCGTGGACGTCACACTTGTGAAAGATATCGCGAAAAACGAACATTCAAGGATAAGGGGGTGGGGGGGGGGGGGGGGGGGGGCGCTGAAAGTCCTCACAGGAAGATTTCCTATAAGTGTGTGATGATAAAAAGCGAACATTCAAGAATCGTTTCGGCTTATAACTAGGTCAACAGCCTCGTCATGGATGAGTGAGTCGTTGAGTGAGTCGTCTGATATCTAGATCTGAACGTTATCAAGCACACCTGGTGGTGTAAGTCCCAGAGGACACCCACAGTGGGTGACAACCAGCTCCTAACTGTAACAGATCAGTCACACTCTCCATGGCTAGCTGTCCAAGAAGAATCGGGCCGAGTTTGGAAGGACAAATGTGAACGACTACGTACAGTGCAGCCTTCCTGACATGAACAGTGAGATAATTACAGCCAGGGGAGGTATCATGCACACATGGCTGTCAGTAAACGGAGAGCTTGAAGGAGACACATGCTACATCAAAACGAAGGACATAAATATCGTTGAGCTTACCAAACAGGATTAGTTGCGTCACGACGCTGTTTTGGGTTATGTGGCCTGTTCGTTGATAAACTTTGTTCTCCAAACGGAATGTCCGCAAGTTGGACACATTTTCTGAAGTATAATGCTTTGTTGCAAAATCGCACGCATGCGCATCTCACAGATCACGCAGTTTCTGCAAACTGCGAGAAATGGAATTCTGTCGTCAAACAAAGTTTGGAAATGAACACAGGATCGTGCCTGACTACTTCAAACATAAATATAAAAGTGATTCAATTATTTTGACGTTTTTCTTAAATACTGCATTTCAGATAGTAAAATCAGAAGGTTACTTTACTTTTTGGCACGAGTATTACCTTTGTGTTTGCTATTAAGTGTGCATTTAATCATCTTTATTCTATTCCAGCAAGCTGACACCCATAACTACAACAGTTTGAACGTAACTGCTGATACTATTTACAGTATTGTTTCCGCACGAGTAACAGATATCAAAGGTACCGTCTGTGTAGTATCATGTGCACACAAAAAACAGCTCTGTACATGCAATAACAAGAAAGAATCGCATCCCTTCCATTCACACTTTGGCACATACGTTCACGCGAAGAGTGGATTTTTTAAAATTATTTTTGGGCTGAAAACATTTTGCAGATTGATTACATGTTGAAGATTTTTTTTAGGCAAGATATTGCCCCTCATGCATTGAAAGCAGTCAAGCTGTATTTTTTTTCCGGGTATGTGTCTTCGTGGAAGGATGCTTTTATCGACAGAAATGAAAGTTTTACGCCCTCACGGCAAAGCCATTAGGGGCATGTTACACGGGAAAACCCGGCTTTGTATGAAAATAAAAAATAAAAATGCGGGGGAGGGGGGGGGGGGGGGGGTAGACAGCTGGCTGCCGGCTGCTAGAGGAGACCTGAAATGGGCTTGGGACCTGGTTGGGTCGTCTTGGGCCAGTGCTGAAATGGTTACTTTTTTGGCTGTTGGCCGAACGGACACCCGGGCTTCATATTTTTGCATGCATGTATTCGTGTTTCCAAGGCCTGAGGCTTTCGCTGTGACCCTGGGATCTTTATCGTGCGCATGCGTGCACACGGGGGTGTTCGGACACCGAGGAGAGTCTGCACAAAGTTGACTCTGGGACACACATCCCGCGCCGAACTTGGGGGTTGAACCCACGCGGATAGTAACAACCGGTTTTAAAGCCAGCGCCTCTACCGACTGGGCAAACTCCCCCCCCCCCCAATTTGTTGGGGTCAAGAAGTTCCATGGAGGGCGGGGGGTATGGAGTAACACATAGTGTTTTGCTCAGAACATTCCCACCCATGCAGAGCCGCGCTATGGGTACGCATTACCGTGAAGCTGGCAGTCAGTGCTACCAAATGTCGTCTGTGTCTACCACTCGGTGGTGACTTAATGTGGGTCTATGTAAGCAGATGCCAGCGCAAGCAATCTGATGCAGAGTCAGGAGGCGGTTTGGTACAAGAGAACCTTAGAGGCCACAGCCTCGGCCGTCTAAGGGATCTGTGTGTCTGGAGGCATGGAGACGGCCTCAAAAAGGCAGAAGACCCATTGCTGCTAGCCACAGTTGCAAAAGAAAAGATCGATCAACGATTTAAAAGCCACCTACAGGTCTTCACAGATGGTTCGATCCTGCAGTCAGGGGAGGCTGGGTGTGCCTTGTCGATTCCTGGACTTGATATAACACGAAAATACAAGCTAAACAAGGGGATCAGCATCTTCTCTGCAGAGTTATTTGCTATCTACATGGCCTGCACACTGATAAACGATCTGCCAACCCCACCCCTGGGGGTGGTCATCCTTACGGACTCAAAATCCTCGTTGCAAGCACTTGCACATGGCACCAAGAACAGAGGAGAGATGCAAACTGAAATTCATTTCTTAGCCCACCAAATTATGACAAAAGGAACAGACTTTTCCCTCATGTGGCTGCCATCCCACACAGGAATCCGGGGAAATGAAATGGCGGACAGAGCAGCAAAAGCAGCGGCTATGTCAACCATGCCAGTGACAGACATTCGGCTCTCCTGCCAGGAAGCCAAACTGCTGCTAGCCAAGCTGAAAAGAGAGGAAAGAGAGCAGACACTGTCACAAACATGTGAAGAGAGAGGATGGATACACCTCCCTTACAATAGGAAAGGGCACCACCTCCCACTCCCCCCGAGACCCATGAGCCTGTTGCGTCGCTTGCGCACGGTCAGCAGCCGCATCTACTGGGACAAGGTAGTCTGTCAGTGTGGCAAGACTGGACACCTCACACACGTGTTTGAAGGTTGTGACACTCTCAAGGAAGAGATGTCTAGTCTCATCCGCTACAGAAGGGAGAATGCTCTCAGTCTGGGAGACTTTCTCCGCCCACACCCATCAATAGGAGAGAAACCGATGATGGTCTTGGTCACCAATTTGTTCACCTCAACTGTTGCGAGCTGGTTCTAGTGTGCTTGCAGCAGACCCAGCACAGCACAGATCCACTTCTGGAATCCTAAGCTAAATGTGTCCCAAGACACACATTTTGTAGTCCTGGCATCCTGAAAGGGATGCTTTTATCCCAAGTCTTCTTCTATTTCTAAGTTCATGGGCTGAAACCACCCCGTACACTTGAACGTTTTACTGATCCCGCCATTTACTGATTCAGGCAGCCATACGTCGCTTTCTGGAAGCCTGCTGGGTATTTTCGTGTTTATAGCCTATAACACACCGAACTCTGACATGGATTACAGGGTATTTCTCGTGCGCACTTGGTCTTGTGCAGGTCTTGCACATACGTTGACCTGGAAAAATCTCCACCCTTAACCCACCAGGCGCGGCCGGGATTCGAACCCGCGACCTTCCGCTTGGGAGGCCAGCGTCTTATTCACTGGGACATTGAGTCCGTCTTAGGCCCAAAAAAATAAGTAGGTGTGGTTAAGGTAACATAGCCAAAACAAATAGGGTAGGAAGGTAGGCAATCACTTTTTTTTAACTTTTTTTTCTAATGTGTACAAATTAAACCTACTTGACAGGGAAATAAGTGTGCGACTCGAGCGCTTTCGCTTTCATTGCGTTTTCTGCACTCGGTTTTTTTTTATTTTTTTTTTTTACATATGTAAAAAAAAGTTATAGGGTCGGCCCCTAAAAATAGGGTAGGTCGGGTTACCGTAACCACACCTATTTTTTGTTAGGTCTTATCTCAGGTAAAAGCCTGTAGCAGTGGGTGGCAAAACGCGAGATGTCGCAGATGAGATTTTGTCAGCTTGTGGAGTTATGACCCAAAACCGCCGTCCCTATTAAAAATATCATCCCCCTCCCACTAACTCTCTGTCTGTGCATACGTCTGGGCCGTCGCGATATAACATTCGTGGTTGAAAACGACGTTAAACACCAAATAAAGAAAGAAAGAAATACACGTCAGGGTGTTTGCGGGGAGGGGGAGGGTGCGTGCGTGTGCGTGTGTGTGTGTGTGTGTGTGTGTGTGTGTGTGTGTGTGTGTGTGACTGTGTCTGTATAACTGTTTCTTTTGGGTATGTGTGTAAATGTATGTGTCAGTGTGTGTGTGCGTGCGTGGGGGGGGGGAGGTGGCGCATTTACTTGTGTCTGTGACTTGTGTTTTAGCGCGCTCTGGCAGCCAGCTTTTTTTTCAGTTTCTTGAGAGACACAAGACAAAAATTCACCATACCTTGCCATTAAGCAGTGATCAAAACTGTTGTCTCCGAACAGATGAAGTCCCCACAAAGCGATCACGAAACGCAGTCCACACTTTCATCTGTGTGCTCGTAAATGTCTGTTCAGTGGTGTTCAGTTTTAGAGAAAACTGACCCTATAACTAATACCTACTTTTATTGTTCACGAAAACACATCAAGTCTTACAGTATTTCAGTCCTTCAGACCACAACGTTTGGTGGTAAATCAATGTCTCCTCAGCAAAACCGGAAACTATGGGTTGATCCAACGGAAAATGTCACAAATGCTACATTCACAGTCGGTGTTTGCCACAAATGGTGCTAGCGAAAAAACGCATGAGAACAGAACTATCCGTTTGTAAACATCGCTGTTCTAGTCCAAACTGAACCCTCGAAATCCGTTTCAGAAATCCAAGGAACTATTTATCCCGGTATCGCTAATAACAGTCTAACCGCAGCAGTCTGGTAAAAGCATAAATCTGTATATCGAACACGCTAGAAACACGTGAAGTGATTCTTCACTTTCGTCACATGCATATCTATCCTTTTAGTGATGTTTGTGGTCGAGATGAACTTTTCCTGTTTTCTCATCACTGGAGGCTGTTCACACCTCTCGCCGCCATCACCTCAGAATCCCTTACAGTTTCAATCAAGATCGATACAGTCGTCACCTCTGGTTGAACCCACTCACGACATGTTGCATTCATTGAAGTATTCTTCAAATGGAGCCATCCGGTCTCGTGTCTCCTTTTGGTGCAGCAATAGCGTTTCCTTTTCTCGCGCGCGCTTCGGGTCTTTCGGTTCACGCGCTAGTAGTTTTCTTGGCAACTGCATGCGTCTGTAGTTTTCTTTACAATCATCTAAGCTTGCAAGCTACTTTACGAATCCTGGGTTGTTGTTTTCAAATGCGTTTGTTATTTACTTAGCACCTTGTCGCTTTCTTCTTTTCTTTGCAAAAGGTTTCCTTTGAAAATCAAGTATGTCTTGCATCCACGTGCGTAAGTTCTTCGTAACCACCTGAACTTGCGGGAGTTTTGCAAACGATTGTCTTTGCAATCACACGCGTCTGTAGTATTCTTTGCTACCACGTGTTTTAAAGGCACAGTAAGCCTCCCGTAAACCATCACAGAGCTCCCCGAGCGTCTAAATACAGTACAAGCATACTTCCATTTGAACGCTCACCGAACGGGAACATCCTGGCTGCTTTCTGTCGAGCGTGAGACATTTTCAAAGAATTTATTTTCGTAGACTTGTTCCGTTAACAACAACGGCGCCTCGTTTTTGCGCTAGACCTAACTTTTAAAATCTAAATAATAAATTGACAGCTTGTTACACAAACATTCTTTAATCATAAAAGAATTCGTTTTTCATCAAGACAAGATCAGAACAATTCGAAGTTGTGAAAGTTTAAAAAAAGAAAAGCCCGGAAGCAGGGTCACGCAAGGGTCGTAGCAGACGACGGCCGGTTTATCAGTGCAAATCGCCGTTCCTCTCAACAGTCAAAAGCCATCGCTAGAGTTCTTGTGAACCACAGCCGTTGTTTCGTGCATAAAAAAAACGTGCTATTGTAGATAAGCTCACGTCGAGTCGCATTCAAATGACTAACTATGACGACTGCATTGTGAAAAGGGAAAACTGGATCACACGGGTTCACGATGGCTCAGGGGTAAGATAAACCACGCAAAAATAAATTCTTTGAAAATTGTTCGCTCTTTACGGAGGGCACCTAGGATGTTCTCAATTGGTGAGTGTTTAAATGAAATGGTGTTTGTACTGTGTGTAAAAGCCTGACCGTATCTGTGATGGTTTACGGGAGGCTTACTCTGCCTTTAATTCCCGCAAACAAACGGTTCACTGTAACTATGCTGGTACATCCGTAAATATTTCTTCTCTGACTGACACTTTCGTTTTCAACAAACAGCCTTTTCACTCTTTGATTACACACGTTTTGACTTCGCCACGCCGCATCTCAGCCACTGTTTTCACCGACACGATCTCATGACTACCTTTCCGCGCAAAACGTGGTTGTGTTCTTGGAAAACTACCTCCGTGGCACTTTTTACAACCCATGTTGCTTGATTCAGTTTATGAGAGTTTATGCGAGAAAACGATGGTCGCATACACGACTGAGAACAAGCTGCGTGTGAGCAGCGATGTGTGTCTACGTGTTTACAGCGTTACAAGGAATTGCTTTGACTGCTTTAGCAACAGCAGCTGCTGGTGCAATAACCAGCGGTGTTTCCGTTAGAGAGGGTTAAATGCGAAACAGCGTTAGGCTCCAAGCCAGCTAGGCCTACCGTGCACCCCCCCTCAGGATTCAGCTTCATTAGGCTAGAGATATTCATTGGGGTCTACTGAACACGTTTTAACAAGTTCGCCACGAAAAAAATCATTCCCACTACTAATTATGCCCCTTTGTTTAAGGGTACCCCGTCGAACGCTAAATGTATCTGTGCAATCACAACAGTGCACAGCTGCAATGAATGAACAGAGAACCACATTTTTGAAATCAAAACAGTTAAGTTGATCATTAATCTTGTAAAAAATACCAATTACAGTGTTCAATGTTTGATAGGTTGGCTGTAGTGATGCTTGATAGGAGCGAACCGTCATTTTCACAGTGCGCAAAGCTTGTCAACTTTGATAAGAAAAAGGTTTCAACAAATTTGGGTTTTCTGCTTCATTTTTTAGAAACTACAATGCCTTTGGATCATTTCAAGCCCCATTTGGAATTCCTGAGAGGATTTGTTGCGACACCAGATGAGATATTTCTCCCCTACCCCCTAAACGTGA
Source organism: Littorina saxatilis (assembly GCF_037325665.1). Classification (NCBI taxonomy): domain Eukaryota; kingdom Metazoa; phylum Mollusca; class Gastropoda; order Littorinimorpha; family Littorinidae; genus Littorina; species Littorina saxatilis. The sequence goes on from NC_090250.1 coordinate 37,576,611, forward strand.
AATTTTAGGAAAATGTCAAAAACATTTTTTATCAAATATCCATTATCCAATTAAATACCAAAAGTAATCACATTGACGACCAAAATAGTTCCTTTGTCCATCTTTTAACAGAACTACAACATTATTATTCTCTTCTCAAGACTAAAATAAAACAAAGTGTTCAGATATAGACATCTAATCTAACTGTCCCTTACATATAATTGCTCTTGCTTCATTGTTTCCATATTAAAGGTAGATTAACATAAGAAAGACAATCTAAGAACTAATGTTTCTTCATGTAAGTGCAGAATGTTTGTTCATAAATGCAAATGTCTTATGAATCAATTTCAGCTTTATAGAAATAACATGAAAAAGTAATTCCAAAGAACTTTTTCTTTCAAACACACACACACACACACACACACACACACACACACACACACACACACACACACACACACACACACACACTCACACACACACACACACAATCTCAGACTGTTTTTGGAGCAAGAAAGTCAAGTTCACAGTCCTGACAAGTTAGTCCGATTCACAGTCAGATTCAGATTCAAGTGAATCGTCCAGTCCATTAAGGAACAATGGTGCCTTCTCCCCCCTCTCTCCTTCCTCGTTGGCCTCATTGAGCAGGCTATCAATAACTGTCAGTGAGAGAACCAACTCTTTATTTTCTTCAGTCCACAGAGGCTCAAGGATTCTATTCTAACTGTCCCCTACATATAATGCTCTTGCTTCATAGTTTCCATATTAAAGATAAATTAACATAAGAAAGACAATCTAAGAACTACTGTTTCTTCATGTAAGTGCAGAATGTTTGCTCATAAATGCAAATGTCTTATGAATCAATTTCAGCTTCATAGAAATAACATTAACAAGTCATTGCACCGAATTTCAAAGAACAGTGGTGCCTCTTCCTCCTTCTCTCCTTCCTCGTGAACCTTATTGAGCAGGCTATCAATAATTGTCTGTGAGAGAACCAACTCTTCATTTTCTTCAGTCCAAAGAGGCTCACGGATTCCATTGTTCAGCATCCTTCCATGAGTGACCATCAGCGGGGTTGGGAATCTCTGGAAGTGGCAGGTGAGCGCGCTTCCATGTGGCTGTCTGGTAGTTGGCCCTTCTTGCATGTTGTTTGAGGCTTTTGTGGCAGGGCAGAAATGTGAGCAATGTGATTACTCCTATCCGGCCAGCATAATGCAAGAGAATGAAGAACACGTCGCTCTCTGGGCCTCTTTATTTGATGGTCTTTTGATCAGCTATTTTATGAACAATTTATGGCTTGTCCTTGATTTTAAACATGATCAACTAGTGTCAGCAGCCACTCATTATTTCTTTTAAAGTTCCGGAACCCCTGTAACCCCCCCCCCCCCCCTAATCCGCCTCTGTATATATGACATTAGAGTTCCTTAATTTCCCTTATCAGAAGAATGAATGAACGAAAACAACTGCACTCCGGCGAAACTACGGGAATGTTCCAGAACCCAAGGGAGGTAACTCTTGCTTTGTATCCATGTAAAGAAGGTGACTCTTGTCTTCTTAGAGCATAATTTAATTTATCTTTCTTATTGGGTGTTGAGAGTTGAAGTTCTGGTTCTGCTGCTTCATAGAATTTGTCCGAAAATAACTTTGTCAGGGGTTTAAGCGGTGTGGCATAGTTAGAGCCCCTTTTACTGACCAAAGCTTTTTTATCTAGCAATTCGCTCGCTATTGACCGGCCCGCATTACGACGATCAACTTTGTCTGATGTGTATCAGAGACTTGTACTTTACAGTCTCTGTGTCTATGTTATGCAGTGTGCTCTCACTATGATACCCTTATCTTTCGCAAATATGCACATCAGAGCAACGAATCTCCACCGATTCCTTGCCGATCACTGGCATCTGATCATCAAATAAAACACCTTTCTCATCGAATGTATATAAATCATCATAATATGATTGTACTTCCTTTATTATTTGCGGCCCTATGCTCCACAGGGAGTCTACAGGAAAAAGTCAAGTCAAGTAAGTCAAGTCCTTTATTATCACATGTCTAATTTGTTTTAAATTACAAAAATATTCACCGTCCGAAATCCATTTTGTACGGGTTCTTATAATCATTCCGTCAATTTTCCTTTGTCGAATTGCAAAATAAACAAAATATTTTCACTAAAAGTTGTCTCTAAATGTTTAATTTCGTCCACCAATTTACTTTCCCGCTGTACGCTTTCTTTCTTTTTAAAGGATGCTTATGTCATTTTGTTGACAACATGTGTAAATACATCGATCCGTGCAAATGGAAACAAATATGAAACGTTTGTTCACTCACACACCACTACATTTTAAGTTGTTGTTAATTGGTCTGTGATTATATAGCCTGCTGTTTCCCAAAAGCTAATTATCAACCATTCCCCAACAGCCTCCATTCTTCTCTCGTTTACCATTGTCCCCAGATACATCAGCAAGCAAAGTGCAAAAGCAAGCAAAACACTTATAGATGGTTTTGTCTCTCGCTGCGTGAACATTGTTGTTAGCTGCGAGCTGCCAGCTTTATCATTCGACTAACAGTGTGGTGTCCATCATGAACATGTTCGATTTTTATGTAATATTTTAATGGACAATAAAGTGCTGTTATTGTTATTATTTTGTCACAGGTGGAGAGAGAGAGAGAGAGAGAGAGAGAGAGAGAGAGAGAGAGAGAGAGAGAGAGAGAGAGAGAGAGAGAGAGAGAGAGAGAATTGAATTGAATTGAATTGAATTGAATAGAACTTTATTTCAAGGATTAAGATTTAAGGCTACGCCTTTTCTTACAATCTGTCCTTGGGACGCACAGACACACAATGATAAAATTGCAAAAATTAAAAAGTTAAAAAGTTTACCATCAAAAGGAGGTCAGAAAACTTCAGCAAAACAGTCTAAGAGTGAGTGTGTGTGTGTGTGTGTGTGTGTGTGTGTGTGTGTGTGTGTTTGTGTATGTATGCGTGTGTGTGTGTGGGTGTGGGTGTCGGTTTATGAGTGTGTGTGTGTGTGTGTGTGTGTGTGTGTGTGTGTGTGTGTGTGTGTGTGTGTGTGTGTGTGTGTGTGTGTGTGTGTTTGAAAGAAAAAGTTTTTTGCAATGACTTTTTCATGTTATTTCTATAAAGCTGAAATTGATTCATAAGACATTTGCATTTATGAACAAACATTCTGCACTTACATGAAGAAACATTAGTTCTTAGATTGTCTTTCTTATGTTAATCTACCGTGTATATTTATGGAAACAATGAAGAAAGAGCAATTATATGTAAGGGACAGTTAGATTAGATATCTATATCTGAACACTTTGTTTTATTTCAGTCTTGAGAAGAGAATAATAATGTTGTAGTTCTGTTAAAAGATGGACAAAGGAACTATTTTGGTCGTCAATGTGATTACTTTTGGTATTTGATTGGATAATGGATATTTGATGAAAAATGTTTTTGACATTTTCCTAAAATTTCACGTTTAGGGGGTAGGGGAGAAATATCTCATCTGGTGTCGCAACAAATCCTCTCAGGAATTCCAAATGGGGCTTGAAATGATCCAAAGGCATTGTAGTTTCTAAAAAATGAAGCAGAAAACCCAAATTTGTTGAAACCTTTTTCTTATCAAAGTTGACAAGCTTTGCGCACTGTGAAAATGACGGTTCGCGCCTATCAAGCATCACTACAGCCAACCTATCAAACATTGAACACTGTAATGGGTATTTTTTACAAGATTAATGATCAACTTAACTGTTTTGATTTCAAAAATGTGGTTCTCTGTTCATTCATTGCAGCTGTGCACTGTTGTGATTGCACAGATACATTTAGCGTTCGACGGGGTACCCTTAAACAAAGGGGCATAATTAGTAGTGGGAATGAGTTTTTTCGTGGCGAACTTGTTAAAACGTGTTCAGTAGACCCCAATGAATATCTCTAGCCTAATGAAGCTGGATCCTGAGGGGGGTGCACGGTAGGCCTAGCTGGCTTGGAGCCTACGTGACACGCCAACAGAACTGGAGCGGAGGTCTTGTCGATTTTGCAAATTATGCAAGAGGTTACGCACAGGGTTAAGGGCAAAATACATCTGCGCAGTCGCCACTACACTACATGCTGCGATAGGGATTATGACAAGTACTGGGCCTGTTTTCTTTTCACGCAACGTGTAGCGGGTTGGGAAAAAAAGAATTACCTCAATAATCTGCAGTGCGTCGTCTGTCCTGCTCAAGTTACATAGGTGAGCGCCGGGCCTTACGAATGCGAAAAGTCTACGTATTTCGTAGCTCCGCAATTGCGTAACTCGATGGTCACGACGCATACTTGATGACACTGTTTCGGTCCAAAACGGGCAAACCGTTTTCGTTTTACGTCGTTTTGCGGTCTTGCAGGGTCACCATCAAAGGGAAAAGCGAAAACTGTTAGGCGTCAAATGATGAATTAATGGAAGGGCGCTGGTTCTGTATCCTTAGTGGATTATGACTTTATTCAGTTATTCTGCAGAAAACCAGAAATGCTGGAGAAAAACTGTTTGTTTCTGCAGCATTTCTGCATAATGTCATCTTTCGCGAGAGCAACGGTTTTTTTCTGCAGTAAAACAGTTTTACTGCAGTAAAATTGAAATCAAGAATGCTGCAGTAAAACGGTGATGTTGTTTGACTGAAGAAAAACTGTTTACACTTTTTCTTCAGCATTTTGGCATTATTCAGTTATTCTGCAGAAAAACAGAAATGCTGGAGAAAAACTGTCTTTTCTGCAGCATTTCTGCATAATGTCATCTTACGCCGAAGCAACGGGTTTTTCTGGAGCAAAACATTTTACTGCAGTAAAATTGAAATCAAGAATGCTGCAGTAAAACGGTGCTGTTGTTTTACTGCAGAAAACCTGTTCACACTTTTTCTGCAGCATTTTGTACTGGCTCATTATAATTTTGGAGCACGCGAGCCCCCCTCTGTCAAGAGATGGACCCCAGTCTTCGGCGAAGTGGCGTAAATGACCGCTGACCTCCATTAGCGCTGATTACAAGCACATACACAAAAATTGGGAAAAGATCAGCTATCGGGGAACCAAACTTTTGATCGAATAGGTTTTAAATGCTGACCGAGTGGCAGATAGAACTTTATCAGTGATGTTGATCTCTTTATGGGCTGCCCTCCTTGCAAAGAGAGCCCCCGCACAAGCTGTAACATACAGTCTGCGAAGAGTTCCCTTTTAACAAAAATACAAATGGGGTGCATTTACACAACCGTGTGTGTCAACTAAACGTATCACAATAGACAATCAAGTGGCTGAGCCCCATGGCCTGATGAAGAAAATGTGTCGATGAATTCATTTTGTAAGTGATACCTATTTCGATCTGCGAAAATAAATTCAAATTCCGTGCTTGCACTTGAAACAGTGAGGCTGTTGAATTTTGGTGTATGTGCAAGTGGAAGGCTGTTACAGTTGGTCTTCTCACGTGTAAAATCCTGAATAGATCGGTGGTGGTGAACAGGATTGCTTTCACGAGAGTGGGTGTGTTTCCAAATACGACCTGTATTTGTTAAATGTCAAGAACTTCATTGATCGAGTTAGTTTTTACATTTCGTACATGTTATACAAAATCAGGATGTGTGTGCGTGTGTGTATGTGTGTGTGTATGTGTGTGTGTGTGTGTGTATGTGTGTGTGTGTGTATGTGTTCGTATGTGTGTGTGTGTGTGTACATGTGTATGTGTGTGTGTGTTTGTGTGTATGTGTAAGTGTGTTTGTGTATGTGTATGTGTGTTTGTATGCATACGTGCGTGTGTGCGTGTGTGTGTGTGTGTGTGTGTGTGTGTGTGTGTTTGTGTACGTGCGTGCGTGTGTGCGTGAGCACACGCGGTTGTGAGATTTCCAGGAAATTACAGGACATATGTTCATATCATTTTACAGATGCATTTTTCCAGATAATAACCCCACGCGTGTTTTTCACTTAAAACAAATTGTTTTATAGTGTCTTTGATGACGCCATATTCGCCCTTTTATTAAAGTTGAGGCCGCACTGTTGTGACCACATTTTTCAATCAGACTCGACGTGGAGAATATAAAAACAAGAGGCGAAGCCTTCAAGGCTCACGTCAGAAATCGACAAACAGTAACACAAACTCAATCACTCCGTCACACATACACACACACACACACACACACACACACACACACACACACACACACACACACACACACACACACACACACACAGTAAGCATAGGTGAAACTATGCAAGAAAGCGAGACCCTGGATCTGCCAAGAAGTCTCGGCCCGCTCACAATAACAATGACCGAGACTTTCAGTAATTCCTTTGCGTGACGTCTAACCCTCTTACGTCATACTGTGACGTCTTCAAATAGTTTCTATCACACACGTCGAACACTTTTGACCGAGACTGACGTAATCCATAGACTCGGAAATGTTAAAGTTTCTACCACAGACATACACACATACATACATACGCACGCACGCACGCACGCACGCACGCACAGACAGACAAAGTTTATCATCGCATAGGCTACACTTACGTGAGCCAACAATGAAGCCGTCACGCTACACATAGACGGCGTTTTAAGAGGAAGTACAAGCCCTATACGATCGCAACAGCTGTCCGTAATGTTTTGCCGTGCGGGAGTTTATAGAGTTTCTTTTCTTTTCCGTAAAAAATACAGCCAAGACAATTAACTAAATATACGCACGTGTACCTGCGCTTGCAAACACTCAAACATCCCCCCTTCACACACACACACACACACACACACACACACACACACACACACACACACACACACACACACACACACTAGCTTTCACAAAATTCGATTGCCTTGATAACTCGCATCGAGTGGTTACGTCCCTTGAATGATAAGGGAAGGATTTTACAATAAGGCAACATTTCTCAGTTAAAATACCTTATTGGTTTTTTTGTGGTTTTTTTTAATGTATAGTTACCTTAGGTCGATCATCAATACTTTGGTGGGGCGGGAGGGGGGGCGGTCTGCGGGGGGTTTCTACGAGATCAACCAGGCCGAACAGGAAAGCTGGTTTCAGGCCAAACACCGCCCACAACTGGCATAAGTCTTCGATAAAGAGACGTAAATGGCCGCTGACCTCCATTAGTGCTGATTCTAAGTTCAAGTTCCAGGAAACTACTGGAGATATGTTCATAAACGTTTACAAAATGAATTTTACCAGATAATAAACCCACACATGTTTTTGTTTTTTGTTTTTTTGTTTTTTTAATTTATAGGGTCTGTGATGAAGCCCCTTTAAAACACTTGAGGCGGCACTGTGATGACCACATTCTTCAATCAAGTTACTTGCATTTTTAGCAAAAGCCTCGATGTGTATACGTTAACGTACTGTCTCGACACACAACACACCCACACACACACACACACACACACAACACACACAATACACACAACACACAACACACACAACACACACACACACACAAACACACACTCTTTTTTCACACACGCACACACACATCCTCAAAAAAATTACTAAAATGTGAAAACTCTTTTTTGCATACTTTACAAGGAATGTTACCCACCTCCGACATCCAGGGGAAACAGCTGCACGAGTTTCAACTGTTTTAACACAAGATAGTACTAACCGTCTTGAACAACTTTCCTTCTTAAGCACTAGATAAAAAGCACTTTGATTTTTTTTAAATAATTAAAAACGACCTCTAGTCGTCCCTCGGCCGAACTATACCCAATCCGTAACGGCGAACCTGTTCGTTTTCATGGAAGGACGGCCCCTTTTGATCCCATAGCAAAGATATAACTTACATTTTAATATCCACGTGGTTCCAGTTTTGATAACATATGTAATTATGCGAAGGCCGTAGGGAAGAAAAAACGTATGGTTATCTGATAGTAATTCATTCAGAAAAAAATAAAAAAGAATAAAAAATAAAACATGCACAGAATATTGAATACGACATAAAAAGATAGTAAGAGGTGATATGTTAATTTTAGGTTCAAATTTGATAACCGTAGGGCACCGTTAAATGGCGTCTGAGAGCTTTTATTCTTTCATAATATAGACTTCAGCTCAAATAATCGCATACAAATTAAAGGCACAGTAAGCCTCCCGTAAACCATCACAGAGCTCCCCGAGCGTCTACATACAGTACAAGCATACTTCCATTTAAACGCTCACCGAACGGGAACATCCTGGCTGCTTTCTGTCGAGCGTGAGAAATTTTTAGAGAATTTATTTTCGTGGACTTGGCCCTTTACAAAAATGGCGCCTCGTTTTGGTGCTGGACGGCTGTTATGAATATCCCGGAAATCACGCCCGGACAGTAAGCCTCCCGTAAACCATCACAGATACTGTCAGGCTTTTACACACAGTACAAACACCCTTCTATTTGAACGCTCACCAAACGGGAACATCCTAGGTGCCCTACGTAAAGAGCGAGCAATTTTTAAAGAATTAATTTTGCAGATTGTCTCGAACACTTTTTGGACCCATCCTGAACTCAGGTCAAAAATGAGTTACTTCCCTTAAACTGGCGATAGCCGTGGATCGATGATTATCAGAATGTTTTTGGACCGTGGTGCGTTTTTGCGCTAGACCTAACTTTTAAAATCTAAATAATAAATTGACAGCTTGTTACACAAACATTCTTTAATCATAAAAGAATTCTTTTTTCATCAAGACAAGATCAGTGCAATTCGAAGTTGTGAAAGTTTGAAAAAAGAAAAGCCCGGAAGCAGGGTCACGCAAAGGTCGTAGCAGACGACGGTTTATGCGGCATATCGCCGTTCCTCTCAACAGTCAAAAGCCATCGCTAGAGTTCTTGTGAACCACAGCCGTTTGTTTCGTGCATAAAAACGTGCTATTGTAGATAAGCTCACATCGAGTCGCATTCAAATGACTAACTGACGACTACATTGTGAAAAAGGGAAACTGGATCACACGGGTTCACGATGGCTCAGGGGTAAGATAAACCACGCAAAAATAAATTCTTTGAAAATTGTTCGCTCTTTACGGAGGGCACCTAGGATGTTCTCAATCGGTGAGTGTTTAAATGAAAGGGTGTTTGTACTGTGTGTAAAAGCCTTACCGTATCTGTGATGGTTTACGGGAGGCTTACTGTGCCTTTAATTATGATTGTTTGATCTACTATGTATACCTAATGTCACGCGCCAAGTATAGAAAGATCAAGCTACACGCTACGTCTCGGTTTTACTTCTGACTATCTGTCATGCATAGAAAAAACGTTAAGTGATATAGGTCTTTCTGGGTTTTGGATACAACAAGAATTTGTTTCTCAATATACATCTACTTGGTTTAAAGAAAAAGTAAAGCGGTGTTTATATGACCAGTATATTCACAATTGGTTCTCAGAAATGGATACAAAAGACATTTTTTGTAATTATAGAATGTTTAAAGATAGTTTTGTGTGTGAAGACTACATTAAATCCTTGTCGTTCCAAAAAGTCGTTACACTCATGAAATTTAGAACTACAAATAACAACCTGCCAGTACAGAAAGAAAGATACCTTAATATACCTAGAGCGAATCGCATTTGCAGAAAATGTACATCAGAAGATATAGGAGATGAGTATCATTATTTGTTTGTTTGTGACTTTTTCAATGAAAAAAGAGCAGAACTTATTCCACCATTCTACTGGAAAAAACCAAATTCACTTAAATACAAAAAAACTGTTTGTATCAAGAAATAAGAAATTGTTGACGAAACTCTTGGAATTTATAAAATTAATTAGTAGCAATTTTTCATAGTGCTGGGATTTGTTAACCGTATTTTCGTTTTGTGTCCCCCATTGCCAGGAATCAATGTGTGTGTGTGTGTTTGCATTTTCTGTACTATAATATTTTGTGTTCACTGTTTGTGTACTTTTGTTTTCCAAATATTTTTTTCATTTTTTCTTTTCTTATCTTCTATTTTTCTTTTTGTTTTTGTACTTTGTGCATTTTTGAATTTGCGAATATTGTTTATAATGCCCCTGGGTAATGAACAATAAAAAACTTGACTTGACTTGACTTGGAAGGGTAGAAAGGTGTGACAGGTGCTTTTCCTATCCACATAATTCGTTTTGTCCATTAAAATGCCTGTTTTTGTTTTAATCACTACAGTATGTGATGGGACCAAACTGAGATTTCCAGAATGAAACAGGTAACTTTTTTTTTTTTACCTGATCTTTGTCATGCAGAAGTTGGTTCACATTATGCATCGCAGTGTTGTTGTCTTCCAAATACATTAAACATTGTACCAGTCATTACATTTAAATGACAATGCTGACTAATATCAAACCTCCCCCGGTTCCCCAACTAGCCTTCTCACATCCACACCCCACCCACCCACCCCACCCCGTCCACCCCCCCCCCCCCCAACTCATTAGATCACGAACACCACACTAATAAAATCATATATACTGTTGCTGCTGCTAAAAGTTGTTGTGACTTGTTCTTCCTCTGTGTATATTTTTTTTTGTCTTTCCACAGAATGCAGATTTTCCATGCGCCTCAACGTCTATAGATCTATGGAGTCTACAGCATTGTCTGAGATGTGATTTGAGCCACAGCATGTCAGAATGACCAAGGTAACTTTTTAAACACATATAGCTGATCAAACTGAAGAATTCAAACACAGTTTCAGGTGGTTTTTTTAATGCATAAAACATTGCAACAGTCAGGGGCTTTCTCCCAATAAAGATTGTGAGGTTTTCTTTGCAAGTTGTTTCGCTATGCAGAGTGTGACGTTTTTGTTTGATTGCCGTACTAAATGAAGATGCACATATAAAAGAAAGTTTTGCATGTGGATGAAGGAATATGCTTTTCGTTTTTGAGAAGACAAATTTTACTCATTAGCGCAATTTCTTACATTTAGAACCAAAATGTCAGACATCACAGATCTCTCAAATTTAAAATGATTAGGTCATCATTCTGACTTGAACATTTAGCACACGTTTGATAGTCTGGTTATGTTCTGTGTAGTGGAAACATTTCACTTAATGAATTTCACATGTTGACACAAGTGCCTAGTAGTAAATGAATCGCACATCCTGCAATCTCCACCAAAAGAAGTCAGACGTATGTGCGCATTTTAAAGAATAGTTTTATTTTTCCCATGTAAAAACCTAGGCAAACATGTGGTGTCTGATATACTGGGTAATATGATGAGGAACGTACCTTTATAGGCCCAGTCCTTATTGTGAAAGCAGTTCTGCTCAGCTGGAATTTGGTGAATTTGTGTTTTTTTACAAGTTTTTTGTTAATGAAGTGAATTCGCAAAAAAATAAAGGATAACAATTTGTTGTGCACACAAAGCATTCACTGATTCAGGCTGTTGAATTTTGTCATGTGTCTTGGGAAAGGGGAAGTCTTATTCTACGTAAAAGCATCGCCAGGTTTGGGTTAAGCCAAATCGTTTGCATGGAAAGGACTGTGCCTTTTAAGGACGCATGTATTTTTCATCTATTCAATTGCAGGATAACAACACAACACCGAATAGTTTCTAAGATATTATTTCTTTTCCTTTCTCGAGTCCCACGAAGTTCCCAATGCTAGGGCATACTTTTGTATAGAAGCTGTTCGTGGAAATGTCATGTAAGTTTTTACACTGGCGAACATGAATTTTTCAGACTGGTTAAAATGAAAGAAGTATGCATTATTGTGTTTTGTTTCTGCAAGCGGTATCATTTTTCCTAATGATTGTTATCTGATTTTGATCTCTTACAGTTTTTACCGCTAGGATATGTACAATGGGCTAATTAAACATATACGCCAGCCCACATTGCAGAACAGGATATGAACAAGGTATGTAGCGCTGTTTGCATCATTCGTTTAAATTCAAAAATCAGACTAATTTGCCTTCTTTGGCATTATGCATGAGAAAATTCATCTTTATTTTTTGCAATGCTGACTGTAATTCTCTGTGTGTGTGTGTGTGTGTGTGTGTGTGTGTGTGTGTGTGTGTGTGTGTGTGTGTGTGTGTGTGTGTACGTGTGTTTGTGTGTGTTTACTGATATATTGTAATTTATTAATCGGCTGAAGACGACACAGTTTCCAACTCCCCAGTGAGACTTCTTGAGTCAGTTGCATGCATGATAGCTAACTGAGGTGTCTGCAAGAAAGTAAGGGTATTTCGTATACTTCATACTTGGTGTACATTAATTTCAGCTTCGGCATGACTAGTCCCAAAAGATGATATTGTGTAGGTGAAATGGTCTGACTTTGGTTGTCTTTCGAAAAAGAATCCAAATTCGGGGATGGACTCAACAGTTCGAGGTTTAAAATGGAGCGGTAGACTAACGAACCCGATTTAATTCTTCAAGATTGATATTTTTGGGGTTATTTGAAGGACGTAGTATACCATAAACAACCTTAGACAATCAGTGACTTGAGTACAGCCATTACAGGCAGGAGGAGGGCATCCCCATAGAGGGTTGCGTTCCTGTCATCGGTTAATTTTGCGCAAGTGTGACTCTACCATGAAGGGGTCATTTTTCCAGTCAATCGTGTTCGGCGAATATCTTCATGGTTGCTGTGCATGAATTTCACTTTGTTCATCACCATTCCACGAAGTTTCCTGTTTGTAGGTTTCATGGTCCGATTCTTTAGCTTCTTTCAAAAGTGTTCCAAAGTACCCCTCCATTTAACATGTAAACTCACAACTTTGTTGACCTTCGTCATGCATAAGCTATAGTTAATAAACACCAAATGATAACTAATTCGGTCAACGGATGTAGAAATTATAAAAACAAAAATTGGGTTGAATTTTGTGTGTGTCACCATCTATGTTTGTATTTTTGCAGGCAGGCAGGGGTGGAGTTGTGATGATGCGGCGCCGGTTGACTGAAGACACACGATCCAGCATTTTTCGGAAGTGTTTGGATCACAAATCAACATTATTTCACATTGAATGGCGGCAGACATTCATGTATATATTCTCAGCTCAGACGTGTGCTTTGAATTCGGATGTTTAAGAACAAGAGACAAACTTGAATAAAGCCTTACAAAGTACATGATTGTAACTGGAGCAAAAGTGTGTGTGTGTGTGTGTGTGTGTGTGTGTGTGTGTGTGTGTGTGTGTGTGTGTGTGTGTGTGTGTGTGTGTGTGAAGTGCAACAGTTAACAATGACGATGAGACAGAATGCTAAATCACAGATCCTTTTATTTAACAATCTATATCGTCCTCCTTTTTTTTTTTTAAATGTTGCTGTGTTGACAATTAAACGTTCTCCGAGCAAACGGCTATCTAATGTTTTTGTCATCACATTGAAAGAATTTCTTCTGAGTAGAATGAAGCTGAATTAAAATGTAAAGAAAAAAAAGACCCATTGCTCAAAACATTAAGAAACAGGATGATTTTGGTTCGGTCGTAGACCTAAAAGCATTACCGAGGGATTCATTCGAGGCCAGTGTTATCAGTGCACATTGAAAATCTGTGAAACCTCAGATATAACTTTATAAAACAAAGAGAATTTTGATAAAAATAACCAAAATTCACAGTATTTTTTTGTTTGTTTTGTGCATCTCCCTCTTCACCCAACCCCAACCCTAATTGATGTGCCCTAAAAGCGCTCAAAAACAGACACACGTTAGTTTTTCGCCTCAGTGCTTATCCACATTTACAAATATTGTATCATTTATTTTTGGTCACTGCCCGTCCCTTTTCTGATAATTATAGTCAAGTTTTCTTTTATTTCCCTTGGATTCCCGATGGCTCCACGGTAGACACCATGATTTAGCGCACTAAGGCCACTCAAGTCACTTTCCCGAATCTATTTATAACCTCCGACACAGTAGGGTAAATGACCGAGACGGCTTCGTGCACCGCGACCAAGTGGGAGGGAGAGACCCAAGTCGGTTAGCCCCCAAGAAGGTGACAACTCTCACCAAGTTACCACCCAATGGTTGTCACCCGCTTCGATCTTCGTGCACCTCAGCCCAGATAACCGCTGTGTGTTTCACCACAACCCAACGCAAAGGAAACATGACACTGTCACACTAATATTTGGCATACCTTTTTACATTCATTGAACTTTCCCCAATAAATTCGGCTCACATCAGTCGTACTAAAAGTTTGTCAAAACACGACACACAGGCGATAACAAATGCCCACCTGAACTTGTGGTTTGCAACCACACACTAACGACCGTCGAGGCACGTAATGAATTTTGCAATCTTCCGACCACCATTTTTTTTTAAAGTCGGTTACTCCCATTATTGCAACCAATAACACAGCATGTTAACGCCATCGCTAATTTGGATGTAACGTGAGGTTTTTGTTATAACGTAGAGAAAAACACACCGTCCTGTTCAATTGCTTCCATCACGTTGAGCAGACGATGCAGCGTTTGCTCGTCGAAATTTCTCGTCCAACCAGAATCGCTTTGGGTATCACGTGAGTTTTCCTTCTTTGGACCATGTAAGTGCCGAAACTGGTGTATCAGTTGACACACCGTGGGATTAAAAATAGCAATGGATGTTGCGCTGTTTATGGTGCAAGATGTGAATGCGATCATTGCCAAGGCCCGTTTTCATAGGTGCTTGAAGAAGACATTTTCTTACAGGCAGAATGTGAAATTAAACAGAAAAATAAAGATTTTAGACAGATCTGTACGCAATTTTGCTCGCTATATACTCCAAACTATCCTGCTTCCTTTGCAGACATGAATTGCGTTTTTTTGTTGTTGTTGTTGTTGTTGTTGTTGTTGTTGTTGCAGACATGAATTGAGTTGTTGTTGTTGTTGTTGTTGTTGTTTTTGTTGTCAGAGATGTATTTTCTGGTTTATTTTTGGCTGGTATGGCATTTTATTCAAGTAAAGGTATGTATATTTGTCATTCGACGAAAAGGCCTTGTCAGACCTGTTTTGACTTAAAAGAGCGCAAAGGAAGGACTGTTGTTATACATGTGCGGCATCCTTTCAAAGTAGAACTGGAAAGAGGTGTAAAACGACACAAATGACTCATTTCATGCGCCATTCGTTACTCATCAGACTGCTAGATTTTTCCGTTAAGACCAAGGTCACAAAGAACAACACTGTTCCGAGAATATCTGCTCGGGCGTCAGAAAATACTGAACATTACAAATTATAGTTCTTTCTTTTTTCAAATTGGGGAGAGGGTGAGGTGGGGGATGAGGCAGCGTTTCAGATGTGCGTGAGTGTGTGTGTGTGTGTGTGTGTGTGTGTGTGTGTGTGTGTTTATGTGAGTGTGTGTGTGCGCGCGCGCGCGCGATTATGATACGCGCGCTCACAGAAAAAAAAGGATATTGGACAAATCAAACCGATGCACAAAATAATCTCTGTGTTCAGTCAGTCAAAATCCTTTATTTGAATCAAAGGAAACAACCCATGAGCATTTTTCTGAAGTGTGTACTGTTTGCAAGAACCGCTTCCATGAAATAGCTGTGTTCACACTGCACACATATGCACACACGCGCGCGCGCGCGATTGATGTTGATTCTTTGATCCGACTCTCTTCTGTTCCCACTGTTTTGATGTCTCTTTCTACTTGAAAAGTCCGTGCAAAACGAGTGCCGAACGGTTTGCGATAAAAGTCCGGGCGGAATTGCGCGAGGACATTTAAACCAATCAAAGTGACGAGTATAGCTCGAAAGTCCGGGCGGAATTCCGGGCGGAATTGCGCGAGGACATTAAAAGTTCGGGCGGAATTTCTGACCAATCAACGACGGCCCAGCTGAAAAAGTACCACACGATGTACTATAGTATACTATAGTAAACTATAGTAAATGTACCCTGTACTATAGTAAACTATAGTAAATGTACCATGTACTCTAGTACATATTGTAGTACATGGTACTTTGTACTATAGTACTGTGTAGTAAATGTACCCTGTACTATAGTACTTTGTGGTACAGTAGAGTACTTTGTACTTTGTACTATGGTACTTTTTAGTGAATGTACCATGTACTACAGTAGTACTATAGTACTTTGTACTTTGTACTATGGTACTTTTTATTGAATGTACCCTGTACTACAGTAGTACTATAGTACCTAGTACTTTGTACTATGGTACTTTTTTGTGAATGTACCCTGTACTACAGTAGTACTATAGTACGAAGTACTTTGTACTATGGTACACTGTGGTACTTTGTACTATGGTACTTTGTACTATAGTACAACAGTACATAGTACTGCGGTACAGTATAGTAGTAATAGTATACATGCATTTTGTGTTTTTATTTTTATTGTTTTATTAATATAACTTATCAGCTAAGCATAACAATTTTGTTGTTGAAATTAAGTTGATTAAAAAACATTGTTTTTAAAATTGTGTTTGATATCACCAGTTGTGCATGTAAACGTGTTGTGTGTGTTTTTACAAGGTAGTCGTACATATAAGATTTATTATGTTTTGTGCGTGCGTGTGTGTGAATTAAGCAGTTTGTTGGAGATGACATGAGATATTTTCAAACTTGTTAACTGTGCATTTGCAAAATACACGTAGGAATACTTTGTGCTCACACACACACACACCACACACACACACACACACACACACACACAGTCACACTGACACACGCTCGCACGTGCACACACACAAACACGTGGGTACGCACATGTTCACTTAGGAGAAAGGACTTTTGTAACGTCAGATGTACATAAACTGTATAGTTAGTTTTTTTGTAAGGCCTAAAAAAAAAATAGGTGTGGTTACGGTAACCCGACCTACCCTATTTTTAGGGGCCGATCCTATAACTTTTTATTACATTTGTCACAAAAAAAACAAAAAAAAAAAACCGAGTGCAAAAAACGCAATGAAAGGGAAAGCGCCCGTGTCGCACACTTATTTCCCTGTCAAGTAGGTTTAATTTGTACACATTAGAAAAAAAAGTAAACAACAAAAAAAAGTGATTGCCTACCTACCTACCCTATTTTTTTTGGCTATGTTACCGTAACCACACCTATTATTTTTTTTTGGCCTAAACAGTTAGCATCAAATGTGAAATTAATATTTCATTAACGTTACCTTGGAACGCTTCTCACAAAAAAGTTTTCAAAAGAGAATTTAACAATTGCTTTAAAAGTTAAAGGATAAGGATACGATAAGGATAAGATTTTATATAGTCCTGTGAGGTTGCCCTCATGGAAATTCGGGCTGCTTTCTCCATGGGGAAAGCGAGCTGCCATACAGTATACGGCGATACCCACACATTTTGTTTCCTGCATGCGTGTATTCATGTTTCCGAGCCCTGACACTTTCGCTGTGAACTTGGGTTCTTTATCGTGTGCATGCGGCCACCGAGGAGAGTCTGCACGATGTTGACTCTGGGAAATAAATCCCTCGCCGAACGTGGGGATCGAACCCACGCCGATTGCGACAACTGGTTTTGAAGACAGCGCCGCTACCGACTGA
This sequence comes from Littorina saxatilis, assembly GCF_037325665.1. Taxonomy (NCBI): domain Eukaryota; kingdom Metazoa; phylum Mollusca; class Gastropoda; order Littorinimorpha; family Littorinidae; genus Littorina; species Littorina saxatilis. The sequence goes on from NC_090250.1 coordinate 37,593,957, forward strand.
GCTATTTCCCGCCCGCCCGAAACGCTTAGTTAAATGGTCTGCAGTGAAATTTTGAAACAATACCTTTTTTATGTTAAATTTAACGTTTGCCAAAATAATTCTTCATGTAGGATCAAGTGCAAAGTTCTTGGTTTGACCTGAAGTTGACTGAAGTTTGCTGTGTGTACAATATTGTTTCATTTTAAATAATTTGAGAGAGAGAGAGAGAAAGAGAGAGAGAGAGAGACAGAGAGAGACAGAGAGAGACAGAGAGAGACAGAGACAGAGAGAGCGTTGTGGCATACAAGCATTACAAACAAATTAAGTGTTTTTTCACCCATGCAGAGAGGCACCCCTATTCTAATCACATCATATACACGGACATTCACACACACACACACACACACACACACACACACACACACACACACACACACACACACACACACACACAAACACACACACACACACACACACAATATGAGATTTAAAAAAAAAAGGTTATAGAATATGTACACATCGAATGCTTAACAGACAGAGAGAGAGAGAGAGAGAGAGAGAGAGAGAGAGAGAGAGAGAGAGAGAGAGAGAGAGAGAGAGAGAGAGAGAGAGAGATCATAATTAACTTTATTACGTCAGGATAAAGGTTTTAGGCTTAGCCTCATCTTCCAACCTGTCCTTGCAGGGCCGGACTACCGGGGGGGGGGGGGTATGGGGGTTGCGCGCAACCCCCCCCCCCCACCTAGCCTAAACATGTACCTCACTTATTTAAAACATTTTTTATTATTGTTTATTTTATGCCGTTTCATGCAAGGAGCGACCATTTTCCTATCTCAGAATATGACCAACCCATCAGCTTCAGGGGGCTTTGCCCCCTGACACCCACAAAGGGCTCTGCCCCTTTTCCCGCCAGGGAAACATCCCCCTGGACCACCACTGGCAACCCCCCCCCCCCCCCCCTCTCTCCTCTTTGCCTAGTCCGCCCTGCCTTGGAACATATACAGAGAATAATTGTAAACGTAAGCAAAAGACTGCACCCCCACACACGCACGCACGCACACGCACACGCACATGCCGCACTCACGCCCACACGCATGCACACACACAAACCGCTGACATTCGCTTACCGTCGAAACACACACACACACACACACACACACACACTGACACACACACATATACCCCCACATCCCCCATACACACACATCCCCCATACACACATATACTGCGTAAACTCACACACCGTCACACACACACACACACACACACACACACACACACTTGTGTGCGTTGCATATATCTATGCACATGCTAAAATGAACAGAGCAGTACCTAAAAGGAACTGTAACTCATAAAATTGAATAGCTAGGAAAAACATTTAAGTTTTGGTTGAGTATATATATATATAAAATATTGGACTAGCAAAGTCATCAAACACAAGACCAAACAAAAACAAAAACAAACTGAGCCGGCTACTTTCGATACGAAGAAAGGGTTAGCATGCGAGAGTTATGTCCCTTTAAAATCGAAGAGGAGACCACTCCGAAGTAAATCAAGGGACAGCACTAGTAACTGATTTTCAACCAACGAACTTCAACTCACAAGAAAGAGTTTGCACCAGGGAGATTGGAAAAAAGCGGGCTACAACATCACGAAAGGAACCCACCAAGAGAGTGTAACCATAATTCAGAGAGCAGAAGATGGATCTGGACTGAGAAGTAAGCCTTCAAGAGTTTTCCACGTAATCGTATCCAGATTCGCTCAGGAGTTATCGAGTGATTTGCAACTGTAAGTGTAACTGCCAAGTCATCGACTATCGAGTGAGGAGTACGTATAATTATTCTTTACAGCTCCCACAACTCTTTTTCACTATCACTGTCACTACCCGTATCCGACTATTTTTGAGATTTGCAAAGTTTATACCATTGTGAGAATCTGAATCTGATACAATTACACTACAGTGACCATTGGGCCGTCTGGTTGGTTTTTTTCTCTTTGAGTTTGAGTTTGATGTTTTTACTTTGAGTTTTACTTGTTTGTTGATTCTATCTGGATCTGGCTGCCCCACATAGTGGTGTTCGTGGGGAGTACGTGACAGAAGCGGACTGTTTCGTTAACTGTTTACTTGTAAATTCCCATTTTGAAAACATGTATACATGACTTTTTCAGATTAAAAATCTGTCGGCAATGTGCAAAAGAGGTTGAACTGGTAACAGGAACAGTGAGCTGGTTGATCAACTTGATGGCATGGCTGTACCAAATCATTCAATTGGAACGGAACGGACAAAAACACCAATGTTTCCATTCTTCTTTGTGCTGAAAGTTTACACTGACAGGGACAACAAGTAAGTGACATTTTAAACTCTTGTCTTAAATTACCTGTACCACTTGTATAACACACACACACACACACACACACACACACACACACACACACACACACACACACACACACACACACACATATTTAAACATCAAGTTTTTCTGTTCACTTTCAGTGATGGACGGCCTATCTGGTGGCCTGTAATTATTCCAGTGTCTTGGGGGCACAAGAGGCAAAACTGTTTGATGTTACTTTTTGTGTTTTTATTTCTGCATGCTTTATTTGGATTACTAGAAAACCTCTTTTTATTCCTTTGTGCAAATCTATTTGACCTTTATTCTTTTGCTTTTAGTGAAAAACAAAACTGCCTGAGTTGGTGGGGAAGCTTCTGGACTCCAGGTCAAAAAAACAGTCGGCAGGGTGATGACAGATGGCTGTACCAATGAGTCATTCAGATAGAAAAGGAAGCAGACACCAAGGATTCCATTCTCTGTGCTGAAATTGTGAAAAGTTGTACTCTTTAACCAGTAAGTAAATTATTAACAACAAATTATAAAAATTCATTTCAAATTTAATGTAATTTGCAATACGGTACTAGCATAGCTGAATTTGGTATTTATGATCCACTTTTGTGTAATGTTTGCAACACACACACATACATTCAAATATAAACTGCGTCTGAATCAGTGATTGACATTTCTTGTTTGATTCACTGTCTTGGAGTTTAATCAAATTTTCAAACAAATTTTGCTTTTCTTGGGTGTGTGTTTGTTTTTGTTTAGCCCTTAATTGTGATGCACAGACAGACACACACACTTAAAGACACACTCCCTTTTAGGACCTTGCTTTTTTCATATTTTCTGTGAATAACCTTTGTGAATCATCAATCAACGGCCTTTTTAAGACACCCAGGGGTCCTTTTTAAGGCCTATTTTTCTCAGATATTTTGAGGTCTAACAAGGGGAGTTCCACTGTATGAGCAAGCCTTAGTTCTATGTTTAACACTTAAGTATAACAATGGGTGAAGTGCATCTGACTTTATATTTGTCATATCATTTTAAAAGCCCCTAAAAAGTTTTGTTGATCATCATTATAAAAATACAGTCATGAAATTTCTGGCTGGATACTCAGTCCTCTCTTGTGTTACAGATGCTGTGAAGCGACAGGAGGTGCTCCTTCAGCAGATAAGGACAACAACAAAGAGTTTTGTATCACTTTATGGAACTTGTTATATCTTTCAGGGTCCTAAATGGAGGGTTTCACTGGAGCAGTGACTGTTGGACAACAAGTGCAGGGTGTGTTTGGACCTCCTGGATCAACATGTGTGCAGAACTGCTTAGGGCTTGAACTTCATGGGTGTGTGTAGGAAATTTCATATTAGATTTTGATGTTAACATATTCCTGTGGTGCTATATAATTTAAATTATATGAGTAAATGAATATGTCTGTATGAATGTACGTATTTGCTGTGTCATTGTGGCATAGATATATAGACCTATAGCAATAACAAGACATACATGCTGTGAATATATGCTTTTATGCTCTCCTTGTACAAATCTGATTTAACTGAAATTTTTCTTAATGGCCAAGCACAGCCAGCTCTTTTCGACCTTTACATAGGGCCACAGTCAGAGATTGTAGAGTACACAGAGACCATTCATACTTCTTTGCGCTAAGGTAGGACTGCAGGTTATGTTTTTATCACGGCTTTGTCAACATACTGTCATTTCTGTCCGGCTGACAGTGCTGCAAACATTCATTGGATTGAAAATGTGTTTGTTATTGTTTGTGAACATCCTGTTTTAAAAGACCTGGAAAAAAGCCCCAGAACAGATTATATAATACATAATAATATGTAATTGAATTTAAATTTTCTTTTCAAATCAGTGTCTTTTTACAAACTAGCCTTTGTTATTTTTGTGAGTTTAAGTCAGATATCAACACATACTGAATGCATAGTTCAGTCTTAGAGTGGGAGAATGTTTGAGGCATAAATTGCTTTGACAACAACAAAAGTTCCCGGTTGAATCGAGAAGCTCCCCCAAAATAATTTTATTACACATGCCTAAAGCCAGCATAGTGCAAGCAGATTTATTTGTGTATGTGCTTGTATGTACAAAGACAGATAATTTGTACAAGTGTTGGCTCTTCATTTTTAATTATTTTTTCAGGATCCTTGGGGGGTTCCACTGTATCTGTGACTTTTGGACAACATATCAAGTTCTGGTGGTTTTTTGACCTAATGGATCAACATATGTGCAGACCTGCTGAGTGCTTGAGGTAAATTGGTGCATTTAGATATATATTGTTTTGCCTACCTGAGAGATACCACCCATGTGTCATGATGTGATAAATGAACCATCTCTTCACATGCGTGTCTATCATGTAAATGAGGTTGGTTCAAACAACATGTCTGTCAGGGATGTCATTTTCCACTGCTTATGCAAAATCTCCGAGACAAACTTCATTCTCAAAACACTCGCGAGAAAATGGCACGCCCAAACGTGTTACGAGAATGACTTTGCATCTGTGACTTTGCAATCATGAGCAGTGGAATATATAAGGTCCCTGCCAGACCAGCTTGCCATGACCTCAATGATATGCCCATATGTGCGTGTATGGTTTAGTTACTACATGGGTTATCTCTCCGGTACGTAGGAATTGAAAACAGAATACTTCATGGCTTGCTGTGTGGCACCAGATTTACACTTATTGCTTTTCAAATATTGAAATATTCACGACGGGCGCATTGTACACGCAAGCACAAGACCAAGTGCGCATGGAAAAGATCCTGTAAACCATGTGGGAATTCGGTGGGTTATAGAAAAACGAAAATACCCAGCATGCCTCCCCCGAAATTGGCGTATGCTGCCTGAATGGCGGCCATACACGTAAAAATCCACATGAGTGAACGTGGGAGTCTTAAGCCCATGAACGAAGAAACAGAAGAAGAAAAAATATTCACTTTTACTTGTGTAAACCCAGTAACACACAGTAGGCTATGTAGTGTTCTCTATTTGTATCATTGAAACGCTTCTGTCCCGTCAATCACACTTTAAATTGCCTTATATTTTGGATGACATATGCCACCCCTTTGGTATTCCACTGATAATAGCATGGGTGTTACTCTTCCGGCTTTTGACACCGGTTCGCGTGCTTTCTCGGTTCGCTCCCTTGGATTTGCCGCCATCTTGCTTATTATGATTTGATTTCGTCGGTGTCCAGAAACTTTCTTTCAAACTTGAGCATTTTGCTCAATCAAAATGCCTTACATCAGTGATGATGTCGATCCTTCTAAACTTGAAAAACTAGAGGAAGGTGTTACAAACAAGTGGAGGTGGGAATGGTTGTTGGAAAAAAACGGTGATGGTGAGGAATATCGAACCTGGCTGAAGAAGCTAGATTTGCCTGGAACGAGTTTCTGCATCTTTTGCTCCAAGACAGTGAAGTACGGGAGCAGTGGGAAGAAATCGCTCGCTCGTCATGCAGAACAGCCGAGCTCTAGAATTTTTTTTGAATTATTGACGGTGATTTTGCTTGGTTGATTGGGACAGTAAAGTATCCCATTTGTATTATTTTTGTGGATTTTTTTGTTTCTGCTTCTTTTCTTCTTGTATGGTTTCTGACTGTGAGAATGCTGGAAATGGCCACTATATGCTTTCATTTTGGCAAATTTGCTTCAGCTTCAGGGGGGCGTTGCCCCCCTCAACCCCCCAACGGGGCGCTGCCCCTGTGCCCCGCCGGGGCCTCAGCGGCCCCTGGACCGCTGCCTTTCAGGTTTTTTGATTTTTCCCAGTAACACCCATGTAATAGTTTAATGTTTTAGCTAAATACTTTCAGCTAATCGCTATGGAGTATGCAAACACTGGGATTATATGCGATGAAACACTCAAGCTGCTTTCTCTTGCTTATAGCTGAGAGCAGCACTGTAGCAGTGACTGTTGGGTGGAGGATCCAGTTCTGCCTGTTTCCGACATAATGGATCAACATGAGTGCAGACCTGCTGAGCGCCTTATCTTCTTAGGTGTGTATAGATGTATATACATTAAAGGCACAGTAAGCCTCCCGTAAACCATCACAGAGCTCCCCGAGCGTCTACATACAGTACAAGCATACTTCCATTTGAACGCTCACCGAACGGGAACATCCTGGCTGCTTTCTGTCGAGCGTGAAAAATTTTCAAAGAATTTATTTTCGTGGACTTGGTCCTCTACAACAATGGCGCCTCGTTTTGGTGCTGGACGGCTGTTATGAATATTCAATACCGGAAATCACGCCCGGACAGTAAGCCTCCCGTAAACCATCACAGATACTGTCAGGCTTTTACACACAGTACAAACACCCTTCCATTTGAACGCTCACCAAACGGGAATATCCTAGGTGCCCTACGTAAAGAGCGAGCAATTTTTAAAGAATTAATTTTGCCGATTGAACTCAGGTCAAAAATGAGTTACTTCCCTTCGGGTCTCATTCTATCGATGTAAACTGGCGATAGCCGTGGATCGATGATTATCAGAATGTTTTTGGACCGTGGTGCGTTTTTGCGCTAGACCTAACTTTTAAAATCTAAATAATAAATTGACAGCTTGTTACACAAACATTCTTTAATCATAAAAGAATTCTTTTTTCATCAAGACAAGATCAGTGCAATTCGAAGTTGTGAAAGTTTGAAAAAAGAAAAGCCCGGAAGCAGGGTCACGCAAGGGTCGTAGCAGACGGCGGTTTATGCATATATCACCGTTCCTCTCAACAGTCAAAAACCATCGCTAGAGTTTTTGTGAACCACAGCCGTTTGTTTCGTGCATAAAAACGTGCTATTGTAGATAAGCTCACATGGAGTCGCATTCAAATGACTAACTGACGACTACATTGTGAAAAAAGGGAAACTGGATCAGACTGGTTCACGATGGCTCAGGGGTAAGATAAACCACGCAAAAATAAATTATTTGAAAATTGTTCGCTCTTTATGGAGGGCACCTAGGATGTTCTCAATCGGTGAGTGTTTAAATGAAAGGGTGTTTGTACTGTAGTCTGTGTGTAAAAGCCTGACCGTATCTGTGATGGTTTACGGGAGGCTTACTGTGCCTTCAATTGTATTCATAAATTCACACACACACACACACACACACACACACACACACACACACACACACACACACACACACACACACACACACACACACACACACACACACACACACACACACACACACACACACACACACACACACATACTGACAAAGACATTCATGTCTGCACACACGCAAGCACAAACATACACGCACCAGCACGTTTCAAACCCCCACCACCACCACCGTCTCAGTCGGTGCAGCTGTTTCGGAGCCTTTAGTCATCATAATACACACACAGACGGACACAACTTTTAAAAGTTAGATATATATGCACTAAAAGCCACGGCACTTTAAGTTAGGTTTCATTATCATTCTCTTAAAGTTTGGCCCTCTTTGCTTCAGTCTGCATGCTTTCTCATAGTCATACTGCTGTGTCATTGCAGGTTTCATTCCATGCTCTGGTGTGGGTGTCATAAGCAAGAGAGCCTCCTGTTCACTTCCAGCAGATGACTGCATGGTGAAGGACCTTGACACCACTTACAGACGTCAAAGCAGCTAGCTAGATGCCATTGGAGAACAACCAAAACTATTCAGCGGGTGCCATCGGCGAACATAAATACAAGTTACAGAACAGGAAAGCAGATATCACTGGCAAAGGGAACCGGACAGCAGCTACAATAAACTTAATCAGATGCCTGTAGCAAATAATCTGGACACCAATCACAAATCAAACAGATGTGGAGGACAGAGAACATTTCATGTGATTATTGCCACATATATAACCCTGTTTTGAAAAAAAAGGGACATAACGCCACACTATATACTTTCTGGTTGCATGCTGAAAACTCTCCATTGGACATTTAGTGAGTTTTGACTCACCAGGTCAGGAGAATGTCACTGATGGGGAGCATAATTAGGCTGACTTACAATGGGTAGACAGAATTGAACATTGTTGTTTTCTTGGATGGTTTTCGGGATAGACTTTACAAAGTTAACATACTGCTATGGTTTGATCAATTTCAAACATGACCACATTTGGCATTTTTTCAAAACCACATTTTTGACAAATATCAAGGATGTGTTGCGAAAGCATGTGTTCTTATTTTTCTGAAATGTTTTGAAAGCTAGATTTTTGATACTTTACAGGCTATTGAAGTTGGATGACCTGTAGATGTGACCCATGTAAAATTGACCCTCATAAACTTTTAAGTTCACAGAAAATAATAATAATAACAGAGAAATGGTATTATTTTGAATGTGTTTGAAGCAAGATCGTTGTAACTCAATAACCCCCCGCGGGTTAGGGGGAAGAATCTACCCGATGCTCCCCAGCATGTCGTAAGAGGCGACTAACGGATTCTGTTTCTCCTTTTACCCTTGTTAAGTGTTTCTTGTATAGAATATAGTCAATTTTTGTAAAGATTTTAGTCAAGCAGTATGTAAGAAATGTTAAGTCCTTTGTACTGGAAACTTGCATTCTCCCAGTAAGGTCATATATTGTACTACGTTGCAAGCCCCTGAAGCAAATTTTTGATTAGTGCTTTTGTGAACAAGAAACAATTGACAAGTGGCTCTATCCCATCTCCCCCCTTTCCCCATCGCGATATAACCTTGAATGGTTGAAAACGACGTTAAACACCAAATAAAGAAAGAAAGTAACTCAATAACTTTATCTGTGTAAGGTCACACACATACAGGGTTAGATGACATCAAGTCAGCTTGATAGTTTGCATTATTCAAGTTCAGATTGGGGTAGAGTTCCGGTCAATAATAGGGACAATCATTGTCTCCTTTGATTGTTCACAGAGTTTTCATGTACTGATGTATGCATGGTCACTTTCAAAGCTAATCATAGAAATTTAACTTGGCTGTAGGGGAGATAATTTTGATAAAATATGTGTTGTGCTAAAGATGAATTCCCACAAAGAAGAGTGCTATAATTTTTTGTGCATTTTATTGTTACTTGTTCTGGTTAACAGGGTTATAAAAAATTGCATTAAAACTGTTTCTGCATTGGGACATTTACCAAAAATCAACAGCTTGGTTACTCACTGTGCAAGATGGACACCTTATTTAAAATTATTATTTAATTGGGTCTTTTACATGTTAGTGGATATTTTAAAATGTTCTTACATAAGTTTGACTATTAATGCTCTGCCAAAAAATGAAAATAAAATTTAAAACATGTGATGAACCTTTACTTTCCTACCAAATGTGACAGATTGACTGCAGCGAGTGGCCTGATCGTGCACACACACACATTCAATTCACACAAAACAATTGATTCAGCAAAAATTGGGGCCACATTTACATCCAGTGTAATTTTTAAGGCTATGGTAATTTTTCAAGAAAGTACTGCAGTATACTATAGTAAACTGTAGTAAAAGTACTATAGTACAAAATCTACAGCAACAAAAGTACCACACTGTACTATAGTAAACTATAGTAAAAGTACTATAGTACAAATGTACCACGCCAAAAGTACCACGCTGTACTATAGTAAACTATAGTACAAGTACTATAGTACAAATGTACTACTACGGAAATACCACGCTGTACTACACTTTACTCTAGTAAACTAGAGTACGTGTACTCTAGTAAACTATAGTTTACTATAGTATACTATAGTATACTATAGTACATTTTGGCAAAAAAGTGCTCAAAATACTATAGTACATTTAACTGTACTATAGTTTACTATAGTATACTATAGTACATTTACCACAATGTACTATAGTACACACTAATGTATTGTACTATAGTACTTTTGTACTATAGTTTACTATAGTACTAGTACTATAGTAAACTATGGTACACCATAGTACAATTCAATGTACCATAGTACTTGTACTATAGTAAACTATAGTATACCATAGTACAATTCAATGTACCATAGTACTTGTACTATAGTAAACTATAGTATACCATAGTACTTTTACTATAGTATACTATAGTACATAGTGTGGTACTTTTTTACTTGGGAGAAAAGCTCAAAAGTCCGCGCGGGATTCCGGCCGCGGGGACATTGCGTATCTGGCGTTCCATAAATTAGAGCCTGTTCGGAGCCTCGAACATTTTTGCACATGTAGAAGAACACGGTCAAAAAATGATTGCATTAGCGTTTTTTTTTTTTTTACATCAGTATGTATGTTCAGATCTTTTTAAAGACACGCGTCCTTTTGGTATTGCCTATTACATTTCTAAGTGCACACACACTTAGCCGTTACGTTCCACCCGAGACACAGCACACGCGATCATTCGTATATATATACATATGTCGTGCCGAATTCACGTAATTGCCGATTCCGCGTAATGGGCAACAGTTTTGCCCATTTCGCGTAATCGGCAAAACGCTGCCCAATACGTAAAATCGGCAGCGTTTTGCCGAAGTCGCATGAAGGCTTCTAAAAATTTGCCCATTTTGCGAAATCGGCAGCCACGTTTTGGTTTTAAAGTTCTCAAATGCCTGGGATATCATCACACTTAGACAACTAGATACTCCAATGGATAGATATCGCAATAATCAATAAGTTACGGCAAGTTACTGCAGAAAGTGTAGTTTTCGTACATTTCCGGAGATATGCTCGACACAGGCCAAAATAGACCACACAAAACATAGTGGGGAGGTAAAGAAATGCTAATGCAATGTTCTGGTGACACAAAAAGTGACAGACTGGCTGTCGCTTTTGCGAAATGGGCAAATGTTAGAAGCCTTTCCGCATTTTTGGCAAAACGCTGCCGATTTCACGTAATGGGCAGCGTTTTGCCGATTACGCGAAATGGGCAAATATGTTGCCGATTCCGCGAATTCGGCAATTCCGTGAATTCGGCACGACATATATATATACCAGGGCCGGACTACCTGCATAACGGGCCGATGCGCGTTGGTGTTTAGTCAGTGTACGGGCAGTAACGCAGGGCCGGACTAGGCAAGTACTAGGGGGGGGGGGGGGGGGGGGGGGGTGTTTACAGATGGGGGTCCAGGGAGCGAAGCCCCTTGGTGGGGGTCCAGGGGGCGAAGCCCCCTTGGTGGGGGTTGCAAGGCGGCGGGCGAAGCCCCCTTGAAGCTGAACGTTTTTTGATGTTTCTGGGGGGAAAGGAAGCCTCTCCTTGAACGAAAAAGGTAAATTCGACAGCAAGCTGAAAAGGCAATGAAGAACTTGAGAATTGAGATTGTAAGGACTCATACTTTTCATCACAAAAATCGTTGAAGAAAAATGTCTTGAGGGGGTGAGAGGTGCGATTTCTCCTCGGATTTCATGATGATCCAGGTGCAACCCCCCCCCCCCCCCGCCTCCCTCTCCCACCCCCCCAAAAAAATGCGTTTGGGAGGTACATGCCTAAGCCAGGGGGGGGGGGGGGTTGCGCAACCCCTGTAACCCCCCCCCCCCACCACCACCACCACCCCGTAGTCCGGCCCTGTAACGCGTGCTTGCTTGCGTGCGTGCCTGTGCATGTGAATGTTCGTGTGTGTGTGTGTGTGTGTGTGTGTCACGTGATTGCAGTACGTCCTGACTTTGTAAACTGCAGTATGAATGAAAGGATCAACAGAAAAATATTTGCTTTTAATGATATTCACGAACGCACGCACTCAAACACACATACCGTCACTAACAGATGTTCATCAGCGGCAACAACACATTCTTGTCTAGCGCGTCAAAGAATCCAAGGGACACAATCAGTCAGATTTGTTTGCTGTTAGTGCTCCTTAATTCTGTGACTGGGTGAGACATGAAGCCTGTGCTGCGACTTCTGTCTTGTGTGTGGCGCACGCACGTTATATGTCAAAGCAGCACCGCCCTGATATGGCCCTTCGTGGTCGGCTGGGCGTTAAGCAAACAAACAAACAAACAAACAAACCACTATTATTTAAATGCAGTTTCAGTTGTTCTTGACCTGGAGTGGTATCTAGGACAATTACATCTTTGAGGTGGTTTCAGATGCTGGAGCCGTTTTAGCTACTTCGGTGTTAACTGGCATGCAGGAGACCATTATCGAGCCTTCTATACTTGTGTCTGTCTGTCTGTCTGTCTGTCTGTGTCTTCGCGATGCACGGCCAAAGTTCTCGATGGATCTGCTTCAAATTTGGTGGGCATATTCAGGTACACCCTGGACACAACCTGGTCGATGAGAATTTTAAACACGTGCTCTCAGCGCGCAGTGCTGAACCGATTTTGGTTTTTCTGTTATCTTCCCAGATCCATTCCCAGTAACTCTTCCTCATCTTCTCCAGTGTTTTGCGTTTATCTCCCTTCCTTCGTGTGGCGTCAATCCATATTCCCGTTAATCTTTTTAGAAGGTCACTGTCCACAACGCTCAATCCATATTCCCGTTACTATTTTTAGAAGTTTTCCTTTGTGTGGCGTCACTCGCGTACGGTGCGCCACTGCACTCACCCGGCTTTGCCAGGTACCCGGCGAAGCCGGCGTACGGTGCGCCACTCGGCTCTACTTCTTCCCGGCGAAGCCGGTACCCGGCGAAGCGGGTATTCATCTAGTTTTAGATAATGAGTTTGTTACCTCCCTCTTGCCCTGTTCACAAACACCCTTATCAAAGGAAATCACCGCCACTCAACGCTTCCTAATAGACGAGATAAGCACGGTCAGCGAGGCGACCGATTGAATCAGACCAGATGCGGACACAGCCATCCGAACATCAAAAGATTACCTGGCGGCATCATGCCGTTAGCCACTTTAGTGCCGAGAGGTAGGTCCCGCAAGTTTAAAACCATCACATGACTGGCGGGTCTAAACGGGGTTTCATGAATGGCAATTAGTGCGACTTACAGAACAAACAGTGCCACCATGCAGTCAAGTGCCGCTAAAACTCTTCCTTGCATACCACTCCTGACCTTTAAATCTGTCTAAAAACAAGGGACATAATTATTTCAACTGATGTTGTTGTGCTCACTTCTGTTCACAGCATGAACACACAATACATAACATTGTCAGACACCATGCATCCACACACCAACAGCAAATGACCAACACAAACATTTTACACAGATGAGAAGCTCACAATAAAATTGACATAAAATTATAGCACTTCATCAGATATACAATGTATATATAAAAAAAAGTGTCAAGTCTTCTACATTACATAAGAAGCCCATACACTGTTTTCCATCCACACACAAACAAAAAAGACAAAGAACAAAATCTTTCAAGGCAAAGATTTATTAGTCAACCCATACCGACGCCGTCATTAACTTTGGGCGTGACTCGTTTTAGACAGAAAAAGACCACAACTGATTAATTTTATTATGAAATAATGTTTATATTTGTACCTGGTATGGATAGAAAGGTAAAAGAATGTATAAAAATGCAATGTCAATCGTATTTAAGAGAATATTTGTGACCCTCCACCACGAAATGAGTCGCATGTCACCTCGCGCGGTTCTGCGCTAGGCTTAATATTTATAAGGCTTATAACTCAAACAGTTTTCGCTCTTTTCTAAAACGGTTTTCACCACTGGATAGAGCATAAAAAACTCTTTAGGAAAATGTAAAAATATGAAAATCATGCAAAGGTGACATGCGACTCATTTCGTGGTGGAGGGTCACATTTCATGGAGAATGATTTACTTAGTCTAGCACAAAAACATCAAAATCGAGAAGAATCGAGTTACGCCAAAATGACAGGACGATGATGATATTTAACATATCCCACATGACACAGAAGCTCAAGCTTTTACAAGAGAGATTAAGCTCTTTAAAAATGTTCCTCGTGTCATTACAAAAGAGTAAACACCAAATTTGCTAACAATGAAGCAAGCACAATTGTAAAAACAACAGTGACGGGAGCAACAGTGGTACCTGTGGTGAACGGACACCCTTGGGACCAGCCTACCTAAATGACAGGTATATCTTAGACTTCAGGCATGGGAATTCCAAAATAGAAAAAACTCTGAAAATAGGTCGAGGTCCAGGGGCCGCCTAGGCCCTGGCGGGGTTCTGGGGTAGAGCCCCGTTGGGGGAACCAGGGGGGCAAAGCCCCCCGGAAGGAAAATGAATTTTAGCATTTTGTACCAATATTTTGATAGTTCTCGTGTATGGAAATAATGGATAGAGCTCGACAATAGTATACAAATAATTTAATTTACCTTTATTTTGCCGCGGACAATTTTTTATTTTTGCTGAAACGTTATTTCCTTTTCGTGGACAATTCCCATACCTGCTTAGTAGAGATAATAAACACAGGGACAACAGAAGATGTCCTTTGAATAGTGTTCTGTCACAAAAGGGGCTGCATGTAACAGGTACCCCTGGTACATGTTATTCTGTTATTGTTCTTGAGTTTGTTCCCCTTTTTCTCCAGAGCAGATGATGAGAAAAAAATGTTTAACACTACCAATGCAATAATTACATCATGCACTAGTACAGAAAACAAATATACCACATAATAAAGATAAACAAGCCCAAAATAAAAAGGCACACACCACCACCACCAGACAATCCTCAGGCTCTGTTACAGGAAAGTTCTAAAAGTTGACACACTGCTCTGTGGTATATCATGAAGTATTCTGGCCTAACATGCACTGTATGCAGCAAATGATATATTTAGTGTTCCAGGTACTCACACTCACTAATAAGCAATGAAAAGTTCAGGGTAATCATACCCTCTGGCAATTGTAAAAGTATCCAAAGGAATCACTCTCTCTAGCAGGCCATTAGAAGTACAGTAAAACCTGTCAAATAAGGACACCCTTGGGACCAGACAAAAGTGTCCTTATTCTGCAGGTGTCCTTATTAGACAGGTGCAAGTAAACGCGACAAAGGCAAGTTGAGAGAGAGAGAGAGAGAGAGTACTGCACATGTACATGTACATTTATAAGAAAAACAGAAGCTGTTTAGATTAAATAGAGAAACATTTAATATTGACTGTTGTAAAACAAGTTTAAAAACTTGTGATAATGCATGTTTCAGCTACTAGGTACTGCCCTGCCTTTGATCTGGCCGCACACACAGATTTCCACTCTGTTAAACTCGGTCACTGACCGGTCACTGACCCCGATGCAGGAAGTGTTTCCTCTCTCAGATATGACAGGGGAACCACCTCTCATGGCAAAAACTGGGTCATTGACCCCTGGGAAGAAGGTCGTGTCTTTTAACAAGGCCACCCAGCTATCACAATGCCTTTGATCTGGCCGCACACACAGAGCACACATATTTTCACTCAGTTAAAGTCGGTCACTGACCCCGATGCAGGAAGTGTTTCCTCTCTCAGATATGACAGGGGAACCACCTCTCATGGCAAAAACTGGGTCATTTTGGTGCGCCCTATCGGCCCCCTGCGTCCAATGGGTGACTGGATTACAATTTATTTTAAAAAGAAGGGGGTGCGTCTTAGATAACGAAGCGCCTTGTCACCCGGAAAGTACGGTATATGACTTATTATGGACCCAAAATACGTGTCCGCGTCCGTAATGCCGAGGTGGCCGTAACGTACAGGTGTTTTACAGTGTAAAGCAGTCCGTGCCGAGACTGACTGTCCGTATTCTGCGAGTGTCCGCTAAGTCCAGTGACCGTATTTGACAGTTTTCACTGTACATGTATTCCGCGCAAGCATTCTCTGGTAAGCTAAAAAGTATTTAGCATAATCACACACTCTAGAAAGCGAAGAAGTATTCACCGTAATCACTTACTTTAGTGAATAAAAAAGCATTCAATGCAATCACACATTCTAATAAGCAAAGAAGTATAGTCATTCAGGGTATAATCACACTCTCTTGCAATTTAGTAATGAAGTATTCAGCGTAACCACACTCTCGACAAGTGAAATTCAGGATAAGGCAAAAAAAAAAAAAAAGGTCTGTTTACGGTAACATAGGCCCAAAAAATAGGGTCGGTAGGTCGGGATTTTTTTTTTTTTTTTTTCTCCAAAAAACCATATTTTTACGTTATTTTGCAAAAAAAACCAAGATTTTTGTTTTTTCTTTCTTTCCCAAATGCCAAAAAAAAGTCTAGGGTCGCGCGAAAAAAATAGGGTCGGTCGGGTTACCGTAAACAGACCTTTTTTTTTTTTTGGCCTAAGACCATTCTCTTTTACACAGTAAGGTACAGTGGAACCCCCCTTTTAAGACCCCCCAATTTAAGACTTCCTCCCTTTGAGGACCCTGTTTTCGTAGACTTTCTGTTAATTTAATTTACCCCCATTTTAAGACCTGATTTTGTCAGACTTTTTGAGGTCTTAAAAAGGGTGTTCCACTGTACTCAAGGCAATAAAAGTTTCAAGCACGATGTAAAGTACTCCAAATAATCACACTCTATTACAAGTGACAAAAGTTCATAATGATCGCACTCTCTTCATTATGTAATGAAGCACTTACAGTAATGACATTTTCTCGTCCGTCAAGAAATGTGCAATATTCAAGGTAATTGAGTCTCTAGATTATTAAGGCTCATAACAATAAAGGCAATTATCATCTGTGCTCTGTTATGGGTTTTAAGTGCCAAGGGTAATCAGTCTCTGAAAATAAAGAGATGAATAATTTAGTATAATGATGTAATGCGATGCATGCACTTCTAAATATCACGTCTACTCTCTGGCCAGTGACGAAGTACTCTTCTTCTTCTTCAGCGTTCCAGAATTTTCTGGTTACGTGTGAGCTCATTTGCCCATTTGGGTTCCCCACACTATACTCTGAGAGCATAGTGACAGCTCACTCCGCTTTCGTTGAGTAGGCATGCTTGGTATTTTCGTGTTTCCATTACCCACTGAACTCCGACATAGATTACAGGATCTTTTCCGTGCGCACTTGATCTTGTGCTTGCGTGTACACACGAAAGGGGATAAGTCACTAGCAGGTCTGCACATAAGTTGACCTGGGAGATCGGAAAAAATCTCCACTCTTAACCCACCAGGCGGCAGCGACCGGGATTCGAACTCACGACCTCCCGATTAGGAGGCCGACGTCTTACCACCACGCCACTGCGCCCGTCGCGAAGTACTCAGAATGCTATCACACTCTCTGGTAAAAAGGTACAGGTTGTCCCATAACCATGTTTGGTCGTAGGGGAGCAAGATTTTAGAAATCTCAGCTTCTCTGGAGAAAGCTTTATGAGGGCTGTGCCTATCTCCTCTCCGAGGTCCTGAATACGATCAGGTACCCATGTCCAGCTGGAGAGGGATGGAAAAAATCGGGTCCAGTGAAACCCCCCTTTTAAGACCCCCCAATTTAAGACTTCCTCCCATTTACGACCATGTTTTTTCAGACTTTTTGCTCATAACCTCTGTAAACGTACCCCCATTTTAACCCTTAGGCTGGTTGTCGCGACATATGTCGCGCTACTTTACGTATACTGTCACCTGGTTCTCACGACATATGTCGCGCTACTGGCTCAGTCTGTTTGGTCGGTTCCGATTACCTCCCATGGATGCAAAAACCTATATGACCGTTTTTCTTTATTTTTCTCTCTGTTAATTCACCAGTGGCTATGTAACATGTGTTACAGAATTGCACCAGTGTAAGGGTTAAGACTCCCTCCTTTTTAAGACCTGATTTTCTCAGATTTGTGGAGGTCTTAAAAGGGGAATTTCAATGTATTTTTCTTCACCACCAAAGGTCACCACCAAAGGAGGTCAATCATCGACCTCCAGGGTAAGTGGCACTGTGGTCTTTCTGGTAAGTGACAAAGTTCTCAGAATGTTATCACACTCTCTGGTAAGTGACAAAGTTCTCAGAATGTTATCACACTCTCTGGTAAGTGATGAGAAGTTCTCAGAATGTTAATTGTTATCACACTCTCTGGTTAGTGACAAAGTTCTCAGAATGTTATCACACTCTCTGGTAAGTGACAAAGTTCTCAGAATGTTATCACACTCTCTGGTCAGTGATAAAGTTCTCAGAATGTTATCACACTCTCTGGTCAGTGATGAAGTTCTCAGAATGTTATCACACTCTCTGGTAAGTGATGAGAAGTTCTCAGAATGTTAATTGTTATCACACTCTCTGGTTAGTGATCAAGTTCTCAGAATGTTATCACACTCTCTGGTAAGTGATCAAGTTCTCAGAATGTTATCACACTCTCTGGTAAGTGATAAAGTTCTAAGAATGCTATCACACTCTCTGGTTAGTGATCAAGTTCTCAGAATGTTATCACACTCTCTGGTAAGTGATCAAGTTCTCAGAATGTTATCACACTCTCTGGTAAGTGATAAAGTTCTAAGAATGCTATCACACTCTCTGGTAATGGATGATGTACTCAGGGTAACACATGTCTTGGCTGTAGACGACAAACTCTCGGAAGTTTCTGCCAGCATCATCAATGACCGAATCAAAGCACTCGTTATTTTTGCACGCACATCGATCCTGGAAGCACTTCTTGCAAGGTGCACGCTTGTACTTGGTAGGGTTCCCGCTCTTGCTGATGAAGGGCTCCCCCAGGAGAACCCGCATCAGCATCATGGTTTTGTTGCCGCCTGTTCTCTGTCCTTTAGTATCTGAAATTAAAAATGTTCATATTACTTTGAACCCTAAGAAACTGCTCTGCAAGCAGTCTTTGATATGTAAACCTACTGCTAATACATATTTTATTTCAGTGTTAGCATGGTTAAAGGGAGGATTCGGGGTGAGGTACAATCTTGCTTTCACAATAAACAAACAAAAAATGAGGTAGTGTTCTAAGAAATTTATTTTGGATAAAGCATTTCCTTTAAATCAGTTTTCAGATTACAATCATATGTTCAACCGACAAAATATAAAAGTTCTTCTGTTTAAATTACTTAGTTTCAAAAATACAAAATCTCCTCTCTAAAAATCTAAAACTCTCTCATCAAAAACCAGACACAACCAGGGGTCCACTAGACCAAAAAATATCCATCGTGAATCAAACGCTTGCTGATCGATGATCAACAACAAAAAGGTTACCCCTGGAAAATAAAACAACACAGCATAAGTATAATTCAACAATCATCAAGATAAAATTTCAGTTTCACTAGAACACTTTTTTATACACCATAGAACAAAACAAAAAGAACATAACACATGATACAACACAATACGTAAACAATACAATGTTATTGTCATGACTGAAGAATGGAATACACTAGGAATATCATATCATGTAATACATGATATATGGAATCCAACCCAATCAGAAATATTGTCTAAACCACAGCCCCACTTGTCTGTGATAACAATGATTCCTCCATAATAGATAGAAGTTATGTTAAGACTATATCAGACACAGCTACAAGCAGAGTCAATCAAAACTATACTTCATCCATTTAGTGATTAGCTATAAGCATAATCACCCTTA
This sequence comes from Littorina saxatilis, assembly GCF_037325665.1. Lineage (NCBI taxonomy): Eukaryota > Metazoa > Mollusca > Gastropoda > Littorinimorpha > Littorinidae > Littorina > Littorina saxatilis. Next base: position 37,613,591 of record NC_090250.1, read on the forward strand.
CAGAAAACCTAAGACATTCACTTGATGTCTCAAATTATTCTTGATGTAACCAGTTGCAGTGCACACTCGAAATTACATCTCTCATAAAGCCGACAGTTAACAAAACAACTGTGCAGACTTAATCTCAGTTCGCGTGGTGATTCCTCTTATCTCAATACAGTGCCTATGTTCCATTTCTTACAACCATGAACAATCCACACAAAACAAATACTTCAGTCTTCCTGTGCTCCGCACAACAACATTTATGCAATACCCAAATTAATGACAAATCAACTTGAATTAATTGCAGAAATGAATAAGTTGTTAACACTTATCATTTCTATGCCTCAAAACAAGAACAAACAACATCTTGAAACTTTTAGGAAAACCACATGGCCAGGCACCATGTAAGTAAATCATGCAACAAAGGAAAATCAAGTTTTATCAAATATAGTCCTAAAATAATAATCAACTATTACTCACAACTAATACATAAAAAGACATCTTGTATAATCAAAACATTATAGTAAAAACACTAACCTATCATGTCACAATTCATTTCTTCTACAACTTCATACCATCACTTTGCTCAGACACCACATGGTCTTTCTGGCATCTTTCCCAGAATCTCATAATTAATTTCAATCCCAAGAATCCTTCAAGAATAAAAAGTGCCACCTCATATAACTTTTCAAAACAGTACACAATACATATTAGAAACAAACTAACTTAATATTTAAGCCATTTCTTACCTGGTTTAGGAATAAAACGTTTTATAATTCAGGACAAATTTGGGCTGGATCAGCTGGTTCAGTCAGATTCTCAAGGAAAGGAAGATTCAAGTCTTGTAGAAACCCAAAGGTAATTATTAATTTAGAACAGTTTACCTCTTAACAAATAAAACAACATTTCCAAATATTCACTAAAATTACCAAGCTTCAATTAAGCATCTTTCAAATAATTTCTAAACACTAAATATATTTTTAAAGTTCCCAAAAACTATAAACTATAACATTCCTGGTTATTAAAAACTGGGATCCAAGACATGTCTATACTCTTAAACTAAAACAAATTTTCTAATAATAATATTCTAAAACATCATTAAATCATTACTAAATAGTACAAGTAAAGCATAACTAAACAATAATACAACTTTAGACCTTACAAAACAAAATGGTAAAAAACGAATTGGAACCAAACAAGGGAAGTAATTCAAATCATCAAATATTTTAGAACAGCCACAGTTCTTCCCCTTGAGTTGATATAGAAGTTTCTCAGAGCAGCTAACTAGTAAACTGTGAAAGAACTACTAATCTTTCACTGGTTTACATACACCCCTCCAAAGAAAATGTTTCCTTATTTTCTCAAAAAATTGGAACATTTCCCAAAAAATTAAATAACATTTTAACAAAAATGTTCACAAAACCATAATTGTTCCCAACAACTGAACACAGTACAAAACACAACATAAATGCAAGTCATTAGCTATACTTTCCTTCCTGAGTATATATTCAAAACGTCTGGAGAAAACAAAATCTTTTGTCAACTCTTCATAGCACCAAAACACTGTTGCAACTAGCAGTCACAACAATAGGTTACTCTCCACAATTCCACTTAATTGTAGCACCGTCAAAATCATATCATCATCAAAAGGAACAATTCTTTTGAAATAAAAAATGACCAATCTCAGTAAATCTCACTGTTCAACAAACTTACAATAGCAAGTAAAGTTAAGTAAGACTGCAAAAATCTCAACATCAAAATCATCAACACATATGCTTATGACCGAAAAACCGAAAATGCACAAGCATAACATGTAGATTTATCCTCTTTAAAAATACAAACACTATCAAAAACTTAATACAGTTCTCTAAAAACTCAAAACCAAAATATTCACAATAATCACATGAATATTTGTTCACATCAGCACCAAAATATCCTGTTTTGACTTCAACAAGGCAAACAATCCTCAGAACCAAATTCTGAACTTCAAAAGAAACAAGATCAGACAAAAAAATAACAAAGCATCAAATGACAACTCAGAACATGATCATGAACACAAATGTATGATTGTCCGAAGAGCATCCTCTATGTCCCTAGCCATACCATCTGACATGGGTATGTCCTGCAGTGTTACCAAGGACTGAGTCACTACCTCGGATAGTCGACAATTTACCAGACGTTCCAGACCCACACGATGACACAGGTTAAGCCTTTCTACAGGTCGTCTTATTCGAGTCGATCGCCTGCGTGGGGGTGATCTAGCAGAAGTTTCTCCCTCAGTCTCAGAAATTTCTTCCTCACTCCCAGAAGTTTCTTCCTCATTCCCAGAAGTTTCTTCCTCAGTCTCAGAAATTTCTTCCTCACTCTCGGTCTCTTCTGACGATGCATCTGCTTGCTCTCCTGATGAACTGTCTTCTGACTCAGACTTAGCCTTTTCACTGTCATCTCGGGTAGAGGGGACAAAGGCTGGAGCATTAACATTCAACCCATCTCTCTCAAGTTTGATTAAAACTTGAAAAGGTTCCATATCAGTCTCCTCCTGTTCATCATCTGACTCGATGACTGGGATGTTCTTCTTGGGAATGTTGCGTCTGGGTGCAGGTGTAGGTCGTACTGCCATTGTGTCACCTCCTAGCATACCGATCGGAAGGAGAAGATTTCTGTGCAGCGTTCGCTTGGGACCACTGCCCGTCTCCTCTTGAACCGTGTATACTGGAACGTTAGGCGACTTTGACACAACAATGTAGACTCCCTTCTCCCACCTGTCTGTCACCTTGGAGACAATCCTGGGTCCCAGTCGTCGAACCAAGACCCGGTCTCCACATTCCAACTCAGCTGCATGAGCAGCAGAATCGTATCTGGCCTTGTTTCTGTTTGCTGACTTGGTCATATTTGCTGTGGCCAAGTCGTACGATTTCTTCAGCTGCTCTTTCAGTGTTCTGACGTACTGCCGTGGGGTTCTTTTGTCTTTACTCAGATCTATACCAAACGCTAGATCAATCGGCAGCCGTGGTTGTCTCCCGAAAAACAAGAAATACGGACTAAAAGAAGTGCTTTGGTGAATACAGCAGTTGTACGCGTGGACTGCTGCGGGTAAGCTTTTCCTCCAGTCAACCTTTTGCTCATCTTCCAGACTTCGCAACATGTGGATTAGTGTTCTGTTCCACCTCTCCACCGGATTCCCAGAAGGGTGGTAAGGTGTCGTCCTACACTTCTTTATGCCTGCCAGATCGCATACTTCCTTCAGAAGTTGTGACTCAAAATCACGTCCCTGATCTGACAGAATGCGTTTAGGAAACCCATAGATCATGAAGAAATTGTTCCACAGAGCCTTAGCCACAGTCTTAGCAGTCTGGTCTTTAGTACAAATGGCAGTACCAAACTTGGTAAAATGATCCATTACCACTAAGATATTCTGCTTCTGTCCCTTCACATCAATAGTAAGATAATCGATGGAGAGTAGCTCAAGAGGGAATGATGTCTCTATGCTGTTCATAGGAGCTTTCTGTTGACGCGCCCCCCTTCGAATACAGCGACTGCATTTCTTGATCTTAGTTTCAATGTCTCGAGCCATGTACGGCCAAAAGAAACGGAGTCTGGCTTGTCGGATTGCGTCTTCAGCATGTGTATGGAACAAATCCTCATGGACTCCCCTCATGGCTTCAGCCCTATGGGAGGAAGGAACAACTAGCTGCCACCTAATGTTGTCTTCTTCCAGCACTCTTCTGTATAAGACACCGTCCTTCACCTCTAATTTTCCCTGTTCTTTGGCAAGCATCTTCAACTCGGGGGTACAGTGTTCTGTTTTGCTGGCATCCAACTTCACTCTCTGTTCCAAGTGTTTTATCACTATCGCTAAGTTTTTGTCTTCCAGCTGAAGTTTTCGCCAGCAGCGCTCAGATCTCGGTGTTGGTTCTTCAGGCGGGCCTAGAATGTCATCACTAATCAGTTCCGGGTTCTTGACTAAATGTTCAACTGCTGGGTACCACTCTGACTCAGAATCCTGAAATTCTGTGTCGTCTTGAAACTGTTCGCGATGCTGGACTGACTGGCGACAAAGAGTAGCAGTACGACGGACTCCCTTAGCGGTGAGGATGGCACACACAGTTTCCCGGTTCAATTCTACGGTTGCCTGGGCCTCTTCCTCAAACCTTTTTGCCTTATCGCGCAGGAACTCAGTCTCCTCCATCATTTTCTGGTACTCTAGGTCTTCTTCAGGCGGCTCCTGCGGACGTCGGGATAGAGCATCGGCATCGACGTGAGTTGTCCCCTTCTTATACCTCAGTTGAAAGTCAAAGATTGATAGTGATGAAAGCCAACGGTGACTGGTCGCGTCAAGTTTTGCATTTTTTAGAATGTAGCAGAGCGGATTGTTGTCCGTCACGACGGTCACTGGCGAGCCCAGAAGATAGTCGCTGAACTTGTCGCTCATGGCCCACTTCAGTGCAAGAAATTCCCGTTTGTGTGCCGGATAATTCTGCTCAGACTTGTTCAATCCCCGGCTTGCGTAGGCTATCACCTTCAACTGTTTGTCCTGTTCCTGGTACAGTACGGCGCCTAGACCTGTGCCACTGGCGTCGCAATGAAGAGTAAAAGGTTTTCTCTTGTCGGCAATCCCCAGAACAGGTGAATTTGTGAGCGCTTGAATGATCGACTGGAATGCTTTTTGTTGTTTCTCACCCCACAGATGGGAAATATCTGACGAGAGACTCAGAGTGGGCTTCTTTGATCCTGTCTTCTTCTTGCACTTAGCTGGAACATATCCTATCGTCAAGTCATTCAGGGGTTTTGCCAGACTGGCGAAGTCTTCGATAAAACGGCGATAAAACCCTGCAAAACCAAGGAAAGACTTGACCTCTTTCACGGTGGAGGGTCTTGGCCATGAAGTGACAGCCGCAAGTTTCTCTGGGTCAGGGCGTATGGTCCCTTCTGATATCATGTAACCCAGATGACGGATCTCGGTGGCTCCGAAAATACATTTGGACGGATCAAGCTTCAAATTGAATTTTCTCAGTCTTTCGAGCACTTTCACTGTTCTTTCCTCCAGTTCTTCAAGCGACTGTGCATGAATCAAAATATCGTCCAGAAATATTATCAGCTCAACAAGATTCATGTCACTAAAAACAGTCTCCATGAGTCTCTGAAAACAAGCGGGAGCATTCACTAGTCCTTGGGATAACCTATCCCACTCAAACAAACCAAAAGGAGTAATAAATGCTGACACTTTGCTGGCATGATCAGACATGGGAACCTGATAATAAGCTTTACACAGATCCATGCTGGAAAAATACTTAGCTCCGCTTAGTGTCAAAAACAGATCCTCAACCTTTGGGATGGAGTAGCTATCTCTCACTGTACGTGCATTAACTTTTCTGTAATCAACACACATTCTGAGCGCACCAGTCTTCTTTCTCACAAGGACTATGGGACTTGCAAAAGAAGAGTTTGATGGTCGTATGACCTTTGAATCCAACAACCCCTGAATATGTTGTCGGCATTCCTCAAAGTCTCTTGGAGAAAGAGGTCTTGCTCTTTCTCTGATGTCAGGTCCAGGCTGCAGCTCAATGTCAAAAAGTCCTGTCTCAGCCCGACCAATGTCAAACTCACTTTTAATAAAAACATCACTAAAACTGTCCAGTCGTTTTCCAAAACGATCACACCACTCAGGCGGAGCTTTCTCACCAAACTGAAACTTTAGTCCTGAGGGTTCTGAGGATGTGGTAGTAGTTGCACTGCAAGCATGTACAGTATTGCTGTCACTGTCACTGTCAGTACTCTCACTGGGTGACAACGTACTCAATAGTTTGTGAAGGTCATACTCAGCATGTACAACAAACAAATCTGCAACAATCTGACGTTTTCTAACAACAATGTTACAATCAGAACTGTTACATAAAAAGACTTTAAGACGGGGTAGAGCACTGGTAGGCACCTTGCAACTGATCACCCTCAGACCTTCAGGTAGGGTATGAAAAACTGGCTCTTGAACAAGAACTGAACTTCGCGTACTTGGTACGTGAACTCCGCTGAAACCCTTGACCTCAACGGTCTCACCGGCCGGGACAGTGACATCCTTTTCAAGTAGTCTCACTGAACCAAGCCGTCCGGTCTCATTTCTGGCTAAGTCTTTGTATGCAAAAGCTACTTCACTTCTGAGAGGTAACACAGTTGCGAAATGCCCCCCGACTCTCTGCTCACACTTCTTCGCGAACAGATTAAGGGTGTTTGTGCCGATAATGAATGGTACTTTAGAAGAATACTCAGTATCGGGGCAAACAAGAACCATAGTGGACACACTCTCACTCACACCAACAACATCCAATGGCAAACACACACTCATCACAACATAGCCCAAATATGGTACAATACTTCCACCCGCCCCTCTCACAGTGAGTTCAGTCTCCAGATCACGCAGTTCCAAATGCTGGAAATGTTTTCGATAGAAAGATTCACCGACTGTAGACACCTGTGACCCTGTGTCGATGAGACACGTACTACGCACATCACCTATCTGGATAGGTGTCTCACAGGCTGGTCCCACTAAAGAGTCAATGTTACTGTCACAATCATCTGTATTAAGTTCGGCAATAATATCTGTGCTGCTTAAATTAACCGACGTCCTGGAGGTGTTCTTCACTACTACTCTCACAGTCAGATCAGTGCACTGTGCACTGAGCACTATCAACCCTGGTGGAAGTAGATCAGGATCTCGGGGAAAAATGTTAATATCCTTGGTCGTTTCATCAGGTATTTTCCCCCGTAGTTCTAATGTCTTCCCAGGATTGATACTGACTGTGAGAGGACTTTGCAGCCTAACTGCATTGAGACTCAACAAACCGCTGTCGATGATGTCGGCGGCCTTGTTGAGTCTCCGGGCTCTCTCCGTGGCAGGAAGCTCAGTCAACGGCGGCCCGTTGCCATTGACTGACGACCGTTTAACGGGCTGCCCATCTTGGACCGCTCCTCCGCGACTCTCCTGGGATTTGGAGGACTCCTGCAATCCCTCGCGATGTGTGCCCCAAACACCCCGCAATTGAAACACAGTCTCTTGCCCCCCCTCGGTGCAGGTCTCACGCCCTCTGTTGGGGCAGGCCGAAGGCGCTCTGCCACTTTGTCGGCCAGCTTGTCGTAGTCAATGGCAGGGGCCTCCACCTGGTGGGCGTGTGCCTGTGTTGTGGCCTTCGTTGCCGATGCTGGGGCCATCTCCGCCGTCCGGCGGACCATCAGCAGTAAGTCGTCCAGGGCTGGTGCTGCTGTCCCTGGAAAACCAAATTTGTTGCGCATCTCCAGGGCCAGCAGAGGCAGGGTCGACTGTAAACCCGTACAGAAGGTTCTGTAGAGTTTCGTCTGGAGTTCTTCTTTTCCGAGCTTGGCCATCGTGTTGATCTCCAGCAGCTCCCCCCAAAGCTGAAGCAGAAAATCAGCTGCCTTCTCTTTTGGTTTGAGCCTTCTGCTGGCAAAGGCAAGGAGCTGGGCCTCAGTGTCCTCCACACACCCAAAAAGACTACGGATTTTAGAAATAATGTCCGCGTTGGTGGTCAGTTCCTTCACGGCGTTGAAGGCCACTCCCCTCAAGCTGGCCAAGATGCGGGAGTCGCAAGGCTTGAGGTCGGGTGTCAGCAGAAATGATTCCATCTGCTGAGCCCAAGCCCTAAAATCACACTCGTTCCCTCCAGCGGGGGCAAGGCCGGTGAAAGTCTTCAACCTCTGAGGCTGGGGAGGGTTGTCCACTTGGACCGTGATGGGTTGCTGGCGTTGACGACCCAGTTCCTCTGTGACGCCAGCCAGTCGCTCTCGCAGGTCGTTCAGCTCGGCTGTGGCGGCGTCAGTCGCCTCTTGCTTCTGCTTGATGGCCTCCTCCTTCTGACGCCCCAGCTCATTGGCCATCTCCTTGACCTGGTCCCGCAACTCCGCCATCTCGTCAGCGGTTGGGGCCGTCTCACGAGCCATCTTTTTAAATCTGTATCACCCTGGTTGTGTACCGCGTGTTACAAATTAAAAAAAAATATGTCCTACAAAAAATCCAAAAATTTTCCTTCTTCTTACTACTGTATAACTTCTTTTTCCTTTCTCTATTTTTTTATGTACTAAGTTGAAAATTTTCTGTGAAACAAAAAAACCTCAGCCCCACATTGGGCGCCAAAATGTAAACCTACTGCTAATACATATTTTATTTCAGTGTTAGCATGGTTAAAGGGAGGATTCGGGGTGAGGTACAATCTTGCTTTCACAATAAACAAACAAAAAATGAGGTAGTGTTCTAAGAAATTTATTTTGGATAAAGCATTTCCTTTAAATCAGTTTTCAGATTACAATCATATGTTCAACCGACAAAATATAAAAGTTCTTCTGTTTAAATTACTTAGTTTCAAAAATACAAAATCTCCTCTCTAAAAATCTAAAACTCTCTCATCAAAAACCAGACACAACCAGGGGTCCACTAGACCAAAAAATATCCATCGTGAATCAAACGCTTGCTGATCGATGATCAACAACAAAAAGGTTACCCCTGGAAAATAAAACAACACAGCATAAGTATAATTCAACAATCATCAAGATAAAATTTCAGTTTCACTAGAACACTTTTTTATACACCATAGAACAAAACAAAAAGAACATAACACATGATACAACACAATACGTAAACAATACAATGTTATTGTCATGACTGAAGAATGGAATACACTAGGAATATCATATCATGTAATACATGATATATGGAATCCAACCCAATCAGAAATATTGTCTAAACCACAGCCCCACTTGTCTGTGATAACAATGATTCCTCCATAATAGATAGAAGTTATGTTAAGACTATATCAGACACAGCTACAAGCAGAGTCAATCAAAACTATACTTCATCCATTTAGTGATTAGCTATAAGCATAATCACCCTTACAGAAAACCTAAGACATTCACTTGATGTCTCAAATTATTCTTGATGTAACCAGTTGCAGTGCACACTCGAAATTACATCTCTCATAAAGCCGACAGTTAACAAAACAACTGTGCAGACTTAATCTCAGTTCGCGTGGTGATTCCTCTTATCTCAATACAGTGCCTATGTTCCATTTCTTACAACCATGAACAATCCACACAAAACAAATACTTCAGTCTTCCTGTGCTCCGCACAACAACATTTATGCAATACCCAAATTAATGACAAATCAACTTGAATTAATTGCAGAAATGAATAAGTTGTTAACACTTATCATTTCTATGCCTCAAAACAAGAACAAACAACATCTTGAAACTTTTAGGAAAACCACATGGCCAGGCACCATGTAAGTAAATCATGCAACAAAGGAAAATCAAGTTTTATCAAATATAGTCCTAAAATAATAATCAACTATTACTCACAACTAATACATAAAAAGACATCTTGTATAATCAAAACATTATAGTAAAAACACTAACCTATCATGTCACAATTCATTTCTTCTACAACTTCATACCATCACTTTGCTCAGACACCACATGGTCTTTCTGGCATCTTTCCCAGAATCTCATAATTAATTTCAATCCCAAGAATCCTTCAAGAATAAAAAGTGCCACCTCATATAACTTTTCAAAACAGTACACAATACATATTAGAAACAAACTAACTTAATATTTAAGCCATTTCTTACCTGGTTTAGGAATAAAACGTTTTATAATTCAGGACAAATTTGGGCTGGATCAGCTGGTTCAGTCAGATTCTCAAGGAAAGGAAGATTCAAGTCTTGTAGAAACCCAAAGGTAATTATTAATTTAGAACAGTTTACCTCTTAACAAATAAAACAACATTTCCAAATATTCACTAAAATTACCAAGCTTCAATTAAGCATCTTTCAAATAATTTCTAAACACTAAATATATTTTTAAAGTTCCCAAAAACTATAAACTATAACATTCCTGGTTATTAAAAACTGGGATCCAAGACATGTCTATACTCTTAAACTAAAACAAATTTTCTAATAATAATATTCTAAAACATCATTAAATCATTACTAAATAGTACAAGTAAAGCATAACTAAACAATAATACAACTTTAGACCTTACAAAACAAAATGGTAAAAAACGAATTGGAACCAAACAAGGGAAGTAATTCAAATCATCAAATATTTTAGAACAGCCACAGTTCTTCCCCTTGAGTTGATATAGAAGTTTCTCAGAGCAGCTAACTAGTAAACTGTGAAAGAACTACTAATCTTTCACTGGTTTACAGATAATAAAACATTGCTCCTACCGTATCAAGTTATATGAATAATGTATTGGTACTGGTCCAAATGAAGGAGCTGTCAGTGAAAGGCTGCTGCACTACAGCAGAAACCCCCTTTCAGGATCTCCAAAAATCTGAGAAAATCAAGTCTTAAAATGGAGGGAGTCTTAAAATTGGGGTAAATTTACAGAGGTTCTGAACAGAAAGTCTGAGGAAAAAAGGTCTTAAAAGGGAGGGAGTCTTAAAGGCACAGTGCAGCTCACAGCCTTCGTTTTGCGTTTTTGTTGCAGCTGAGTGCATTTACAGTTCAAAAATCCTCCTATGGTAGTAAAACAAACCCAAAACAAGAGGCGAAGCCTTCAAGGCTCACGTAAGAAATCGACAAACAGTAACACAAACTCAATCACTCCGTCACACATACACACACACACACACACACACACACACACACACACACACACACACACACACACACACACACACACACACACACACACACACACACACACACACACACAGTAAGCATAGGTGAAACTGTGCAAAAAAGCGAGACCCTGGATCTGCCAAGTAGTCTCGGCCCGCTCACAATAACAATGACCGAGACTTTCAGTAATTCCTTTGCGTGACGTCTAACCCTCTTACGTCATAATGTGACGTCTTCAAATAGTTTCTATCACACACGTCAAACACTTTTGACCGAGACGTAATCTTCTTATGCGAGCTTTATCCATAGACTCGGAAATGTTAAAGTTTCTATCACACACACACACACACACGCACGCACGCACGCACGCACGCACGCACGCACAGACAGACAAAGTTTATCATCGCATAGGCTACACTTACGTGAGCCAACAAGAGGCGAAGCCTTCAAGGCTCACGTAAGAAATCGACAAACAGTAACACAAACTCAATCACTCCGTCACACATACACACACACACACACACACACACACACACACACACACACACACACACACACACACACACACACACACACGGTAAGCATAGGTGAAAATGTGCAAGAAAGCGAGACCCTGGATCTGCCAAGTAGTCTCGGCCCGCTCACAATAACAATGACCGAGACGTTCAGTAATTCCTTTGCGTGACGTCTAACCCTCTTACGTCATAATGTGACGTCTTCAAATTGTTTCTATCACACACGTCAAACACTTTTGACCGAGACTGACGTAATCCATAGACTCGGAAATGTTAAAGTTTCTATCACACACACACACACACACACACACACACACGCACGCACGCACGCACGCACAGACAGACAAAGTTTATCATCGCATAGGCTACACTTACGTGAGCCAACTACCCAACGACGACATCTGTGAAGCTCGACAGTTTCTTGTTCACGCGAGTGCATAAATTAACCTAGTTATTACGTGGTGTTTGGTCGGAGTTCGATTCAACTGAGTGATTCCGGCCTCCATTTTGTTGTACACAAACTCATGATGACGTCTGACATAGTTTGCTTTAGTGACGTGTCTTTTTGTGCATATGATGTGGTGATCTACCTGATCTAAATTTAGATCCAAAAATAGGTCAAGACCAGCCGGGTCCGAGTACGAAATTAATTCGTAAAAAAACCGCAGTTCTTGACTCTTTGGGTGCAAGTCAATGAAACTTGGTAGTTCTTCTAACGGATAGCTGCCTGAGGTATGACTAAAAGCCCCAGGGGCTCCGTGCACCTGGATTTGACAAGTTCAGTACCTTTAAAAGGTGGGTTCCCCTGTACAACTGTCAGAAATGCTTGTGTTCAAAGGCACAGTCCTTCCAATGCATACACACGATAATGCTCCCCAACTCAGATCTTGCACAGCATTTACATGGAATAAGATATTGCACTCGGACTCGAACCAAAATGCAGTCTGGCTGCTTTCTGCGCAGACTGGGACGGTTCTTGTTTTATGAAACGACTTCATAAAAACTAAGGCACTTCCATTAAAGGACATGCTATTCTTTGATATACAGCAGTCCCTCTCATGAACGGACACCCTTGGGCCATAGCAAAACTGTCCGTACATTGCAGGTGTCCGGTCACGGGAGGGGTGACCACACCACCCCCTCCCCCATACACTCACACAGAGACACACAAACAACAGGATTGAGTCTATGCTAATCACTTCTTGTGGCTACTAAACAATAACAACAAACTCCTAATACTTCTTTAAACGTTCTGTAAAAATGATTTGTATGAAAAGTGTTGAAAAGAAGAGATCAAATAAATCCTCAAGGCAGTGAACACACTCACCATGCACTGACATACGAAAGCAGCCACACAAACACAGCACAGAGGAGCGTGTGCAGATGCTTTGCAAGAATAAGCTTGAAAACCAGTTTGAATAAATAGCAGCAGATAGAGCTGCATGTCATAATCATGAAATTTATTTTCTTCTTGTCTGGCTTTATTGACTGCATGCCGATCATGTGGCATGGCAGTGACTTTTCACTCTTCAGTCGGAAATACACTGTACATAACACAGCTCCCACTCGATCTCCCTCACTAATGCCTACCCCAAGCCGTGACAGCTGATGCTTGGAAATTGTGTGGAAGAGTACACCTCTCTATTTTTCTCCAATGCTCTTCCTGCTGACATGTAGTGACACCAGACACCCCACAGAGGTTAGCCAGCTACCCCTCCACCCCCCCCCTTCCCCTCTCTCACTCCCTCCAGCCATGTACTGTTTGGGGCTGTGACCAGAGAGACCAGCTGCACTGTTCACTCAGAGCAAAACCAGTTGACTGTGTTGTAACTTTTGACAAAGCAAGACAACTGAAGGGTTCACAGATTAGGCAACCGATTCACTGGTCAAGGCTGAGGGGAAACAAGAGTATCTTGTCAATGAAAGAGGTTACACACAGACACACGATGCTGAGAACTGTGGCCGGGTTTTCACTCTCTTTCGCTCAGGACCTTCATCGACTGTGGTTTCTGTTGATTACGTCCAACAGACAAGAATAAAGAGCACAGTGCAGTTTCATGTTGGCATCTTCGCATACATGTACTCCACTCCTGACCAAAACTACCCCCCCTTCTGATGGGTACACGTGCACTCAAGTTATCAGTGACTGTCATCACGCCATTGCGGCTGTGATCTTTGTACCAAGAGCCGGACTGCTCTGTTATCGATTTTGTTGTGGTGAAAATTTGACGATGGTCTGTCCGTACATTGGAGGTATGACTTGCTGTTGGGACCGAAAATGAGTGTCCGCGTCCACGTTTTGCAGGTGTCCGTTTAAGGGGGGGCAAATATAGAAGGAAAACACTCCGTGCCGAGCAAATGTGTCCGTACATGTCAGGTGTCCGCTCACGCCGGGGGCCGTACATTGCAGGGACTGCTGTATACAAATTATACCTGTCTTGAAAGGGCACCTGCATTGTACGGGTACCTTTGGCTGGTCCAATTGGACTGGCCATGCACCATTCATCGCAGGTACCAATGTTAAAACGGAGTCATGTGACTCACCTGTGTACTGATCGGCCTTTGTGGGACTTTCTGAGGCATAGATTCCAGGTCCCAGCATGGCTTGATCATTGGCAATACGAGAATCGAGGCCCTCGTTGACAATTTTGTCGATGAACTCTTGTTTTGTGCCATGGAACAGGTAATGTTCATTCACCTAAAACACACAAAAAAGGGAATATACTGTGACATGTCCATTGACCTATACATGAATATAACATACAAGAAGTCGTGTATGGCAAAATTACTACATTTAGTCAAGCTGTAGAACTCACAGAATGAAACTGAACGCACTGCATTTTTTCACAATGACCGTAGTCCGCCGCTTGTGCATAACGGAGTGAAACTGACAAGCCTGTTCAGCGCGGTAGTGGTTTCGCTGTGCTGCATAGCACGCTTTTCTGTACCTCTCTTCGTTTTAACTTTCTGAGCGTGTTTTTAATCCAAACATATCATATCTATATGTTTTTGGAATCAGGAACCGACAAGGAATAAGATGAAATTGTTTTTAAATCAATTTCGGAAATTTAATTTTGATCATAAGTTTTATATTTTTCAATTTCAGAGCTTGTTTTTAATCCAAATATAACATATTTATATGTTTTTGGAATCAGGAAATGATGTAGAATAAGATGAACGTAAATTTGGATCGTTTTATATAAAAAAAAAAAAAAAATTATTACAATTTTCAGATTTTTAATGACCAAAGTCATGAATTAATTTTTAAGCCACCAAGCTGAAATGCAATACCGAAGTCCGGCCTTCGTCGAAGATTGCTTTACAAAAATGTCAATCAATGTGATTGAAAAATGAGGGTGTGACAGTGCCGCCTCAACTTTTACAAAAAGCCGGATATGACGTCATCAAAAGTATTTATCGAAAAAAAGAAAAAAATGTCCGGGGATATCATTCCCAGGAACTCTCATGTCAAATTTCATAAAGATCGGTCCAGTAGTTTGGTCTGAATCGCTCTACACACACACACGCACAGACAGACAGACAGACAGACAGACAGACAGACAGACACACACACACACATACACACACACACACACATACACCACGACCCTCGTCTCGATTCCCCCTCTTTGTTAAAACATTTAGTCAAAACTTGACTAAATGTAAAAAGGAAAGATATGGTGAAGCCTCTGCTAAGATACCCGCAAACACATGATAAAGATACCGTACTTTCTGGGTGACAAGGCGCTTCATTATCTAAGACGCACCCCCTTCTTTTAAAAAAAAATTGTAATCCAGTCACCCATTGGACGCAGGGGGCCGATAGGGCGCACCAAAATGACCCAGTTTTTGCCATGAGAGGTGGTTCCCCTGTCATATCTGAGAGAGGAAACACTTCCTGCATCGGGGTCAGTGACCGAGTTTAACAGAGTGGAAATCTGTGTGTGCGGCCAGATCAAAGGCAGGGCAGTACCTAGTAGCTGAAACATGCATTATCACAAGTTGTTTGACTGGTACTCAAGCGGTCTCTTTGATTTTTTTCGTATTTCATACACGGATTAGGCGCTTCGTTATACAAGACGCAGGGGTCGAACTCGAGGAAAAAAGTCGCGCCTTATGACCCGGAAAGTACGGTAGGTTTTATTTAAAGGTAGAAGGTGTAAAGTGCATGAGCACATTTTTAATTGCAAGAGAGAGAAAGGGTAGTCATGCACAAGAAATGTGTGTGTGTGACTTAACACTGTTAATATTGATGTTAATATTTTTCTTTTAACCTTAAGATTTGAGCCGGCCTGGTCATCCTGAATTTTTGCGCTTGATTACAAATCTTGCATTATTATTAGTATTATTAATTATTATCAAAGGTGCCAATATATGATCTTCACCTTGGAAATCACATCTCGGGTCAGCAAGCTGCCACTGGCAAGGTTGCTTGTTGTCTTGACCACTCCTGTCGACCCCCTCAGTCTCTCCACGGGCACGAACACACTTCCCTGGGATTGCACTGCGCGAACAAGGCGTTCACGTCTCATGCAGTACAGTTCCCAAAGGTTCGGGTTTTCCAGTCTCTCCACTTTGACCACCTGAAACAGTTGATCAATACAGTGGAACCCCCCTTTTAGGACCTCCAAACATCTGAGAAATTCAGGTCTTAAAAAGGAGGGAGGCTTAAAATGGGGGTACAGTAAGAGTTTATGAAGAGTTAATTAATCTTAAATAATAACCCCGTTATTGTATTTCTGACCTCCACAGAGACAGAGAGAGAGAGAGAGAGAGAGAGAGAGAGAGAGAGAGAGAGAGAGAGAGAGAGAGAGAGAGAGAGAGAGAGAGAGAGAGAGAGAGAGAGAGAGAGAGAGAGAGAGAGACCTGTTTACCCCCATAAGTGTTTTGGAGTAATGCTCAGCCCCAAAAATAGTAATCCTGGCACAAAAATAGTAATCATCCAGCATTCGTCGCCAATTACAACGCACATGACAACTGTGTCTGCGAAACGCAATCATGCACATATATCCATCATTCACAAACAAAACACATCAGTCAGTTTTTGTAGTCATCATAATTTCAAAGAAGATCACATCAAAAGCACATGCATCACTGATTCTTTTTCTTTTGCTCGTAGTAGGCCTTTTTCAGTGTGTCAAGCGCTTCTCTACTGTACTTGCGCTTGCCGAATGAGTGAGGGCGAGACTTCACCACTAGAAGGCTCTCCAGCGTCTCATCAGACAGACATGATCTCTGGTCAATCCTGTGCTTTTTCACCCCATTTTGCCATTGAAAAAAACAATGCCAAACATGTGAATTAATAAAAAATAAAAAAAAAATAAAAAAAATTAAATTTTTTAAATTTTATCATTTATGAAAATCGTAGTCTTGACACGGATAGCGGAATGGCGTATTTTTTGCAGAAAATCGTAATAAATTACGCCAAAATCGTAAGGGTAAACAGGTCTGGAGAGAGAGAGAGAGAGAGAGAGAGAGAGAGAGAGAGAGAGAGAGAGAGAGAGAGAGAGAGAGAGAGAGAGAGAGAGAGAGAGAGAGAGAGAGAGAGAGAGAGAGAGAGAGAGAGAGAGAGAGAGAGAGAGAGAGAGAGAGAGAGAGAGAGGAGCAATCTAGTATTCATTATTATCGTCAGCTCACAGATACTTTTGCTTCCTCAATTTCTTTCCCCACCCAAGGATGGAACTCTGGGCCAGATCGCAATACTGCTCAGCACTATATGCTCTTACCACTGAGCCACATGCCTATTGCATACTTTCTGAACGTACCTGTATGGCCCTGTGAGAAAGGTTCCTTGCATCCTTTCCAGCTCCTACAAAGCGTTGGTCCCAGGTGTTAGTGATGAGGTTTATTATTTCTGTATATTCACTGCTGCTGCCCTGAGTTACAGGGTAGAGGTTGCCACTGTTTATCTTCTTGCGCAGCCATTGATCAAATGACTTGAATAGTCCTTTCTGGCAAATCTGAAAGCATAGAATTCTTCAGAAAATTAGATCTGGTAGTGTCAGTGTAAGTGATACAAACACACCTTTGCACTCCCTCAGACGTTGGTGCCACATTTTAATGTATAAAAACATGCACATCAAAATGCCTGTTATGAACACATGCACACACATGAATGCAAGCCCAGCTGTTTGCACACACACACACACACACACACACACACACACACTCTCTCTCTCTCTCTCTCTCTCTCTCTCCCTCATCTGCTCTCTAAATACATTCAATACCACATACACAGCATCTAAATAAATGTGTGTTCTCCCATTTCACATTGACTCACAGACAAAAAACACACAGACACACAAGAACGCACACAGTTGACAAACCTCCTGCTGACTGTACCATGCACCTCATGTGCACCACAAAGCCCGGCTAGCAGACTAGCTCCATTCTTACTCAAAATACATCTACATGCAGAATATTTTAAATCCACAGGTTTCATGAACCACAATACTTCTCTTTCAGTCTTTCTATTTGTAACCAAGTGCACGAAACACATCAATCACCTTAGGAGGCAAAGCCAGACAGAGACTTTTAAAGCTAATTTAATAGCCCTACAAAAACTGCTATGGGTACGCAAAGATCCCCAAGAGCATACCAGGAGACCACAGCAGCCACACCCCATCACAAACAGCCATTCCACATTTCATGGGTGTGCTGTCTCCCAACGTATGCTTTGGCAGGGAGACAACGCCGTCAATGCAGAGTAACTGCCCGTGACAAGGGGGACTATACTACGTCACCCTGTCACATTTTTATAAAATACAGGGCGACCCCCCAAAAATGCACCCTCAAAAATTCTAATTACTTCTACATCTGTTGTCACTTTATATTTGGGGGCCATAATTAACTTCAGCCTATGCCTGACCCTTCCACAAAATGGTAGTTTTTTTTTATGGATCAAATGGTCTGACTTTTATGCAATTTCAAAAAGAAATTCCAAACTCGTGGATCGACTCAACAGTACATGGTTTGACATTGATCGGTAGCAATACTTACCTTATTTAAACCCTCCAGACTTTTACCTTTTGGATTATCTGAATGTCTGAGTATACACACAAAACACCTTCACTCCCTAGATTATCGGTGACATGAAGAAAGCAGTTACAGGTAGGTTCAGGGCAATCCCTAGACAGGAAAGCTGTCGTGTCATTGACAATTTCGGAGGTGTGATTTGGAACACATTTTGGGGAAAAAGGTCAATGTCGGACTATTTTACATACAGACTCGAAACTTTCTAGAATGGTCGTAGACGAACTACAGTTCGTGCACAACAACTATGGACATATTTGCTAAACTCAGATGACTGGAAAAATTAACCCCTTCGTTGAAAAGTTACACTTGCACAACGTCGCGCAAAATTCATCAATGACATAAACGCAATACTCCATGGAAAATGCCCTGATCCTTCCTGTAATTGCTGTTTTTAAGTCACTGATTGACTAAGGTTGGTTATGGTATACTAGGTCCTTCAAATAACCCCAAAGGGAGGGCTTAAATCGGGTTAGTTTGGCTACGGCTCAATTTCAAACCTCGTACTGTTGAGTCGATCCCCGAATTTCGCAACTCTCTTTGAAATTGCACAAAAGTTAGACCATTTGATCTATACAACTGTCACTTATTAAGAGGGTCATGCATAGACTGACATTTATGTCCCCAAAACATGAGGTGATTCGGTCAATAGATATAGAAGTTATCAACATTTGTGTGGGTTGCATATTTTTGGGTCACCCTGTATTTCTCTCTAAAAACATCCTGAAGCAGACTCACTGTCCAATAGCTGGGAAGTTTTTTCCTGTCGGATTCAGAAGGGAGAGTACCCAGGCTTAGCCTGTGGTCCTTGGTGTCGCTTCTTTGTGCCTGGTGGGCGAGTTGTGCGTGAATCTTGTCCTTGATGTTGCCCATCACTTCCATCACGCTCACTTTCTGCCCTCGTGCCACCAACACCTCTTTGCTCCCTGGAACATTGACAGGGAATGGGACTTGGTAGGTTAGTTATTTGGGGCAATAAATTGTGGTACAATCAAAACCATAACAAGGGAATGCAAAACAGGAATGAACATGTATTTTTGTGTGCCAAAGTGTTCACCAGATATAAAAACAAGTAATAATTTTGAGACAGCTGAACCTGTTGATAACGTCTTTTCTCGAATTCCCAGAGTTGTCTCGAGTCATTTAACAAACTGACTTCAATTGGGACTGGGATTTTAGAACACAACATTTCAAATCTATATGTTGCGCATATGCCTTATCGGCCCTGCAACGTAACCATCCAGATCCAGATCCAGAAATGCATCAATTAATGGCTGACAACTGACCAGGCCTGACCTAAACCCTCCCTGCGTAAAAAACACAAGAAACTTCCGGTACAACCCACCTCTGGTCTGAAAGTCAAGCACAACGTCCTTTCTTGCTGCAATGGCTTTAATATCGTCAAAGCTGCTGGTCCTGAGTTTCTTAAAGGTCTTTGTGTCCTCCACTCTGTCTTCGAAGATGAAGGTGGATTTGAGTTCTTGACACAGAGCGGTCTTCACTGCCTGAAAATGTTGCGGCTGTTGAAGACACAAGCGAGCTTCAAACCTGTTGGATGGCTGTGGCTGAAAGTCTTGGGCGTCATCAACCATGCGAGCTTCATATCCACTGTATGGCTGTGGCTGAAAGTCTGTGTCGTCATCAAACATCATAGGGTCTACTGTCGAAGAGAACAGAAGAAAAGAAAAACAAATTTATAATGCTGAGCTTGTGCCCTAGGGAATTGCTGGTCAAGGGGAATAAGGTTGAAGCACAGAGACAAAAGGAGAGAGAGAGAGTGTGTGTGTGTGTGTGTGTGTGTGTGTGTGTGTGTGTGTGTGCGGTCCAAAAGTGACAAATGGGTTCTTTTTGTTGTAAACACTCGACACAAATGGGTTCATGAAAAAAAGTGGGTTCATTTTCATAAACCCACTTTTTTTGCATGGTGCAAACAGCGGGAAATGACCCCAAAATGTCACTCCACAAATATCTCGGAAACACTTTTTTTAACGGAAAGAATGCCATATTCAAGATGATGACACTCTTTCCGTCAAAATTCCGTCCCCTATAGGCTACGAAATAGGTCAAATTTTATGCCTTTTTTAGTGTCAAATTCGTCCATGCCGGAGCGGATACTGAGCGCAGTGCTGTTGTAGTGCAAGCGCACTACAAAGGCACTGCGCGCAGTGCCGTTGTAGTCCAAGTGCACTATCGGCTATGAACCCACTTTTGGGGTTAGGAAGGAATGTGTGTGTGTGTGTGTGTGTGTGTGTGTGTGTGTGTGTGTGTGTGTGTGTGTGTGTGTGTGTGTGTACGTGTGTGTCTGTGTCTGTGTGTGTGTGTGTGTACGTGTGTGTGTGTGTGTGTCTGTGTGTCTGTGTGTGTGTGTGTGTGTGTGTGTGAGCATGTATGGAGAAAGGGTGAATAACTAAGTACCGTACTGTAATTTTCATACTGCACAATGCCACCAATTATCAGACCCATCCACTCATTTTTGGAACAGAACCGATTTTGTCAACACATGAGAGGCTACCAAGTACAAGGTGCACTACATACAGGGGACTTTTACAATATTGCGCTCCACTACCATGTCACCACGGGATGCTTTCACCATGAAAAAATCCTGTTCTCTTTAGCTTATCAAACTTGAAACATGGGTATCGGGCATTATAACTTTGCACAGAAAAGTTGATAGTTTGAGCTGACTGAAGCATGCTCTATTCCTCAAACTGCAATGTTCTTCAATTGTTTGAGCTACATTCCTTTTCGCAAACATAATCATGCAAAGTGCGTTTCTCAGTGTAGAAGTCAAAACTCGAAGCTAAATTAGATGCGGCCGACTGTAAGATGCATCGGGTGAGATCAAAGAAAAAAGTATTGCCTATCGTCTCAAAATTACAACACTGATGGTGATAGAGATGAGAGAGAGGTGAGATTCTTGAGGTTTTAAATTAGGGGGGGGGGGGGGGGGGGGGTTCCACTATACACTCAGCACACATTTTCAATACGCTTACTCTGGTCTTGGTCCTCATCATCAAAAGCAAAGGCAAACTGGCCGCCATATGCATCTTCATCGCTGCCTGCCCTGTCATGGTCACTTGCCCAACTGACGAAGTCCCCTCCATCACCATAACCACCATTATCAGAATCATCATCATTGTCTGAATCATTGTCATCATCGCTCCCTGAGTCATGGGCTGGCTGCTGAAGCCCCAGTAAAGCTTGGAGGTGTGGTGGCGGTGGTGGCTGGACAAGGTTCCGTGCAGTCTCTCGGAACTTCCTGGCCACACTTGTGTCGTAAATGACAAACGTTATGCCCTGCATAGAAGAAAGGTAATAAAATCAGCCTTGAGATCTATATTCGGCAAAAAGTAGCAGGCATGAACATGCCCGCCCACCTGCACACACACACACACACACTCTCACACACCATACACACATACAAACAAACACACACACAGACACAGACACAGACACAGACACCCACATACTGCTGGCAGGTTTCACGGTATTGATTTCAGCCATTTCCCATTTTCTCACACTTCCAGTCAAACATAAAACTGTGAAATACTGTGAACATGGATGTTATTGTAATTAATTAGGATCAGTACCACACAAAACAAAGAAAACATTTATACGCAGAGTCTTATTTTCCATAGAAAATCAAGCGAAACGAAAGTTGCCCCCAAAACGTGAAAATCTATCAAACAAACTTGATGCAAGCCTGACTCCAGAAAGAAGACAGAAAACCACTAATACTAAATGATTTACATAAAGTTTAAACATATAACAGATTTTCACAACAAAGTTCCTTGCCTGAGGCTGTCTATATGTTTGCATGATGCTGTCCTTGATCAGAACGCCATTTTCACCTAAACCGGCCGGCGAAATGTTTTTTTTCACATTTCAAGGTCTCCATACACTAACAAAAGTCACATGTTGTGAAAGTGTATTTATGTGTGTACAAGATAAAAACAGATAAGTACTTCTTTATCATTTTTTTAATGGCAGAAATAAACTTATACTATCGATACCCCCTAATTTAGAAAACGGCAAGAAGAGCCAAGATACCTGTTTCATTAACAAGGAACACTTTTTTGTTCATAAAAAGACACTCACTCATTTTGATATAAAATAATAATCAATTGCATACATATATGAATACAGAATGTTAAACAAATCTACTTTTATTTTAAGTGGAAAAAACACACACCAAAAAACACGCACATAAGTGACGCACACAAACTGAAGGCTTGCCACCAAAGACTGTGGGTACCCTAACTACTCTCCTCACATAGGGAGGGGGGAGATAGAAGGATCCCTAAACAAAGCCTGCCTCAACACGACTTTAGTAGGTAGCCGTGCCTGCTTGGTCATCCAATTATGCCGTCGAAAAACAGAAACAAAGAAGAACAAGTCGCGTAAGGCGAAAATACAAAATTTAGTCAAGCTGTCGAACTCACAGAATGAAACTGAACGCAATGCAATTTTTCAGCAAGACCGTATACTCGTAGCATCGTCAGTCCACCGCTCGTGGCAAAGGCAGTGAAATTGACAAGAAGAGCGGGGTAGTAGTTGCGCTGAGAAGGATAGCACGCTTTTCTGTACCTCTCTTCGTTTTAACTTTCTGAGCGTGTTTTTAATCCAAACATATCATATCTATATGTTTTTGGAATCAGGAACCGACAAGGAATAAGATGAAAGTGTTTTTAAATTGATTTCGAAAATTTAATTTTAATCATAATTTTGATATTTTTAATTTTCAGAGCTTGTTATTAATCCAAATATAATATATTCATATGTTTTTGGAATCAGAAAATGATGAAGAATAAGATGAACGTAGTTTTGGATCGTTTTATAATATATTTTGTTTTTTTTTACAATTTTCAGATTTTTAATGACCAAAGTCATTAATTAATTTTTAAGCCACCAAGCTGAAATGCAATACCGAAGTCAGGCCTTTGTCGAAGATTGCTGGGCCAAAATTTCAATCAATTTGATTGAACAAGAAGAGCAAACGCTCGATCGAGTCACTTTCGCAGTTCTGAATATTATATGAGGCATCAGATGGACAGGAAGAAATTGCTATTCACAACACAATACAGATGTAAATAATTTGATGTAAAGAATAATCCTATAAAGTTTGAATCAAATCCGATGAATAGTTTCAGAGATATGATATTTCAATTTTTTTCCTTCAAGACATACCTGTGACCTTGAAAAAGGTCAAAGGTCACCAAAGCAGACGTCAAAGTGTAGAGGTCACTGGGAGTCACGTTCACATAAAATTTGAGCCCGGTCACTTTTATAGTTTCCGAGAAAAGCCCAACGTTAAGTTGTGTGTTGCCGAACAGAAAAGGCTAGTTATCTCCCTTGTTTTTCTGATAACGTTCGTAAAAGGCTACAGATGTAAATACTTTGATGTAAAGAATAATCCTACAAAGTTTCAATCACATCCGATGAACTTTGTCAAAGATATAAAATGTCTAATTTTTCCTTTGACGCTGACCTGTGACCTTGAAAAAGGTCAAAGGTCAACGAAACCATCGTTAAAGTGTAGAGGTCATTGGAGGTCACGACTAAACAAAATATGAGCCGGATCGCTTTGATAGTTTCCGAGAAAAGTCCAACGTTAAGGTGGTGTCTACGGACGGCCGGCCGGCCGGACGGCCGGCCGGCCGGACAGACTAACACTGACCGATTACATAGAGTCACTTTTTCTCAAGTGACTCAAAAATGAGGGTGTGACAGTGCCGCCTCAACTTTTACAAAAAGCCGGATATGACGTCATCAAAGGTATGTATCGAAAAAAAGAAAAAAAAACGTCCGGGGATATCATACCCAGAAACACTAATGTAAAATTTCATGAAGATCGGTCCAGTAGTTTTTGGTCTGAATCGCTCTACACACACACGCACACACACACACATACACCACACCCTTGTCTGGATTCCCCCCTCTACGTTAAAACTTTAGAAGACACTTGTAAGGCAAATTTTCGAGCCGCGGTGCCGATGACGCAAACAACTCTTGCGACAAAACGATTGGTCCGTAAAGTCGCGTCATCCACCGGTTCATGAATGGCCCGTGTATGAATGGCATTCCTTCTGTCGTGATGACGTGCGCACCTCGTCATTAATGTGACTGGGAAAATCGGTCGGATTTAGGTACCCCCAAGATCTTATGTCGGAATTAGATACCTTTACCCTACCGATCCAGAACTGCAAAGGAAACGTTAATCAAACTTCTATAATCATTGAAAAAGCTAAAAATCTGATCGAGCATGAAGAGGTAGCGATCGTGTGGTAGCGATCGTTGGCTGACAGACGGCATATTACTCGACAAAAAGGCAACAAAAACAATAAAATCTCACCTGAAAAAAATAATCACAAATCCCGCCTTCGGCCTCAACTGTGAAAAGTGTGTAATATGTCACATACGGCATAGGATTGCCCGGAAATGACAACGAAAGTGAAAGTAGCGATCGTTGGAAACCCCGGACAGACGACGGTCGGACATTCCAAGAAATGGACACAGCGCGGAATTTCGCGAAATTTCGGTCATTGTAAACTATGAAGTACAGACTATAAAGGTGTGTTTTCAATGTCAAAATAAAATCATGTTATCATTTCTTGTGGTAAAATAAGCTTACTTGGTTTATCTGTGAAGACTTAGTTTTTTGGACAGACAGCTTCCAGTTCTCGATTCGATTTTTTGTGTGCAAAATATGTAATGCAAAATTCATATTTGTGCTTTTGTTTTTGTTTGTATGGTTAGATATTTTTATTTTTTTTTATTCTCTTTATTTATATTGCAGCTCTGCTATCAAATATGACCATTCAGTGTGAATTGAGTGCCTTTTCGTTTCAATTTTCACATCAATGGTTGGCTTCTGTCATGCAGAAGGAAATGGCGTCTGTCAGGATTCACACGATCGCTACCAAACACATGTGCATAAAATGCCAACAAAACAACTCAAACGATTTTTTTTTTCAGAATTGTATTCGTAGTAAGCGTAGACATCTGGTCTGCTCCCCGCCTAATGGCCGATGTCTTCCGTCTTCGGGGGACTACGTGGGTTTAAATTTGGAGTGGTCCTTCTCCTAGAGGAGTTTCCTTGCAGGGATAGTGAGCCTCCTCTGCCCTCGTTTTAAATTTGGAGTGATCTTCTCCTAGGACAGCTGCCTTCCAGGGTTGACGAGCCTGTCCTGCCCGGCTATTTAACCCATAGTTGGGGGTTGGTTCGTGGGCACCAGGGCGTATCCACACGCCGGTGGGCCTGCATGCCACACGTCTAGGGGCCAACCTCCTCCGAGTCCTTGTAGTTCAGCCTGGGGCCTTTCGGTACCCAGTTCACACCTGTCGCCACGATGGAGGCACTACAAAGGGCTTGCTGTGGAGAGGTTATGTACTGGCAGGAGAGACTGACGCAAGCTGCTCTCTTTTCGCGTTGTCCTGAAAAGGACGGTGCTAGCCAGCGGTGAGGGCTGAAAGCGAGAGGTGACAAGCACAAAACACTTCGCCAACACACTAGACACATCACACAACCATTTGACAGTATTCAAAATGACACATTTGTGAATTGCATATAAAAATAAACACTGAGAAAATTGGTTCAGCAAGTTAGAAATCAGAGCACATTGTGCAGTCAATAGAATGTCTCAATACCGTGAAACCTGCCACCTCTTAAATTAGGCAAATCAAAAAACTCCAGAATATTGAATGATTTGAACTTGCACGTCACTACATATGTATTATATTGTGACAATTGGTTTTATGTACAACTGTATATTTTCTGTGATATATTGTATGCTATGATATTTTGCAATGATGTTTAGACATAGTTCATTATACGCGTAGGTGTGCGAGAATATGTAAGCGCAGTGCTTTAAAGATGTCCATGTGTGAATGTGTAAGTGGGCGCAGTCGAATGTCCATGTGGGAGTGGAGCATATAAGAATGCCCATGTGTGAATGTGTAAGTGGAGCGTATAAGAATGTGTAAGTGGAGCGTGGTCGAATGTCCATGTGTGAATGGGTAAGTTGAGCGTATAAGAATGTCCATGTGTGCGATGTGTAAGTGAGACATGGATGTGTTCATGTCTGAATGCGTAAGCACAATGCAAGGAATGTCCAGAGAGGTATGTGGGAGGTGTGTTTATAACCTGCCCTGTTATAAATAGTGCTATATGTTTTATGTAAAATCAATGTCTTGTTTGTATTATTGTCATGTACCACGCCTGAATTTCTCTATGAGATAATAAAGTATTCTTATTCTTATTCTTATTCTTATTCTTAAATTACCTGAAGTATTTTTTAACGACAATCATTAAATCAGGCACTCGATCATTCTCCTTTGTTTTAGTTAGCTGCATACCTAGCTTTTTTGTTTAGTTTCAATATATCAAATCTATTTTCTTGACTGCTAAAGTGATCAAAGCATGATAGGTGGAGATGCCTAGCATTGTGGGGTGGAAGTGGTCAACTTCAACCCTATCAGCTTTTCTTACCTGCAGTGTCCCTCGGTTATTCTGGAGAAATTGGTGAGCAGTGGACACCATGGCACTGGCCACAGTGTCTTCAGGAAGCTGGAACTTTCTCCCCACACCCAGCGGGGGGAACGCTACTTTGCTGATTTCTTGCTTCACCGCAGACTGCAGGCACCGCTGTACCATCAACTTGATGTTCTGCTGTTCACCAAAAAACCAAAAAACAATTTTGTTTGTCATTTTTAACATACAGTGCTGACTGAACTTGAATACTCTTTTTCTAATCTCTAACATACAGTGCTGAACTTGAATACTCTTTTTCTAATCTCTAACATACAATGCTGAACTTGAATACTCTTTTTCTAATCTCTAACATACAATGCTGAACTTGAATACTCTTTTTCTAATCTCTAACATACAATGCTGAACTTGAATACTCTTTTTCTAATCTCTAACATACAGTGCTGAACTTGAATACTCTTCTTCTAATCTCTAACATACAGTGCTGAACTTGAATACTCTTTTTCTAATCTCTAACATACAGTGCTGAACTTGAATACTCTTTTTCTAATCTCTAACATACAGTGCTGAACTTGAATACTCTTTTTCTAATCTCTAACATACAGTGCTGACCTTGAATACTCTTTTTCTAATCTCTAACATACAATGCTGAACTTGAATACTCTTTTTATAATCTCTTACATACAGTGCTGAACTTGAATACTCTTCTTCTAATCTCTAACATACAGTGCTGACCTTGAATACTCTTTTTCTAATCTCTAACATACAATGCTGAACTTGAATACTCTTTTTATAATCTCTTACATACAGTGCTGAACTTGAATACTCTTCTTCTAATCTCTAACATACAATGCTGAACTTGAATACTCGAATACTTGAATAACCTAAAAAGGTTCCAAGCGGCGTAAAATTCCTGATACTCTTTTTCTAATCTCTAACATACAGTGCTGACCTTGAATACTCTTTTTCTAATCTCTAACATACAATGCTGAACTTGAATACTCTTTTTCTAATCTCTAACATACAGTGCTGAACTTGAATACTCTTCTTCTAATCTCTAACATATAATGTTGAACTTGAATACTCTTTACACGCACACTGACAACACCCTCTCCTCCCCCCCCCCCCTCAAATTAACTGACATCAACTGAGAACAGCTAGCCTCAAAGGTACATAAAGATAAAACTGAACACAAATCCAGAAAATGGTCAATGAATCAACCAAACCAGTCTAACGTAACTAATTAACCCAAACAAATAATCTGAAGTTTGCTAACTTTGCATGCCTATAAATTGGAAGAAAATAAATGCCGCATGTAATCAAATTACCAACCAGCTAACGCTCTAATATATAGGCAAACGCTTTAAGCTTTTCAGAAATGAAGAGTTTATGAATGCCTCTTTTATTTTCACTCACAGCTTGTAGGTTTTGTCCTTGCCATTTGGTCAGGATGGCGAAAAAGAGAACAGTCGCAGACTGTTGTCCCATAGGTCCTGGAGGAATTGTAACTGTCTTCACCTGACCTGCGCTCCCTTGTTGTGGTGCAACCTATATAAAAAACCAAAGAGCTGTCACAACTTATGATTGTGAGATAAGACTTAAAACAATCAGTATACATAATTCTACCCCTGGTTGCCCACATACTTATCTTTGTCCAGCTTAAAAAAATGTACACATATTTTAAATTACCAACTGACTCAAACAAAGAAAAAATGTCACAAAAACTGGGGGAAAAATCATCCGCTCTAGTGAACATAAATGCACAGCTCCTACCACATTTACTGACACATTAAAGGTACTGAACTTGTCAAATCCAGGTGCACGGAGCCCCTGGGGCTTTTAGTCATACCTCAGGCAGCTATCCGTTAGAAGAACTACCAAGTTTCATTGACTTGCACCCAAAGAGTCAAGAACTGCGATTGTTTTACGAATTAATTTCGTACTCGGACCCGGCTGGTCTTAACCTATTTTTGGATCTAAATTTAGATCAGGTAGATCACCACATCATGCACAAAAAGACACGTCACTAGCAAACTATGTCAGACATCATCATGAGTTTGTGTAAAACAAAATGGAGGCCGGAATCACTCAGTTGAATCGAACTCCGACCAAACACCACGTAATAACTAGGTTAATTTATGCACTCGCGTGAACAAGAAACCGTCGAGCTTCACAGATGTCGTCGTTGGGTAGTTTTGGGTTTGTTTTACTACCATAGGAGGATTTTTGAACTGTAAATGCACTCAGCTGCAACAAAAACGCAAAACGAAGGCTGTGAGCTGCACTGTGCCTTTAACCAAGAACACAGATGGGAACACACACAGTCACAGGCAGATACACCGACACAGAGAGACACATACACACATGAAAACAACCAGCTATGCAGGCCCTTATATATATCCAGAAGACAGAAATGTACACACATACAGTCACAAGAGGAAGACAGACAGACAGACAAACAGACAGACAGCCAGCCAGCCAGCCAGCCAGCCAGCCAGCCAGAGATATACAGACAGACAAACCTGACAAACACATGCACCTGAACAAAAGTCGAGCCAAATTCTACATGTACACACCTGAGCAACCTGAGGATACTTTTTCAGGATGGCTGAGCCCACTGCAGTCTGACCGAGGTCCATGTCCTCACCAACAACACACACCAGTCCGTCCACCTTCACAACCACAAGAATAACAAAATTGTGTCACAATAGAAACAAGTCAATGCCTTCAAAAAGGTATCATTCAATTTGTATAAAACTGTGCATATACACCGGTTTTTGAAATATGCTTCATAAACACGCGAATGTACGTACACACACACACAGTCTCCAACAAATCATTCAGTCAAATGTTGACTGAACATAAAAAAAAATTTAAAAAAAAATTAAAAAAAGATCTGCAGGGTTGGGTGTGTGTGTGTGTGTGGAGGAAAGAGGGAGAGGAGCATCTAAGGATCAGGAAAGATAAACTCACATTCTCCAAGGCAATATTCCCTGACTTGACAGTGAGAGTGCTCTGACCAACTGTGGCGCTGTATGGATGGATATTGTTGCTACTACGATGTCCAGGTTTAACGCGATGAGTCTTCCTTGGTGATGCCTGACTGGGACGAGGCCTGGCTGGTCTTGCAGCATGATCCTGCGTTTGTGTGTAACTGCCAGGAGAATAAGGGCACCATTACCAAATAGAAGCTGCCAACGCCAAAGCAAGAACAGGACAAGAACAAGAGGGATGAATACTTTCTATGGAGAGCGGTCTAAGGAATACATATCCAAAATGACCAAACTCTAAACTTGACACAGGTTTTAGAAAAAAAAAATTAGAACAGTAAGTACATCTGCCACATTTCTCCTAGCTGTCGTTCAAACCTAATCACACATTTTGGAGGGGAAAAAAGAAAAAGGAAAGAAAGAGGGATGGTGGAAACTAGGTGGTAGTGTGATAGAGAAAGACAATTCTTTATTTAACGAGTGTAATAGAGCAAGCAGTGATCTGCCTCCCGGCCCTGGACCTTAAGAGGGACTATTAAATAGAGCTTAAACAATGACCACGAGTTGATTACTGGAAAATAAAGCACGAGTGGGTATTTGCAGCGGCGCGTGAATTACCAAGCGGCTGCAAATACTCACGAGGGTATATTTTCCAGTAATCAACGAGTTGTCGTCATTGTTTAAGTTATTTACACAACGAACAACACGGGTCGAACATGCAGTCATGCAGACGACATTTTGTAGGCAATTTCATTTCAGCCTAATCACTCAGAGTGTCAAATGCGCGTCATTCAAATAGTCCCTATTCTTTTACTTTATTCTTAGTCTTCGACTCGTCGGCATTATACTTGTCTCGTCTAAATATCGGACCCTATTGCTACGATGAAAACACAATAGCGTTTATATAGCTATTCTGACATTACAATCTGTGTTAAAATCATGATTTTGTCAGCAGTCCATGTCGTTGATTGCAGACGACGGTTCCCTTTCCGCATGAAGCCACGGAAATAACCGAACATTGAAAAACCCACGGACATGTATTACGGAGAAAACTCGAGATAACCGGATGTTTAGCATTACGTCAATATGCTAGGAATCATATGACGTCATGACGTATCATGCTTGCCTACGTAGATTGTATGTTCGAAAGTCTGACTTCTGTTGGGAATTCGCGTGGTGAAGACTGCGGTAAATCTGTAGATGATAAGAGAACAAGGATTGTCTCAGAAGAAACGACTAAATGTTTCAGACCGGTAACTTCATTTCAACATTGCACTATATAATGGACGTTCTATGTGACAGGAGAGTTTGCTGATTTTGTGTTAAACATTGGAGAGATCGTCTGCTAGAATCAGAGATAGATCACTTCAGATTGCAGCTTCTTGAAATTTGCAAGGTTTGTTGCCTGTTAAAGAACTGGATTTTACACGTAATGTATGTCATGTACAGTAAGCAACAACAAAAACACACACAAAGCAAATGGCATTGTCTGTCGACTAGTCACAGAAACAAACCTGGCGAGGTATGCGTGTACTTTATACACGTCAGCCATTGTTGTTACAGTTTGAGTCAACGTTGTATTCTTCCGCAACAGGGTCCAATCGTCTAGGTTTCAAATGATGTCATGTTCTAAAAATAAATTCTAGTATTGATTATTTTTTAGCCCTCTTTCTTCAAACTTCGAATAATCCACGTGTGATTTTTGGGTGTAAAGTAGTTCATTCTAATTTCTCACTTGTCTAAAAATAATCAACTAGATTTAATCCACTCCTCGGTTGCATTACAGGAGTTGTATAAAAAAAATTAAAATGGAGAGAGAGAGGGAGAGAGAGAGAGAGAGAGAGAGAGAGAGAGAGAGAGAGAGAGAGAGAGAGAGTGAGAGAGAGAGAGTGAGTGAGTGAGAGAGAGAGAGAGAGAGAGATAGAGATAGAGAGAGAAAGGAGAAAGAGAGAGTGAGTGAGTGAGTGAGTGAGAGAGAGAGAGAGAGAGAGAGAGAGAGAGAGAGAGATTATAGAGTCATGCAGTCAGCCAGCCAGCCAGCCAGAAACACCAGGTTAGCTATATACCTATCAATCCTAGCTTTCCAGTCGTACCTGAGCTTAGGCAACTTGCACCTTGGCGGAACGTTCAAGCTAATGATAGTCTCCTGCCGTCTGCTCTTCAGTTTGTCTTCCAGAAGACGACAGAAAGCTTCCGCTCCGTGGTTGTGCAACCCATTGATCACCAGTGATTTTTCTGCAACACAGATCAGCACACTATGAGGATAAAGGCGGTCTCTAATTGAGCCTGAAGTCGACTTCGCGAAGACTTCTTACCAAAAACTCAGTGCTATAATAAAGCTCCGTGCGGCCAGCTTCGGGAAGCATACTTCGCATAGTCGACTTCATCCAATTAATGACAGAATAAGCACACTGGGTTTAATTCTTCCCTCTGAAAGGAGTTTCTGTTACATTAAATCCATATTTATAGGACTATATTTTTTACTTTAAGAATAGGAAAACCAGTAAAAATCTCACGCTAAAGAAACATCCTGGTTTTAATTCAAAGAAAGTTACCTCCTTAAATAAAGCAAAAAAGCAACAAACCTAACTGTTGACATGCAGTGGTATAGATCTACATTTCAGCGCTAAGAGCATAGTTAAATTTGTGAAGCGGCGCTATATAAGCTATCTTTATTATTATTATTATTAAATTGCCAGAAGAAGAATAAAAGACAAGGAGTTAGAAAATATCAGACTTAACAAATAAAACAACAAGAAGAACAACAGTCAAGAAAAACAAAAAACCCACAACAAAAGAAAAAGCAAAAAAGCAAAAAATTCCAAATAAACAAAAAGCGCCCAACAGGAAAAAAACTTCACACATTTCCTGACCCCAATACACACACACAAACAAGGAGGTAGAATGTACAGAGGTTTCACAGCCATACACCTACCGGAATATGAATTGAACTCCGACCCCAGATTGACGACCATGACCTTTGTGACCTTCCTGATGGCATCAAACTTTTGCTGGACAATGTCAACAATGTCTTTGTCACACTGATATGGAAGAACAAATCCTCCCTGGCCTGGCACATCTTTGTCATTTTTCCTGCACACAAATAATTGTGATGACAATGAAAATTGCAAGTTATCAACAGCTATTGTGTTTTCAGCAAAGCAATAGGGTCTGATATTTAGAGGAGACAAGCATAATGCCAACGAGTCAAAGACGAGTCGCATATGGATGTTGCAGTGGGAAAGGAGAGTTTTCTGATTCTGTGCGAAACATTGGACAAACCGTCTGCTAGAATGTAGCTACAGTACTTGCAAGGTTTAACACTTTCGCGACGGGAGGTGACTATATTAGTAATAGCGCTGCAACGCCCACGGACGGGAAGTGACTATTTTAGTATTAGACATACAAGGTACCGTACTTTCCGGGTTACAAGGCGCTACAGCGCATAAGGCGCACCCCCCTCTTTTTAAAAAAAATTGTATTCCAGTCACCCATTGGGCGCAGGGGGCCGATAGGGCGCACCAAAATTAAAAAAGTATACCGGTAACAAACGGTCGAAGAATGAAAATAAGCCGCACATCAAAGGAAGAATACAGAGTGGAAATATGTGTGCTCTGTGTGTGCGGCGAGATCAAAGGCAGGTCCATTGTGATAGCTGGGTTGCCTTGTTTAGACACTGACCTTCTTCCCAGGGGTCAATGACCCAGTTTTTGCTATGAGAGGTGGTTCCCCTGTCATAGATCTGAGAGAGGAAACACTTCCTGCACCGGGGTCAGTGACCGAGTTTAACCTATGGGGCGGTCTCTTTGATGTCTTGAGAGGAAACTTGGCCATGGTAGTACCTAGTAGCTGAAACATGCATTATCACAAGTTGTTTGACTGGTACTCAGGCGGTCTCTTTGATTTTTTTCGTATTTCATACACGGATTAGGCGCTTCGTTATACAAGACGCAGGGGTCAAACTCGAGGAAAAAAGTCGCGCCTTATGACCCGGAAAGTATGGTACACGACTCGTGATTGCTTCCCGGTTTTTGAAGCTTGCAGTAAATTGAGTTGTTTCCCTTTACACACTTGGTGTGCCCTTCCGCCATATGCAAAATTAGCCTGATTTGTGCGTTTTTTTCGAGAAAAAAAAATGAATCGAAGGCGAGCCTTGTCACGGGAGGAGATTCTCCGGATGTTGGATCTTGAGGACCCTGTAGATCATGATTCCGACGTGTTGTTTTCGCCTCAAGAAAGCGATAATAGCAGTGATATTGAGGAAGAAACAGTCCTGTTGTTGCTGCTAGTATGAGTCGGCAAACTACACGTGTTAGGGTGGTACTGCATGAATCTTCGAATGTGTAGTTGCAAGGGGGGCGTGGCAGCACTGATAACAATGGATGGCTGGAGCCTAATCCTTTTGGAAATGTTCATAGGTGTACAGTTGGGACTTTGTTGTGAAAATGTGACTTATATTCAATATGGATTACCTAGACATCATTTGGTGAGTGTCACAGTTTTGTTTCATTTGAGTCAGGATGCTGTGAGTGAATGCGGGATTTGCTTGTTTTTTTCTTTGTACTGTCTCCTTATTTCTGTGTAGAATTTTAACAATATTTCAGCTAATTCATAGGTTTTACACCTTGTTTGGTTATAAAATTATTTATAATACTTTCTGTTAAAAAATAACTTTTAAAAAAGCAGTGGAAAAGAAAACACACACAAAAAACGTTAAAAAACACAAATTATCCCCCTTTCACCCCCCTTTCACCCCCCTTTGCTAAAACAAATCGCGTGACAAACTTATAAATAGCACGACTGAACTGGGCATCCATTTTTTAATTAGTACACAAAATTTGGTGGTGATTGGACTTAATTCAAGCTTGCTAGACAGATTTCTTTACAGTTACTGTTTTTTGGGAAGTTTCTTGGTGGCAAGCTTGGGCAGGCAGGACGTTAACGCCGTGGCAATGCTAGTCACAATAGTGTTAACTTGCCTGTTAATGAACTAGATTTTACACGGAATGTAATTCATGTACAGTAAGAAAAACATTTGCAAATTGCATCGTCTGTCGACCAGTCACTGAAGCAAACCTGGCCTGCAGGTATGCGTGTACTTCATACATGTCGAAAAAAATCGGAAACATGCGTCTTTGTTATTGCGAATATGAAAGGATATTCGCCAACTTCCATGGAAATATGGCATTATTATCGGAATACTGGGATGCGCGAAACTATCCAATCACAGCCCCCGAATTGAGAAAAGTTTAGTGAATACTATATGGTGCCCTAACTGTCTCACACCAGTAGAGACATACATTCAGTCCGCCAGCCATATTCATGCATGCACAAACACACAAAGATACAGTCGAGAGGGGAGAGAGATGGCGAGAGGAGAGTGACAGGGAGCAAGAGAGAGACGGGGAGAGAAAGAGAAAGAGAGAGAGAGAGAGAGAGAGAGAGAGAGAGAGAGAGAGAGAGAGAGAGAGAGAGAGAGAGAGAGAGAGAGAGAGGGGTAGAGAGAGACATATGGAAAGCCTGGTCTGAACACACAAAATCATAATCCCAAAATAATCTCTCACCAGATCAAACTCCTCACTTGCTCTAGGTCATCAGAGCACCACATTTTCAAGGCTTTCACCTCCAAAGGATCTGTCAGCCTGAATACTCCATTAGCGGGTTGATTCTCGCTGCAGAAGTCTTTAACTGCTCTGGCGGCCAGAGTAGCATCCCCGTTCAGACCTTCGATGATAACATTGTCACTACTCCCTCCGGGCAAGGTCAAGCGAGCGAGAGGGAAATCATTTTCTAGCTGCTGTTTCAGGCCTGGCAATTGGGCTGTGATGCTTTTGTTCACCTTAACAAAAAATAAAGAAAAAAGTTGAAAAAGATGAAGCACTCAGGCATACACAGAGTAAGTTCAGCTAGAGACACATTAGAGACACAGACACTGACAGACACACGAATCCCTCGGTTCTCTGGTTTTTGAAGTGCAAACATTCATTTGCTTTCTACCCTTCTTGAAAAAAATTAAGTAATCATGCATTGACCAATGGAAAAATAATAATAATAAAATGAACAAATAATTAAATGAAAAAGCCACCTTTGGGGCACCAACCTTACCTTCACTTTGGAACTGGTGACGTCCCCTTCCACTTTGGTGAGAAAATCTTGAACGTCTTTCATGTTGTGAGCAGCACACACAATAACAGAATCCTTCACATCAAAGGAACAGTCAGAACTGATCTGGTTCAAGTACTGTTGGCCGGGTACTGTTTGCAAGATGCGTGCAATTTCTGCAGGAACAGTGCGGCTGTCCTCTGCCAAATTCTAGGAATAACAAGAATAACAACAAATTGAGGTGACAATACAGAGGTACATGTACCTGCAAGGTGTGGCCCCATCCGATCAGAGGACACCTACCTTAAAAGGATGCTTTCTGTTGTCTATTTGTCTAGCTCGGTAGCTCAGTTGGTAGAGCACTGGACTTGTGATCGGAAGGTTGCTGGTTCGAATTCGGGCCGGGACGGACACGGGTCAACTTTATGTGCAGACTCAGAGACGGAAGCCATGTCCCACCCCCGTGTCACCACAGTGGCACGTAAAAGACCTTGGTCATTCTGCCATAAGTGCAGGTGGCTGAATACACCTAAACACGCAGACACCTGGGTAGCGCGACCCCGTTGCTGCTAGCTTTCCACTGGGAGGAAGCGACCCGAATTTCCCAGCGATGGGACAATAAATAAATGAAAAATGAAAAAATTATCTCTACCAAAATATACCTGTCATGACAGGATTTATGCAATGTAGGGTTACACTTTTGGCTTGTGCAATGTGTGACATTTCATCGCAAGTACCACTGTTCTAGTGTGCCATTGCCCAATTCATAAAACTACTGATGCAGTGAAAGCTCAAGATATCAGCTATTAGTTTCTTTCTTTCTTTATTTAGTGTTTAACGTCGTTTTCAACCACGAAGGTTATATCGCGACGGGGAAAGGGGGGAGATGGGATAGAGCCACTTGTCAATTGTTTCTTGTTCACAAAAGCACTAATCAAAAATTTCCTCCAGGGGCTTGCAACGTAGTACAATGTATGACCTTACTGGGAGAATGCAAGTTTCCAGTACAAAGGACTTAACATTTCTTACATACTGCTTGACTAAAATCTTTACAAAAATTTACTATATTCTATACAAGAAACACTTAACAAGGGTAAACGGAGAAACAGAATCCGTTTGTCGCCTCTTATGACATGCTGGGGAGCATCGGGTAAATTCTGCCCCCTAACCCGCGGGGGGTATTAGCTAGTTTCACATAAAAGCAAACAATTGCAAACTTCACACGATTAAGTGGGGGTAGCTAGTTTCTGGCAGCTCTGTGAGAACACTGGACTTGTGATCCTTGGCTCACAATCGGTTAGAATCCAGACGAGGACGGACACGGGTCAAATTATGTGACAACTCAGAGACGGTATCCATGTCCCATCCTTGTATTACAGCTGTGACATGTAAAAGACCTTTTTCACTCTCCCAGAGGTGCAGATGGCTGACTACAATACACCTTAACATGCACATGTCTTGCATGGTTACACAAAATATCTTGTTGCTGCTAGCTTTCCAGTGGGAGAAAGCGACCCTGATTTTCAAGCAATTAATGAGATAATTAAGCAAAATGAAAATAAAAAGGAAACAAAACTGCTTCAAAATATGACTTCAGTTTCTCCTCTGGTAAGACACCATGCAGATGTATGAATTGGTTATCTCCTTCAAACTTTTCAAAACAAAACTGGAAAAAAAATCATGAAAGAAATAAAGAAAAATAATACAAACCTGCAATGTCAGCAAGAATCCACATTTCATGTTGTCGTAGTTCTCCTGAGTGCCATGAAACTCAACGATTCCCTCCTTTTCATTCATTTGAATGTCTGGGCAACTTGCAGCAAAATCACGCAGGAGACGCAGCTGGTGGGGTGGAAAATTCTCTGTCCATTTCTTGCGATTCTTCAATTCCTCTACCTGTTTTTCATACATTTTTGCAAGTTCCAGAGCTTCTCGGACTTTCTTCTCTGCTTCCTGTTTTTGTTTTTCCAAGGAAAACCTTGCTTCCATGGTCCTTTCTTTTTCTTTCAACATCTCAATCCTTTCCAATTCTCTTTCCTGATCCACCTTTTCGCGCATCATCTTTTGTCTTTGTCTTTCTGCCTCTTGTTCCTGTTCCTTTCGTCTTTCTTCTTCCTTCCTGGATGCTTCTTGGCGCTTTTTTTTTTCTTGCTCACTTCTCAAAAACGCAATATTAGAAGTGTGCGATGACTGGGCTGAAACGTCCTGTTTCTGTGCCACAAACTTCTTTTCTGACTGAAACTGTGAGGACTTCTTTTGCAGGTGCCGGTTAGCAGATTCCCGTGGAGCACAATCGGGAGATTCCCTCTCTGGAAAGGACGGAAAAGGCTCATCATGGCTAAGAGAAATCCCCCTTTGTGTAGGATTTGCAGATAAATCAGGTTCAAAGAATGACCCCTGGCCTGTGTATTCTTCAGCCTCTCGCTGGCCATAGTCAGAACTCTGCAAATAGTCTCCATACACATCAGCATCATGCAGAGATTCGTCCCTACAGTCAGAGTACACATCATAACTGAGGGACTCTGGTCCATCTGTCTCTACCAATGAAGCAAACTGGTCTGATGCGCTCTCAAACTGCACAGCATCGTGCGCTATGGGGTCACAGTTGGCGTCCAGCTTCACAAGAGGGATGGGGGCATTGGACTGTTTCGTTGGCAGACCAGGCAAAACTCCTTGATTTTCGTATGAAGATAAACCTCTTTGATTTCCATACGCAGGTTCATAGGAAGAAAGCTGTTCGTCATATGACTGGGAGGTCCTGAGCCCTCGACCCCTACTGCCTCGTCTACCTGATGTTGAGGGTCTCCCCCAGTTTCCTCCATATCCTCGGCCCCAGCCCCTCGCATTCTGCTTATCGCCATCATCCCAAGCATTTTCTGCCGGGTCCTTGTAGTTGCCTCGCCCTCGTCCTCTGGGTCTATTTTTCCTCCTCCCACGTCTGTTACCTCTTTCGTTAGGTAGTGAACGCTCTTCACTTTCCCTTTCCCAGTGCTGACGAGGTTTCTCGAAGTTTGCGCTCTGCTGCCTCGAGTCCGAATGAATTTGAGCGTGGTGAGAATCTCTGCTGGAATAATCGTCTGAGCCATGAGGGTACGACGGTGGTCGAGAGGGAGCAGACAGCTGTTTTGGTAGAAAATGTGGCTTTGGAGAACGTCCAGGCTGTGGTTTTCTTGGGCTATTTTGCTGTTTTGGGTCACTGAGGAGTTGCTTGTGGAACACATCGTAGCATGGTTCAACGTGGACTGTGGTTCCTTTTGATGGTGAGTGTTCCTCTATGGCCAACACACGTGCTGCAACTGAAAAAAATGAAAGAAACATTAGCTTAAGGAAATCTGATTTTTAAAGGTTTACGATAATTTCAAAAGTGTACACGACCCCGACAGTACTTTTGTCCTTTTCTAGTTTTAACAACATGACCTTTCTTTGCTTATATGTATGCAACACACTCATGGTTTCATGTTTTAGAGAAAAGTCACAAAGATGATGGTACAAGAAAATTGAAATGCGATCTTGAGGACTACACACTGAGTGACACACACACCGTCAGTAGGTTACTGTAGCTCTCTAAAGCTACTCTTACACTGTGCCGAATTGCCCTTGCGAATAGCATTTTCCAATAATTCACAATGATCGGGACATGGTCGCAAGACTTTCGTAAATGTTCTTAACTATTCCTTACAATTCGTCTCTTGTTTTGAACATAGCAACTTGCTCCTAATATTCGCAAGGAAGTTATATTGCTTTTTTTCCGCAAAGTACTCGTTAGTACTCGCAAGACATTTGTAATCATCGCAATGTATTCGTGGCGCTAGCAAGCCATTCGCAACCATTCGTTATGCCTGTCTTTACATTGTGCCGAATATCCTTGCGAATATGAACATGTTGTATTCGGCAAAAAAAAATAGACACATGGACATGAATAATATAGAAAATTGGAAGCCTTACCAATCCTTGCGAATGTCTTACAAATGGTTGCGAGTGCTTGCGAATGTGTTCCGATCATTGAGAATACATACGCATCAAAATCGCCGTTTAGTTGCAAGACGTTTGCAAGATATTCTTACTGTTTTCAAAACATTCGCAAGCAATTGCAGTCACTCGCAAGCATTCGTAAGGCTTTCGCAATTCTTATGAATTGGGAAGAAATGATCAAAACATTCCTGAGAAATTCATAATGAATTCGCAACCATTCGCAAGATGTTGGCAAAATGTGCACGAATAAAATCCTTACGAATGCTTGCGAGCGGTACGCATACCTTTACGATGACTACGAATGGTTTGCGAATACTTACGAGTACGTTGCGAAACATTCAGAATATGACTTCCTTGCGAATATTAGGAGCATGTTGCTAATGTTCGCAAACAGAGACGAATGGTGGCGAATTGTTAAGAACATAAACGAATGTCTTGCGACCATGTCCCGATCATTACGAGTTATTGGCGAATTCTATTCGCAAGGGCAATTCCCCAGAGTGTAAGAGCAACATTACGAACAATGCGAATTGCATACTCGTTTTATTCGTAAAATGTTTGCAAGAACTCGCAACACTCGCAAGGCCACTCGCAACGTTCGTAATAGATCCGTATATGGATTCGTACACAATCGCAATGATCGGTAGACATTCGCAAGCAGTCGCAACCATTCGTATGACATTCGCAAGGATTCGTAAGCCTTTGATTTTTCTCTGTTTTTTCCTGTCCATTCGTCTCTTTTTTGGCCGAAAACAACATTTTCATATTCGTAAGGATATACGGCACAGTGTAAGACAGGCTTTAGGAAAAATGCCAACATTTGTGATGGATTTCCAAATAAAACTTTAGCCTAAAAATGCACTGGATAAAATTTTACTTAGTTCGATCGTATCTTCTGGTAATGTTGAACTTTAGCATTGAGAAATTCATAGCTCACAATCGAGTGGCATTATTGACTAATTGTTGATACAAGTCACTTATATCAAAGCAAAGAATAATTCTTGTAAAATTAATTGATGGATTGAACCCAAAAATTAAGCATAATGAATCAATTTTGTGATTTGATGGAGGAATATAGCTGTCATGGTTGTCTCCCTTTGCAGAAATAGATCGACATAGTTGCTTCCCTTCCTGGTTGCGTTAACATTTTCCTGCTAAACCTCATGTAAATGAAACGCATCAGTACTGTTTATTCCGTAACTTGAATGGTAACTTAAATGACTTTTTTATGCTTACAAAAGCAAGTTCTGCAAATCAGAGGCTTACATTGCAGTAGAATACCGTTCCTGAATTTACAACGCTAAAGTTCAACATAACCCTGATTTTATCAAATTACGAAAGAACCAGGGTTTCATTTACTAGTGCGCCCTGCGCCATTGGCGCATTAAATCTGAAAATGTCCCAGCACAATTTGCGTCAGTGCGTCAAAGGGCGCATTGAGATTACGTTCCACTGCGCCAGCAAATGTACACTTTACATCGTATTACACACACACCCACACACACACACATATACACGCACACACACACACATACAGAGATAACACGATATAGCGGCTAATTCTCAGATAGCGGCTAATTCTCAGATGGCACTGCATATTGCACTATTTTGCATCTTTGGTCAAAACGCGTACAGGCCTCTTTGGCGCTTCTTGCCTTCGACTATGTCCCATCGGAATTTGGTTGAGGGGGACAAATGTCCCATTGCCTTTTTCTCCCAGGTTAAACCCTGAAGAACTAATATATATACCTTCCTGAGAGGAAAAAGTCACAATGGCCAAGTTGTGACTAGCGTAAAGCTGACAGTCTTTCACCTCCCCCTCGCCACCTCCTGCTCGAGGGCTGTCGAAGTAGTAGAAGAGATTGTCGCGTGTAATATTTGAGCTCAGGTCTCGCACGATGATGGATGCGGGTGGACTGCGTAAGAGTGAGAACTTCAGTGGTTTCCCTTTGTGTTCCGTTTCCGCCTCTGCATTTTCAATGTGCTGATCTGTAAGAAAAGAAACGAGAATAATGATAAAAGTACATTTATAAAGCCTTTCTCTTCCAGTATGAAGCACTTAACACCACAAATATATTTTGATGTACATGTAATGATAACATAAATAACATAATGAGAGCCAACCTATCAACAAATAACAAAAATAAAATACACTTGAACAAAGAAAGAGACAAACAAACACAGTACAGACACATGCAGATACAAAAGGACAGAGAGGCAGAAACACAGACTGATAAGATTTTGTTTTCTTCAGGACCCGAAGTCTCTAAAGAAAGTAGATGATGACTGATAAAACAGAGAATTTGAGTGCATACATGCTACGAGTATGTGCATGCACACCCTGTGTGCGTACATCATGCGTAAATGCATACATTATAAGTTATTTCTAATATGCTGACTGTTAACAATTGATAACAGACATGCCGAAAAAATGGACGGCTCATGCTGATATAATTTTTCAGACATGTCTGGTATCATTTGCTAAGGCCAAAAAAAAAAAGGTCTGTTTACGGTAACATAGGGTGAAAAAATAGGGTCGGTAGGTCGGCTTTTTTTTTTTTTTTCTTCAAATTTTTTCATTCTTTTTTCAATTTTTTTTTTCTCCCCTCTCTATGATGTTTCACAGTTCATTTCTTCACCCTTTACTCCTAACAGTACTTTGAGCTTACCTCCCTTCTGTCGTCTGCTGTTTGAGCGCAAACAGCTCTATTTTAGATGCGTTTTTCAGACGATCCCAAAAAAAGATTAGGGTCGGGCCTAAAAACTAGGGTTGGTCGGGTTACCGTAAACAGACATTTTTTTTTGGCCTAACATTAAAGGCACAGTGATTAAGCCTCCCGTAAACCATCACAGATACTGTCAGGCTTTTACACACAGTACAAACACCCTTTCGTTTAAACACTCACCGCTTGAGAACATCCTAGGTGCCCTACGTAAAGAGCGAGCAATTTTCAAAGAATTTTGTTTCGTGGACCCTCTGATCAGCAAATCAGGCGCCTCGTTTTGGCGCTAGAACTAACTTTTAAAATCTAGATAATAAATTGACAGCTTGTTACACAAACATTCTTAAATCATAAAAGAATTCTTTTTTCATCAAGACAAGATCAGTACAATTCGAAGTGTTGAAAATTTGAAAAAAGAAAAGCCCGGAAACGTGTCACGCAAACCGTCTTTCTTGTAGCAGACGACAGTTCTGCCTACCACCCGTTCCTCTGAATAGTCAACTGTCATCTCTCTAGTTCGTGTGAATCGCAGACGTTTGTTGAGTTTAGATTCAGAGGTACACAATAACGTGCTATTGGTGATGAGCTTTACAGCGAGTCCCATTGAAATCCCAAACTGACGACTACATTGTGAAAAAAGGAAACTGGATCACACGGGTTCGCGATGGCTCAGGGGTAAGATAAACCATGCAGAAATAAATTCTTTGAAAATTGCTCACTCTTTACGGAGGGAACCTAGGATGTTCAAAAGCGGTGAGTGTGTAAATGAAAGGGTGTTTGTACTGTGTGTAAAAGCCTGGCAGTATCTGTGATGGTTTACGGGAGGCTTACTGTGGCTTTAACAATCATCTTATTAGAAAAAACTGTTTTATTACTGTCTATTTTGACCAAAAGCAATTTTAAAGTGACCCCACAAATTAGACAGAACAGCCGCAATGGGAACTGGGTCGCTCCTATCTGATTTTTTTGTTTGTTCGTTCATGGGCTGAAACTCCCACGGCTTTTACGTGTATGACCGTTTTTACCCCGCCATTTAGGCAGCCATACGCCGTTTTCGGAGGAAGCATGCTGGGTATTTTCGTGTTTCTATAACCCACCGAACTCTGACATGGATTACAGGATCTTTTTCGTGCGCATTTGGTCTTGTGCTTGCGTGTACACACGGGGGTGTTCGGACACCGAGGAGAGTCTGCACACAAAGTTGACTCTGAGAAATAAATCTCTCGCCGAACGTGGGGACGAACTCACGCTGACAGCGGCCAACTGGATACAAATCCAGCGCGCTACCGACTGAGCTACATCCCCGCCCTGCTCCTATCTGATAATGCCTGTCAGTCAAAGCATTCTCATGACCATGGTCAGCCAATCACTCACCTAACGTGATGCATATTAACAGGTGAAATGCGCCCACTCAACAATTTCACAAGATAAACTATGTTGAACATGTGTTTCAGTGGCTTTGATTTTTCTTGTCCAACAGAGAGTGACAGATTTATAGAAGCGATACCCGACACAATGACGTAAAGATACATTTTACCTAAATTGAGTGACGCAATTTCATGTGTTGATTCTTCAGAATCCTGACAATGACATTTTCAAGTCAGCGGGTTGGCATTGCACACTCAGAGGGTGGGTAGGTGCCTTGAGGTTCTGTAACGCACCCATGCACTGATAAAACTGGCTTTTCTGTATTTTGTAGATATAGAGTGTATTATCCGACAGCATTTGAAGAGTCATTCTTTAGAAATTAAATCAAGCTGATATTGTTAATTCAAATTTTGACTTTGTCTTATTTGTTTTTATTACTATTCCAGTGCACCATATTATGGTGTTTGGACCAATCAGGACTGATTCTAGGTGACCCTCTAAATGTTATAACATTCAGGCAGGGACCCTTTTTGTTTATCATGCTAAAAATTAACAAGACAAAGTAAACATTTGAACTAACAATATCAGCGTGACTTATTCTACAGAATGACACTTCAAATGCTGTCAAATACTACACTCTTTATCTAAAAATACAGAAAAGCCAGTTTTGTCGGTAAGCGCTTTACAGAACGGCGAGGCACCACTCTGCCTTTGCAATGCCGACCCACTCACTTCAAAAT
Organism: Littorina saxatilis; assembly: GCF_037325665.1. Lineage (NCBI taxonomy): Eukaryota > Metazoa > Mollusca > Gastropoda > Littorinimorpha > Littorinidae > Littorina > Littorina saxatilis. The sequence goes on from NC_090250.1 coordinate 37,658,129, forward strand.
GCCATTTCCAAGTTCTGACGATTCAAGCAAAATTGCGTCACTTAATTTTTAAGTCAAATATATCTTTACGTCATTTCCTTTCTCTATGGCGTTGTTTCGAAATCTGTCGCTCTCAGGTGGACAAGAGATATCGAAGCAACTGAAACGCATGTTCAACATGGTTTATCTTGTGAGATTGTTGTGTGATCGCATTTGACCTGTGATTATTCATCTCGTCAGGTGAGTGACTCTGATTGGCGGACCCAGGTCACGAGAATGCTTTGACTGACAGGCATAATCAGATACGAGCGACCCAGTTTCCGGATGTTCCGTCTAATATGCGGGGTCGCTTCGAAATTTCTTTTGGTCGAAATAGACGGTAATAATACTGTTATTTCTAATATGCTGACTGTTAGCAACTGATAACAGACATGTCTCACAAATGGTATTAGCATTCACCTTCGGCTCATAATCCATTTTCTCGACATGTCTGTTATCAGTTGCTAACAGTCAGCATATTAGAAATAACTCATATTATTACCAATTCAGTGCCCCATATGGCTTTTTGACCAATCTGGACGGATTCTAGGTGACCCTCTAAATGTTATAACGTTCAGGCAGGGACCCTTTTTGTTTATCACGCTCTGGGACAGGCTGATCTTTCTTAACCCAGTGTGGGATTTTCAGTGGGGCGACCACCCCCAACCCAGCGCGTCCCCGGGTGGCGGATAGGGGAACGGTCTTCAGATATGGAGATCAGCCGCTTGCGGCCGCGGACCAAACTGGCTCCGGGTGGGATCCCGGAAAATCCTCCCCCCTGTGCTCTCAGGGTAGGACGTACGGGCCATGAGCTAAGGGTGAGGTAACCCCGACAGAAAACCCCGAATGCTGAAGACGGAGGACCCGGGCCGCACGGCGCATTCTAACAAACCACGGGTACACGCACTTACGCAAATGATGACACAATCAACCAGCACAGATGGAAATGGCGCTCGCCCATTGAGGACCCCCCAGGGTGGAGCAGCGTCGGGTCCCATGCCTCAAAGGGACCCAGCCCCAACTACTGGAGGTCCCTCCCGTCCGTCTTGTCACGCCAGGGGACGCGGGAGGAAAGTGACTGGCACCACCACAACCAGGAAGAAACCCAGTCAGCAGCGACCTTTCCAGGTCATGCACTGGAACGCAGAAAGTATCCTGAACAAGAAGACAGAGTTGGAGCATATCCTGCATGAGAAGAACATCAACATCTGCTGTATTCAGGAGACGCACCTGACACCCCAAAAGTCCTTCAAAGTGAGAGGCTACCAATGCCTTAGGTCCGACAGAACAGACCGAAGCAAAGGAGGAATCCTGACCCTCATCAGGAACAACATCAATGCCTGTTTGATAGAAACGCACATGGAGGACTCCGAATATCAGGTGATTCGAATCCAGACGAAGACATCAGAATTCCATCTTGTCAACTTCTACTGCCCCAATGATAGACACCTCGCCCTTGACACGATCCCCGCAAAGGCCTCCAACTTCATCGTGGTGGGTGACTTCAACAGTCATTCACAGAGTTGGGGATATGACCACCTGGATCGGAGAGGAGAAGAGGTGGAGAACTGGCAGGACGACAAAGGTCTCATCCTTTTGAACAGTCCCTTTGACTGCCCTACATTCTACTCCAGAAGATGGCACACTACATCAACTCCTGACCTAGCCTTCTGCACGGAAGACATGCACCAGCTAACCAGCAGAGAGGTCGGAGAACAGCTAGGTGGAAGTGACCATCGGCCAGTCTTTTTGACTCTGGGCATGGAGTCCTGCACTGAAGCTTCCTTCCCTCGGTGGAACTACAAAAGAGCGAACTGGTTCCTCTTTAGACACCGCACCAGCGAACTCACCAAAGACATCAGAGTCGAGGGTCGAGACATCAACATGGTGGCGAAGGACTTCAACATGAGCATCCTCAGAGCAGCGCGTGAGTCCATTCCCAGGGGTGCCAGGAGAGACTATAAGCCCTACTGGAGCAATGAATTGCAGGAACTGGATGATGATCTGGCAGACGCCAGAAGGGAAGCAGAAGTCAACCCGTCACAAAACAACAACATCCGCCTCCAGGAAGCCAAAGCCAAATTTCTCAAAAAGAAGCTACAGGCAAGACGAAGAAGCTGGCAAGAGAAAACAAGCTCTCTGAACCTTGAGAAGGATGGCAGAAAGCTCTGGAGGCTCACCAAGCAGTTGAATGATGAGAACACCAGCAGAGGAAAGATCACATTAGAAGAGAACGGGAAGGTGCTAACTGGAAAGCATGCTGCCAACCAATTTGCTGAAAGCTATGCAGCTGAGAGCAACCTCCATGTTAGCCCCGAGAAACAGAGAGAAGCAAGAAGAGAGAAAAGAGAGAGACCTGCCAGACAGTCGACAGTGGACGCCATGAGTCAACCACTCACACTCCACGAGCTGCACTCAGCTCTGAAAAAGTCAAAGGCGAAGAAGTCCCCTGGCCCAGACGGCATCACCAACGAGATGCTAACCCACCTTGGTAGTGCAGCAGAGAACAAGCTACTCGAGGTCTTCAACAGCAGCTGGCAAGAAGGATCGCTACCACAACCCTGGCGAGAAGCGATCATGATCCCCATCTTAAAAAAAGGGAAGGATCCAAAGAAGGCCACCAGCTATCGCCCAATCAGCCTCACCAGCTGTGTTGTGAAGACCCTGGAGAGAATTGTGAACGAGCGCCTCAGGTGGTACCTGGAATCCAGGAACCTCCTCGCCCCTGAACAAGCTGGATTCCGACAGTTCCGCAGCACTGAAGATCAGGTCACTTACCTGGCGCAAGAAGTTGAAGATGCCTTTCAGGAACAGAAGCTGGTCTTCGTCACCTGGATAGATCTTCAGAAGGCCTTTGACAAGGTCTGGAAAGATGGACTCCTTGTAAAACTGCTGAGGAAAGGCGTGTCCAGCAACATGTACCAGTGGATTCGCTCTTACCTCTATAACCGCAGGGCAAGAGTTAACGTCGACCAGACCAAAAGCAAGAAGTTCCTCCTTCGTCATGGCGTCCCTCAGGGCGGAGTCCTCTCCCCCACACTCTTCCTTCTCTTCATCGACGATCTGGTGTCTGAGATGCCCAAGGGGATCAAAGCTGCTCTCTACGCAGACGACCTTGTGATCTGGTGCAAGGAGGAGCACGCAAGTACTGCCACCTACAGAATGCAGCAAGCGGCAGATAGGCTGAACGCATGGGCAGAAGATTGGTGCGTCTCCATCAACAAGGAGAAATCCTCCACCACCCTATTCACACTGTCGCCAAAGCAGAAAGCCGGAACCATTAGGCTTGGTGGAACTCCTCTGAGAGAGGATGAAGAAGCAACGTACCTTGGTGTCACCTTTGATAGACGGCAGACCTGGAAACCACACATTGCACAGGCAGAGACAAAGGCCCGGCGCAAGCTAGCCATACTCAGGAAGCTGGCAGGTACCACCTGGGGAGCGAACGAGAAGATACTGAAGACAGTATACCAGGGAACAATCAGACCCCACCTCGAGTACGGCTCCACAGCGTGGTCAACCTCAGCCAAGACAAACCTGCAGACCCTTGACCGTGTGCAAAACCAGGCCCTCCGACTCATCACCGGTGCAATGAAATCCACGCCCATCAAGGAAATGGAGAAGCTTACCACCATCCAACCCCTCTGTCAGAGAAGAGAAGCCAAGACTATGGTACAGGCCGAGAAGCTCAAGTGCCTACCCGACCACCCCATGAAGCACAGACTGAGCAACCTCACCAAGAACCGGCTTAAACGGAGCAGTTTTGTACACGAGAGCAAGAGACTTTCTCGACAGTACAGGGAAGTCCTTCCACAGAACACTCTACCTCTGACTCAAGAAGAAGAGGAAACCCCCAAGGCAACAGAGAAACCAGGCATCCAGATCTGCACCAGTGTTCCACATGTTACCTCAGGAGAAGATCAGAATGACACAGCTCGACAGGCACTCACCTTAGCCCTGATCGACGAACAGTACCCAAAAGAGGCGTGGATCCATGTATACACTGATGGATCAGCAACTAACGCCGTGCTCAATGGAGGTGCAGGCATTCTCATCCAGTTCCCTGGGGGACATACAGCTACATCCAGCGTTGCCACTGGCAAACACTGCACAAACTATAAAGCAGAAGCAGAAGCTCTCATGCAGGCCGCCTCCTTCGTTCAGGACTCCGCAGACCCTTGCTACCAAGTTGTCTTCCTCTCGGACGCCCTTTCAGTCCTTCAGGCCCTAGAGAACGACAAACTCCCACAGCTGGCCAAAGCATTACAGATGGTCAGACAAACCAGAAGAGTTGTCCTCCAGTGGATACCAGCACACTGTGGGATACCAGGAAATGAAAGGGCAGATGAGCTGGCAAAAGAAGGAGCCGTGGAAGACCAACCTGAAAACAGTGTCAGCTTTAGTGAGCAGAAGACAATCATCAAGGCATTGATGAGGCCAAGGACAAACAGAGATGACTACCACACAATGTCCAGAGAGCAGCAAGTCAACCTCATCAGGCTGCGTACTGGCCACAACAGGCTCAATGCTCACATGAACCGAAAGTTCAAGCTGGCGCCATCACCAACCTGTGCCTGCGGTCAAGAGGACCAAACAGCGGAACACATCTTACAGCGATGTCCCTTACTAGATGAGGAACGAAAAGAAGTGTGGCCGTCACCAACTCCCTTGCAGACCAAACTATACGGCAGTCGACAGGAGTTGGAGAAAACGACAACATTTATCACCAGTGCTGGACTGATTGTGTAACCTCTGCGAACGCCAAGAAGAAGAAGAAGAAGTTTATCACGCTAAAAATTAACGAGACAAAAAGTAAACATGTAATTCAACAATATCAGCGTGATTTATTTTAAAGAATGACACTTCAAATGCTGTCAAGTAATACTCTCTTTATCTAAAAAATACCGAAAAGCGAGTTTTGTCGGTGGGTGCGTAACGGAACAGCAAGGCACCGCCCATCGCCTGAGTGTGCAATGCCAACCGCTCACTTGAAATCTAAATGATCAAAGTTCGAAAAAATCAAGTGAAATTGCGCCACTCGCTTTACATCAAATGTATCTTTACGTCATTTCCCATCCGTCTGGAGTCGGTTCTAAATCTGTCGCTCTCTGTTTAACGAGAAAAAGCGAAGCAACGTACCGAAACGCATGTTCTTTCTTTCTTTATTTGGTGTTTAACACTTTCGCGACGGGAGGTGACTATATTAGTAATAGCGCTGCAACGCCCACGGACGGGAAGTGACTATTTTAGTATTAGACATACAAGGTACACGACTCGTGATTGCTTCCCGGTTTTTGAAGCTTGCAGTAAATTGAGTTGTTTCCCTTGATACACGTGGTTTTCTCTTCCGGCTTGATCAAATTAGTGCAGATTTGCGTGGTGTTTTCGAACAAAAAAAATGAATCGAAGGCGAGCCTTGTCACGGGAGGAGATTCTCCGGATGTTGGATCTTGAGGATCCTGTAGATCATGATACATCGTGTCGTTTTAGCCTCAAGAAAGCGATAATAGCAGTGATATTGAGGAAGAAGCAGTCCCGTTGTTGCTAGTACGAGTCGGCAACTACACGTGGTAGGGGGTGATACTGCTAGACGAACATGTATCTCGGAATCGTGCAGGAGCTATGGGGGCGTGGCCGCACTGATAACAATGGATGGCTGGAGCCTTCAAATCCTTTTGGAATTGTTCATAGGTGTACAGTTGGTACTTTGTTGTGAAAATGTGACTTATATTCAATATGGATTACCTAGACATCATTTGGTGAGTGTTACAGTTTTGTTTCATTTGAGTCAGGATGCTAGCTGTGAGTGAATGCGTGATTTGCTTGTTTTTTTCTTTGTACAGTCTCCTTATTTCTGTGTACAATGTTAACAATATTTCAGCTAATTCATAGGTTTTACACCTTGTTTGGTTATAACATTATTTATAATACTTTCTGTTAAAAAATAACTTTTAAAAAAAGCAGTGGAAAATAAAACACACACAAAAAAACGTTAAAAAACACAAATTATTCCCCTTTCACCCCCCTTTGCTAAAACAAATCGCGTGACAAACTTATAAATAGCACGACTGAACTGGGCATCCATTTTTGAATTAGTACACAAAATTTGGTGGTGATTGGACTTAATTCAAGCTTGCTAGACAGATTTCTTTACAGTTACTGATTTTTGGGAAGTTTCTTGGTGGCAAGCTTGGGCAGGCAGGACGTAAACGCCGTGGCAGTGCTAGTCACAATAGTGTTAACGTCGTTTTCAACCATTCAAGGTTATATCGCGACGGGGAAAGGGGGAAGATGGGATAGAGACACTTGTTAATTGTTTCTTGTTCACAAAAGCACTAATCAAAAAATTGCTCCAGGGGCTTGCAACGTAGTACAATATATGACCTTGCTGGGAGAATGCAAGTTTCCAGTACAAAGGACTTAACATTTCTTACATACTGCCAGGGATGTTCCTTGGATTTTGTCCTTATAGGACAAATGTCCTAGCCTTGCTGAAAGTATAGGATATTTGTCCTGAACTGTAAAAAACAATCGGTCATTTCACGTTTCGGTTTGCTGAAATGCACACTGTGCAAAACATCAGTTTTCTCTCGCAATCGAAATTTAGCCATGGATAAAGTTTAAGCCATGAAGGCACAAACGTCCGTGGTGGTGTCGTCGCCGTTTTCGTACTCACAGTCACAGTGTGTCTGGTCACAGTCACACTTGACGACTGATCATGATCTGACTGTCGAAAACACAGCATGGGTTGGTCCTTGTCCGGTTTCAATTTCTTCGCAGGCGGCATGATCGCATTCGCAGTTTCTAGAATCTATACAACCGAAAGTTGAACTTTCGGAAATTCTTAATCTGCGCGGTCTTCAAACGGCGAAGTTACTAAACCAAACAACAGAAGACGTTGCCGATTCGGAGATTAGGAGACGTATCATCTGATGCCTGATCTAAATAAACGGATCAATGTTGTCATGTCCGACGTGGCAATAAAACGATCGGTCAGTGTCCGTCTCTGACATAAACTTATCGGACATTTGTCCGCCAGAGACACAAGGTACCGGTCATTAGACCAAGGTATCCGGCCCAGGGCCGAGGGCCGACCCCTGGGAACATCACTGTACTGCTTGACTAAAATCTTTACAAACATTGACTATATTCTATACAAGAAACACTTAACAAGGGTAAAAGGAGAAACAGAATCCGTTAGTCGCCTCTTACGACATGCTGGGGAGCATCGGGTAAATTCTTACCCCTAACCCGCGGGGGTCGAAACGCATGTTCAACATGGTTTATCTTGTGAGATTGTTGTGTGTCAAAGGCATTTGACCTGTGAATATTCATCACGTCAGGTGTGTTACTCTGATTGGCTGACTCAGGTCACGAGAATTCTTTGACTGACAGGCATAATCAGGTAGAAGCGCTCAAGTTCCCATTGCGGCTGTTCTGTCTAATTCGCGGGGTTGCTTCAAAATTTCTTTTGGTCGAATTAAACGGTAATAAAACCGTTATTTCTAATATGCTTACTGTTAGCAAATGATAACAGACATGTCTCACAAACGATATCAGCATTCGCCTAAAAGGCTCATGCTTGATATATCTTTTTTCTCGACATGTCTTGTTATCATTTGCTAACAGTCAGCATATATATATATTAGAAATAACTCATACTAGCGTGTCCCTGCCTGAACGTTATAACATTTAGCGGGTCACCTAGAATCAGTCCTGATTGGTCAAAAAGCCATATGGTGCACTAAAATGGTGATAAATAATTGTGTGTCTGTGATAAAGCACTAAAAGCAAACCTGTACTTGGATGACCATGGTTCTCTAAGTTATAGGTATACACAGTACAGCTGATGGGGCTTCATACCTGTGAGGGGCTGTGTAAAGGTCAGGAGAGCAGTGTGTTTAGCATCACAGAAGTACTCCACATAGTGTTCATCATTGGTATCAAGTTCCGCCTTGGTGACCACCTCCATATAGTTCTCCAGCAAATCCTTGGACCAGTCGCTTGGAATGTTCTGCAAATGGTATAGAGATATTGTTAGAATGAGGACACTTTCAGTGAAAAAATCTTTTCACCATGTCCACCCAATTGGAAGAGAACAAACCGCGGGGTCTGGTTTGTTGAAATCACAACAAATCTCAATTTCAACCAATCCAACACTGCCGCTGGCTCCCGACTGGTTGGTATTAACTTTCTTGTGTACCTCAGTCCAGGTCATCTTTACAAATTGTTGGTCAGAGTTTACCTTGGTCAAATTATAACAATGAAATGATGGAAGTACTCTCACTATATATACATGTATTATGTAGACAACAACAAGCGAAAGTCATGTGAAACTAGTCTTCTGGCATGAAGGACAATAAGAAGCCCTAAGGCTAAACAAACAAAAGATGTTCATACTCCTTCTCAGTGTTACCTCAGTCAAACCTGCCCTCCATAACAACTCCCTACCCTGATTACAACCACCATAAAGGACATCCGACAAGTTGGTTTTTCTATAATTTACCTTCCATAGCAACCACCTATCAATAACGACCACTTTTAATCACTCCCTTGGGGGGTAGTTTATAGACAGGTTCAAATATATTTATTTTAAAGGTTTGCTTCATTGGTCTGGACAATTTGTAACTGACAGAAAATCCAAAAAACTCTAGCACTAGCACTAGCAGTGATCGAGTTGTATGCATACATGTGTGAGTGTGAGTGTGAGTGTGAAAATCACTCTTTAATGGTTTGTGACTGTGAATGTGTATGCATGCATGTGTGTGTGTGTGTGTGTGTGTGTGTGTGTGTGTGTGTGTATGTGTGTATGTGTGTGTGTGTGTGTGTGTGTGTGTGTGTGTGTGTGTGTGTGTGTGTGTGTGTGTGTGTGTGTGTACGTACGTACGTACGTACGTACGTACGTGTGTCTGTGTATTAATTATTATATTAATTATTATACACACTATATTTTACTTCAACCTACTGAAGTGAAAGCTGGAAATCCCAACATCCCCGGGAAATGATTAGTTCAGACCAGAAACAAAGGTCAAGTATGTTGCTCTATAACTTGAATGCCTGCGTCAATTAAAATCTGAGTTAAGTTATATTTAATCATGTAGTGAATGTGTACGTGCATCAGGCAAAAATATTACAACAGAATATAGCTTTGTAACTGCTTGCTGTAGGCTCTTTCAGGGTTACATTTACTAGTGCGCCCTGCGCCATTGGCGCATTAAATCTGAAAATGTCCCATCACATTAATTCCCTTCAGTGCGTCAAAGGGCGCATTGAGATTACATACCAGTGTGCCACCAAATGTACACTTTACATCGGATTACACACACACACACACACACACACACACACACACACACACACACACACACACACATAACACGATATAGCGGCTAATTCTCAGATGGCACCATATTGCACCATTTTGCATCTTGGTCAAAATGCGTACAGGCCTCTTTGGCGCTTCTTCCCTTCGACTATGTCCCGTCAGAATTTTGTTGAGGGGGACAAATGTCCCATTGCCTTTTTCTCCCAGGCTAAACCCTGCTCTTTAAGAAAGAAATAGAAATTAATTTCAGAATCACAAATGATTTTTGGTTATTCCCTTACACTAAATTGGTATTTTTTCCTTGTGAACTGCACAATGTAATGAAGTTAATGAAAACAGCTCATTAACACCAAGGAAGTCAATGTAGGAGATGAAAATGACACTATCGGTTTTTCTAATAAGATGCGTCACACTAGGCTCGCACTCACAGACATCAGACATTAGATGATAAATTGTCTCAAGTACAAATGAAGCAAAGAGTAACAACGACAAGAACATCACAGACACAGACATACACAATCCCAAACAAACGAACAGAATCTAAAAAACATCCAGTGTTAGCTGAATTTGTCTACTTGAAGAAGCAGTTATTTCCACAAAATGTAGGTCCACCAAGAAAGATAGCATTCAATTGTTTAATATCAATCAATGGATGGATTTAAACAAAAACACCCACACAGCTATATAATTATGCATGCACTATACACTGTATGTGGAATGATCACTGTGTGTTGTAAAATATAACTATATCGATTACAAAAACCCACCAAAAAACAATACAAAACAACAACTGCCACTTACTTTGGTCTGTTGCTATCATAAACTGGTGTGTATACGTGTATGAGATTGACACATGGGTACAACAGTTATTTGTGCATCCCCCCTCTTAATGGTAAATGTACATTTTATGACATCTAGTACAATCAGTCATACATACTACTTACACACTGTTCTTATTCACGATACAATGTATACTATCGTAACAACACAGAAAAATAGAAAGCAGAAAACGAAGAATGTGCCAAAGACGGTGGCAATCTTGATGTTAAAATAGCTGATTTGTATCCATCATATATAATATGAACAACGCCTCAACACCACAGAACGAACAGAACAGGACAATTAACAACCATGTATACTTGATACTGAAAATAATGCCACTACACCACAGAAGGAACAAAAACAGAAAGGAGGCATGATACAATTAATCTGTCACTGTTTGTCGATTTCTTAGTGTTGACGCGAACGAAAAATTCACCACCACCAACCTGTACAACCATCTTCCGCCTCCATTCATCCGCGTCGTTCGACGCCATTGTGAACGCTTAGACGTTTGAACACTTCCTTCACTGATAACACTTCAATAAAGTCCTCGGAATCATCGCACAAAAGCGAAATGGTGGCTTCTGAATCTGGTGTTCTAGCTGCGTGGGGCTTCCCCACTTCCTCGAATGAGAACCGAAAGTAAAGGAAACGACTAAAGACTCCGCGACCGCACGCGGACACACTTGACCTTGCACTACCTTGCGCGGCCTCAAACTAAAGCATGTACATGTAATATTTTTATATATATA
>NC_090250.1:37674045-37689045 GCF_037325665.1 Littorina saxatilis
CTGCTTCCAGACAGCACAACATGAGTCTAAAACTTGTTTGGTCGTACAGATAAGCGTTTCAAACGTGCAGATAATCTTTGCAGTTGATATGCTCAGCATCACATATACAATTATGAAGTTAGATTAGAAAAAAAAGTATATTATACTCAAAGACCGTGCGAATTGTTGATCGTGCTTCCAGTATGTATGGTAAGCGAATGCTGTCAAAAATAACCTTCCTGTTGCACTGTTCGGTGCTGTTTTATTTATGTTTTTTATGTTATTGTTGCCATTGCTGACACTTCTCTGATGGAATGCTATCACGATAGCCTTTATTTGATGCGTAAATCATTAATGTTATCTTTTTTTTCTACAGTCACCTGCTTTCTGAGCGAAATCCTTCCTCTACACCAGTGACCACTGCGAATGAGACAAGAATGAGGTAGGTTTGACATATCAGCAATTTCCGCTATTAAAGGCTAAAAGAAATAAATTCATAGAAAAAAGGCTTAATAAAAAAAATCCGTATGATGTTTATATTTTCAATAAATCATGTTTCAGTGGAACCCCTTTCTTAAGACCAACAAAATAATCTGAGGAAAACAGATCTTAAAATGGAGGGTCTTAATAAAAGTGTTTCACTGTATTCAGGATATTTTACAATAAAATATGCTGTACTACGTACTTAAAGACAAAATTTGACTATTGTTACCAAATATATGAGTTGTTCTTTGCTACTGGTCACAAGTGGGGGTCAGCTCACACGGACGCATTGTTCAATACAGTCTAGGGGAGAAACTGGTCACAAAGCACCCAGTACATGCCAGAGAGATAGGAGAATCGGCACAATCAAAGAAAATACCAAAATCATTCAATAGATCTGGAAATAATAAGATGTACTGTGAAAATGCTAGCAAAAATGGCGTCCAAAAACGGGAACGCACACTTGGTGCGTCTTTGAAGACTTACCTCCCGTTCTGTGTTGTTGATAATAGTCGTGTTTGTGCTGTTTTTGTTGAAATAGTATCTAATAAAACTGATGCAGTTCTTGAAATGTTGCAAATTATTGTTGTCTTTGTGAAATGCGAGATTGTTCTGAGGCGTAATCTGCATACGGCTGATGTCACACATAGGGTACCCCACTTCGATCAGCGTATCACTCCAAATGAGCTTCATAGCAGAAAAGCAAATACACTACCAAAACACTGCATAACAGATCTACAAGTCTGAGCCAGAATCATTGAAATTTACTTTCTGTATAAAATATTGCAATCAAATTTGTTCACGCCGTCACACAAATAACGCAGGTTACCCTCGCCTTCGATTCAAAGTAACTCTAATCTGACTGAATTACCATCGAAACGCAGATGACGAACTGATTCACCACACATTTGTGGTATTTTACACACAAATTTCAACTGTGTTGTTTCGCGATAAACAGCCATAAACAAACAAATGTGGCGCCGTCCCGTCGCCTCGGAAGGAATAACGCAGGTCAAGGGCGGATCTGGGGGGGGGGGGTTACACGGGTTACGTAACCCCCCCACCCCCCCAAAAAGAGGTAATTTATTGGCTCAGGATGCACCAGATAGCTCTATTTGCTTCTTTGGATAAAAAAAATTTTCGGGGGGGCATGTCCCCGGACCCCCCTACAGGCTTAGGCGCCTTCGGCGCCGTCAACTTGTATCTTCATTTTGTAACCCCCCCCCCTCCAAAGTGAATTGATCCGCCCTTGCAGGTGACCAAGAGATAGTTTCCGATACCTGTCTGATTAAAATCATCGTTTTTTTCACGAATGACGGCTCTTTGGCAGATCTGGTGAGTTGGAAACTGTCTATGAATGTTTCATTTAATGTCAAATGCGTACATTCTTGTCGATATTGTTACCTTTGGGCTCATAAATGAAGTCAATGGTCGTGTTTTCCTAAAGTGACTTTTGTCAGCATAGAACTTACTGTGCTTTGATCATTGACTGAGAAGAATCTTCCGATGACACTAGTTCATTTCACTACGCGACTGCAGATCTGCAAGGAAACTTATGGCAGGGGAAATAAGCTTAACTGAAGACGAATAAGCGGAGTAACTGTTCTTCAACGGATTGCTCTTACACTGATCTAGATATTTAGATCTTGTCGTCTGCTAGTCTGCTAGTAAGTAGTCTTCGGTCGTGTGAAAGTCACATCTATTTCGACTGTGTGCATCGATCCGTGTAGTGAAATGTTGATCTTTGATGATTTGGCAACATAACTTCGCCACAAGTGCTTCGAGTGTATCTTTTGAAAACGTCTTTTAACAAGACTGTGTTTCGACAGCCCAGACGGGGAGGATCCTCGATAGCTCACAGGGTATATAATGTTTTCCGCCGTTTTTTTTTAAAGAATCCTTTCAAATTTACTATTCCAAAAGTACCCTATGACACGACTCGAGTGGCAAAGAACATTCTCTGCAATTCCTGTCTCAGTCCGTGCAGCCGTTTCGGGTCCTATCGTCATCATACAAACATACACACAGACACACAAAAACCAGCTTTAAAAGTTAGATTATGTAAGAACCATGTGAACCAGTGATTTTTTCTTATGTACATCAGATACTACAGTATTTCTGCTTGATGAAAAGCTATATTTCAAAAACAAAACTAGAGATTTGAATTTTGACCACTTTTCCCCCTTTCTGTCACTAGTACTGAAGAACAACTCATATGTTTGCTTTAATTAGCGTCTGGACAATTATACATACAGTGTCAATCCAACTGCTTTATTTAAGATTATGTTATAAATAAAAAATGTCCAGATCATGGAGCAGTTGTGTATCCTGTGTGGAGGAAGCCTTTATTCAGGGGAGCAGATCGTCATTCCGCAACAGAAGGGAAGAGACAGCATACACAGAGCCAGTACCGAGCGTGGTGATTCAATTGTTGTTGTTGCAGAGGGGCAGGCTGTGCATGTACGTTGTCGCAGTTCATATACAAACAAGCACAACATAGCAGCCTACCTTCGGGAAAATAAAGATGAAGATACTGCTGCAAATTTGAACCAAGGACTGCGGTCAAAGAATCAGCCCTTTGATTTCAGGAAATGTTGTTTATTTTGTGGCATGCATGCAGAACTTGTTTCAAAACGAGGTCCAACAGTACTTCCAGTTCGCACTTTAGATTTTCAGAAGACCGTCTATAGAATCTGTGCTGAAAGAGCAGACGAATGGGCTGAAAAGGTAAAAGGCAGGATAGAATTCGTCTCGGACCTTCCAGCAGCTGATGCTTTCTACCACCAATCATGCAGCGCCAATTTTAGAACAAAAAGGAAACTTCCAAAGTGCTTTGCATCAGACACTGACAACAAAAGACCAAAACAAGGAAGACCAGTCGGTGAAAAAAGAGCAGAAGCGTTCACAAAAGTTGTCAATTATCTGCAAGAAAACGATACAGAACAAGTCACCATCATCGACCTCATCAGAAAAATGAAAGAGTTTACAGGTGGTGACTGTTATAGTCACTCAAAGATGAAAGAAGAATTAAAGAAACATTTTGGTGATGAAATTATCATCACAGAAATGGATGGGAAAGCAAACGTGGTAACATTTCAGAGGACTACATGGTCTATTCTTCATTCCTTTTATTCGACACCTGAAACGACCGACGAAGAAACTCAAAAAGACAACATCATCAGAGCTGCTGCTGAACTTATCAAAAGTGACATTAAGAAGATAAACACCAGCAGAAAAGAATACCCTAGTCCAGACAGCACTTCCTCAATTACAGCAAACCTTGATTTTGTGCCAAAATCCTTGCAAACTTTCCTCGGAGAGATCTTCAGTGGAAAGGACACTAATGTGAAGGTTGCTTCAATCGGCCAAGCAATTATGCAAGCAGCTCGCCCAAGAATTTTAATTGCTCCACTGCAGATTGGTCTTGGAGTTCAGATGCACCACTGTTTTGGTTCCAAGTTCCTGATTGACACGCTGTACTCCCTTGGATTCAGCTCCTCTTACAGAGAAGTAAAGACGTACGAAATGAGTGCGGCTGCCACCCAGGAGATAATCGTGCCAGCCACAGATGAACATTTCATGCAGTACATGGCAGACAATGTCGATCATAACACTGGAACAATGATGGCCTGAATACCTTCCATGGAATGGGCATGATTGCTTCCATAACCCCGTTCATCAAAAATAGGTCGTCCATCGCTCGGAAAACAGAGGTTAGGCTGGAAGAGGTCATGAAGAAAGCCCGTGTCAAAATCAGTTTCTATGATGAGAGATGTGAAGGCCTGGCAAGTCTCACCTATGAGAAGTTAAGGACAGTCCTAGTTGAAGACCCTACCAAAGAAGTTGAAGTCCTATGGAAGTCAGCATGGTTGCTCCGTCCTCAGAGACCGTTCTGGTCAGGAGTAATGCAGGCCGTCCACAATGGTGACTTTCCAGGTCAGTCATCTATTGTCTTCTTGCCAATGATTGATCTCAAACCCAGTGACAAAACTTGTATCTATTCAACGCTGTTGTTTCTTTCTGCTGAAGCTAGGCGATACAACAAAACCCCTGTAGTCACCTTTGATCAGCCCCTGTGGTGGAAGGCCCTCAGCATCATATCAGCAGAAGCAGCTTCCAGTGAGCTACGTTCTGTAGTTCTTCGGCTTGGTCCCTTCCACATGGAGATGAGTTTTCTCGCTTGTATAGGACATCTCATGGCGGAAACTGGCCTGTACGATACACTATGCACTGTGTATGCCCCAAATGCTGCCAAAGCAATGCTTGAAGGAAAAGCCGTGACACGTGCGATTAGAGGTCATTTCCTCATTGATGCAGCCTTGAATGCACTACTTGCATCAAAAGCCTTTCGAGTACCGTTGCCATCCCTACCAACCACAGCTGTAGACAGAAACTCGGAAGAATGTCCAAACGCGCCACCAGAACCAGCGGCAGCGTTTCAGCCACTGCATGAAGTCTCAACAACTGAAGACAACACCATCATCCATAGCCTCCTTCCTGAAAATGATGCAGAGCTGGTATCTGTTTCAACTGAAGAAGTTCCTTCAGATGTAGAAGAGGCAGTCCAGACAAGCTTTGCAGAAATGGACAGTCCACTGAACGAAATTGCCAGACTGTACGACAGCCTCATGGATGGTGAGCCCTTGGAGAGTCTCAAAGAAAATGATGTCCTTCAAAAAATCACCCGAACACTGCAACAGCAGAAGATAGCCTTCGACAGTAGAACAGCTTTACTGTGGTTGCAGTACATGACAATGATTGATATACTGAAGGTATTCCTGAAGACAGAGAGGACGGGAAACTGGCTTCTGCATCTATCTGCAGTGCAAGAGATGCTGCCCTACTTAGCTGCGGCGGGCCACAACTTGTATACCAAGTCTGCTTATATGTACCTCCAGACAATGAACAAACTAGAAGACACACATCCATCGGTATATCAGAGCTTCATTGCTGGGCATCATGTCATTCGCAGAAGCGACCGATTTTGGGCGGGTCTGTCGTCTGATCTCGCAATAGAGCAAATCCTGATGCGGAGTGTCAAATCGACAGGAGGCTTGACAAGAGGAAGAGGCATGGGTGAATCGCAGCGAGCGGTCTGGTTGCTTGCAATGCCAGCATGTGCAGAAGTAAACAACGCCATGCAGGAAGCTACTCAGGTCTGTCGCATTGCAAGCGAGCAGCATTTGGAGATGGGGAAGTCTCGGTCAGCAAAAGACACACAAGACATGATGGCTGTGACGTCCTTCTTGGCCGGACGAGATCCTTTTGCAGAAGATTCGACTCTCAGAAATGTTGGAACCGGCATCGTAGCTGAGCCAGCGGTAAACGTGGACATTGCAAAAGAAGTTGGCTGCAAAATCATCGAGCAGATGGAAGGCAAAATCGTCACCGATATTTCCATGAGAAAAAAAGATCAAGTGGTTACCATGGCTGCAAAGACGTTTCTTCGTGTTGACGGAAGTCCTGTTCAAGTGGATCCCCAACTGCTATTTCAGCGACTGATTGCAGTGGCCACGGCTAAGCTTCAGGACAAAGCAGAAGCGTTCCATTTTGAACTCTGCGGGTACCCGTCATCACTGTTTGAGTCACCAAAACTTCTCCGTCAACCAAATAAAGCTGTCTTAGCAGACGAACTTTGGAAAATGGTGGAGAAAGAGGAATGCCAGCGTCCAGAGGAAGCAGTGCTTCAGTACGTCCTCGATGGTGGTTCCCTCCTCCAGCGCATCCCCTGGCAACGAGGACTAACTTTTCAGGAGATCATTGAGTCATACGTTCGCTACGTTTCAGGAAAGTACTCAAATGCAATTGTCGTATTTGATGGGTATACTTCTGGTCCATCAACGAAAGACATGACACACTCCCGCCGAAGTAAAGGTGCAACAGGACAACCTGTCCACTTCAAACAGGATATGCAACTGCAGACATCCAAGGAGCAGTTTCTGGTAAACACGGACAATAAGCAACGCTTCATCCATGCTCTGGGGGCTGCTCTTGAGCCAAAATGCACAGTGATCCATGCAAAGGGTGACGCAGACCTCACCATCGCTCTTTCAGCAACAGAGAGCGCGAAACACGGCCCCACTGCTGTTGTTGGAGAGGACACCGACCTTCTTGTGTTGCTGGGCTACCACGTGAACTCAGCTGCCCATGATGTATTCTTCTTTTCTGACAAGCACGGCAAAAAGAAGAAGACATGGAGTATGAGGACATTGATTGCTAAGCTGGACAATGTTCGCCGCCTGCTTCTCTTTCTGCATGCTATAACAGGCTCGGACACAACATCAAGGCCCTTTGGCATTGGGAAAGGAGCTGCACTCAGAAAGTTGATGAACAGTATCCAACTACAGTATCTTGCTGCAGCCTTTCTTGAAATACAGACACAAGAAGATGTTCTGCGTGCTGGGGAAAAAGCACTTGTGCTTCTGTACAATGGCGTTCCAGATGAAAGTCTTGACGCACTTCGACATCGTCTCTTCTGCACAAAAGTTGCTACTGGGACATCGTACGTCCAGGTTCATACCCTCCCCCCCACCTCGGGTGCTGCGAAATATCACAGTCTAAGAGTCTACCTCCAGGTTCAGCAGTGGCTAGGAAATGACACTCTTACTCCAACTGATTGGGGCTGGAAGCTGGATGGCGAAGTTTATGTTCCATGCACATCAGACCTACCAGCAGCACCAGCAGCTCTTCTGAAAGTGATTCGGTGTGCATGCAAGACTGACTGCGACACAAGAAGATGCAGCTGTCGTAAACACGGACTCGTTTGTTCGCCTGGGTGTGGAGAGTGTCGTGGTGCCAGTTGCTCCAATTCCCCGTCCGGCTTTACTGAATAAGGCGAGGCATATTGACAAGCAGAGGTGAGAGAATATAAAAGAGTGTGCGTGTGCCAGAGAGCACATGCGTGTGTATTTGTGTGTGTGTGTGTGTGTGTGTGTGTGTGTGTGTGTGTGTGTGTGTGTGTGTGTGTGTGTGTGTGTTTATGCAAAAAAAGCACTCGGATTCTATTTTCAACGCGTTTTGTGTCAACTACTGCCGTCATAGATATTAAATAGCTGCATTTCTGAGTCCTCTGAGCCGAGATCTTTCCAACGAGATGCAACATGATAGGCTTATCTTGGAGAACAAAACAGTGTCTTCTTCCACTAATGTATGACGTCACTAATATGCAAATTTCTCGATTGTGCCAATAGTTTGAAACTTAGATTTTGCACTGGGCGCTAACCAGACTGTCTTGAGAACATTCCCGCAAAAAAAAATTTTGTTGCAAAAACTGGTGGGTTGAAGCATGATTTTTGGCACGGTAACTGCACTAAGTACTACCCCGCTCTTCTTGTCAATTTCACTGCCATTGCCGTGCGCGGTGGACTGACGATGCTACGAGTATACGGTCTTGCTGCGTTGCATTGCGTTCAGTTTCATTCTGTGAGTTCGACAGCTACTTGACTAAATATTGTATTTTCGCCTTACGCGACTTGTTTTTATTAATTTTTTTTTTTATAGTAATCCGGTGTAACACGAGAAAATTACTCCCAGGAGATATTAACTCCGGAGTAAAAATGTCGTACGAAAATGTTACTCCCTTTACGAAAAAAGTACTCCCCCATTACACGAGAAAATTACTCCCCACGACAGGTGAGTTCCGAGTAAACATTTCGTACAAAAATGTTACACCCCTGACGAATAAATAACGAATAAATTACTTCACTCTAACACGAGCAATTCAACTTCCCATGCCAGGTGTACGAAATTTTTACTCCTTTGTCCCCTGTTAGTCTTGGTGGTGAACGGGGTAGAGGGAGGGTAGCGCGACATACGGTTTGCGCCAAATCACATATTGGCATTATTCTTTCGCCCGCATCCCATTTTCGCCTACGAGATTTTTACTGTAAGTAAAAAAAATGGGGAGAAAAAATTTCGTGGAGGAAGTAATTTTTTCGTGCCTTGGGGAGTTCATTTCTCGTACGAAATTGGTACTCGGAGTAAATAAGGTTTTTCGTGGAGTAAATATTTTGTGTTACACCGGTTCTCTTTTTCTCCTTCGAATATCATCAGTCATCATCATCATCATCATCATCATCATCATCATCATCATCATCATTATCATCAGAATCATCGCTAGCTCTTCGAAAATGCATTATGCCTCCATCATATTTTATTTCCTTGACTTTAAAAGTTGGTACATACTGAGTCCGATAATGTTGTGAATATACTAGATATATGAAAATATTACATTTACATGCATCATAACTCAGTCCCTTCATTTTTATTTCTATGGGATAAAACTCGGTACAAAGTCTGATAATGTTGTGGAGATACTAGATCTATACGAATATTGCATGAAAATACTTTAGTTTATGGTCGTGCCTGCGGTTCTAAAAACAATGCAAAAATGGTCGGACGCAGAAATCCGATGTTTGCACTTTCCGACTCGCTAGCTCTTCAAAAATGCATCAGAACTAACTTTTTTTGTTATTTCTTTGACTTAAAACTCGGTACAAAGTATGATAATGTTGTGAAGATACTAGATATATAAAAAATATTACATGAACATTCTTTATTTTGAGGTTGAGCCTGCGTTCTTAGATCAATGCGAACATGGTCGGACGCTGAACCACGATGCCTTCACTTTCGCTCGATAGCTCGTCGCAAAACGCATCATAACTTCCTTATTTGTTATTTTCTGTGACTTAAAACGGGGTATAAAGTCAGATAATGTTGTGAAGATACTATATATCTATATATAAAAATATTACATGTACATGCTTTAGTTTGAGGCCGCGCAAGGTAGTGCAAGGTCGCGTGTGGCCGCGTGCGGTCGCGTAGTCTTTAGTCAGACCCCTCTAGACTAACAATTATGACGTCAGCTGAGCCGGGTGGGTTTGGGCATAGACCATTATTTTGGTCTATGGTTTGGGAGAGAGTGGGGTTGGGTGCAGCTAAAACACGAATTAATCATTTCCGAAATCAGTGACATAACTATAACTCATCCCACCATTTATACCAATACTAAGTAAAGATTTCTGAACAACATACTGGCGACTGTGCCTTGACGAGCGAAAGCCGGTGTCACGGCGTGAGTTTACACTGTCCTGAGTTTACGCTGTGGCCCCAATGCGCATGCGTCGAAATATACGTCACTTCCTGACCAAATTCACGACGCCTACAGCGTCGTGAGTTTATGATGATGTGAATTTACCAAAGCATTTTTGAGGTTGCCACGGTGACCGTCTTTGTTTCGCCGATCGCGTTCGCCACTGTATCAAAGAATTCAGTGGGAAATCGATGGGTTTGTCAGTGTTTGTCAGTGGTCTGCGAGTGTTGGAAGAAAAGGTGTAGATTTTTTTCTCAACAAATTTAGATTAGATTTGGAATAGTGAGAATCTTGTGTTTGTTACCTTGGACTATTTATAATTATATGCTCCCACGTAGAGATTGTTTTAGTCACCCTTTTCATGTTTGTGTTTAAAAAAACACATAAAGCTGGATATGTTCGGAATCAGAAATGCTTCCTCTATAGTTGCCAAAATCAAAATGGATACTTGTCTTACGTGACATGCGTCTGGGTTTGAGTTGACTTAAGTGTTGTTTGTTGCAGTGACATAAATGAATTATCGTGATAATCAAAATAAAGAGAGAAATAGCAAATTGTAAATGTGTTAACATAAACTTGAATGAACGTTTACTCTCTATCATCCTTGGTTCCCAGAGTCGCCGCCGGGCGATGCGGCCCCAGTGTGGTGGGTGTTTTT
Organism: Littorina saxatilis; assembly: GCF_037325665.1. Taxonomy (NCBI): domain Eukaryota; kingdom Metazoa; phylum Mollusca; class Gastropoda; order Littorinimorpha; family Littorinidae; genus Littorina; species Littorina saxatilis. The sequence continues at coordinate 37,684,257 of NC_090250.1, forward strand.
GGGTGGGGTTCTGTTCTGTTTTCTTCTGTTCTGTATTTTTGTTTGTATTTTGTTTCTGCCTCGGTGCGTGTGATTTCGGAGAAAATGTTTCAAAGAAAGCATCTGATAAGCGAACTGTTCCATCGTGCGGGTTATGATCACTAAAAACGTGATTGACACCTTCCTTACTCAAAGTGAAAACAACCGGCTTCGAGTTCGGCAAATTCACGATGGCGGAAGTGACGCATATTTCGACGCACGCGCATTGGGGCCACTGCGTAAACTCAGGACAGTGTAAACTCACGCCGTGACACCGGAGTAAAACGAGAAAATTACTCCCACGAGATTTTTACTCCGGAGTAAAAATTTCGTACGAAAATGTTACTCCATTTACGAAAAAAGCACTCCCCCATTACACGAGAAAATTACTCCCCACGACAGGTGAGTTCCGAGTTAACATTTCGTACACTGACAAATGTTACTCCCCTGACGAATAAAAAACGAATAAAATGATTACTTCACCCTATGCCGAGGAATTTAACTTCCCATGCCAGGTGTACGAAATTTATACTCCCTTGTCCCCTGTTAGTCTTGGTGGTGAACGGGGTAGAGGGAGGGTAGCGCGACATAGGCGGTTTGCGCGAAATCACATAATTATTGGCATTATTCTTTCGCCCGCATCCCATTTTCGCGTACGAGATTTTTACTGGAAGTAAAAAAAATGGGGAGTACAAATTTCGTGGAGGGAGTAATTTTTTCGTGCCTTGGGGAGTTCTTTTCTCGTACGAAATTTTTACTCCGGAGTAAATTTTTCGTGGAGTAAAAATGTTGTGTTACACCGGGGTTTATTGGGACATGATATTTTAGTACGAAACGGCAAACCGCGTCTTGCTCCTTTCTCGCTAAATCTGACCAGATTTGTATTTTATACCCCGTTGTCCTACTCTAACAAAATCTTCCTAGTTACTGGAACAACCCTGAACCATAGAACTTGACTTGTGGCGCTCGTAAAATGACTGAGATGCAATCACTGACAAGATCCGTTTGTGCATATTTCTCATTAGGCTTATTTAACAAAAAGAAAAAAATAAGTAGTGCAATGAAACGGGACACTTTTGAGGTGTTCCAGTTGGCATTTTCCTTTTTGTTTAATGTGTGTTATAATGATAATAATAGTAATTGCAGAAATAAAAGGAATCAGATTAACCAATATGGCAAGAACCACGCGCAAAATATTACAGGGAGGCAACTATTTGCTACATTTAGCAGTTTCTTTTTAACGCAGTAAGCTCCCCTGGACCGTTGGGCAAATTTGACTCGTGGTTTTTCTCACACTGACGCAGGAAGCTGGAACAGACTCCTTTTCCACACTTTCATCCCCTTCCTTCGCTCTTTTAATTTTTTTTTTAATCTCTTTTCATCACCACCGTCCCCTAATCCCAGTTGATTTATCTTTTTCCCGACATTTTTCTGTTGGCATCGTGTCTTTCAGTGACATTATTATTTATAACAGAGACCCCAGTCATCTCGGCCGGTGGAACACAACAGTAAGACTCAGACGGACGGACAAGATATGGCCTACAGGTAGCTCTTCAGTAAGTCACCAAGCTACACACACACACACACGCAGGCACGAACGAACGCATGCAGGAACACACACACGCTCGCACTCAACTGAGCGGGCTGGTGTAACACGAGAAAATTACTCCCACGAGATTTTTTACTCCGGAGTAAACATTTCGTACGAAAAAGTTACTCCCTTTACGAAAAAAGCACTCCCCCATTTCACGAGAAAATTACTCCCCAAGACAGGTGAGTTCCGAGTAAACATTTCGTACAAAAATGTTACTCCCCTGACGAATAAATAACGAATAAATTACTTCACCCAAACACAAGCAATTTAACCGTCATGCCAGGTGTACGAAATTTTTACTCCCTTGTCCCCTGTCAGTAGTCTTGGTGGTGGAAGGGGTGGAAGGAAGGTAGCGCGACATTCGTGTGCGCGAGATCACTTATTAGCATTATCCCTTCGCCCGCATCCCATTTTTGCGTACGAGATTTTTACTGGAAGTAAAAAAAATGGGGAGTACAAATTTCGTGGAGGGAGTAATTTTTTCGTGCCTTGGGGAGTTCTTTTCTCGTACGAAAAGTGTACTCGGAGTAAGAATTTCGTACGAAATATTTACTCCAGAGTACATTTTTCGTGGAGTAAAAATTTCGTGTTACACCGGCATTCAGTGACGCCGCGCGTACGTACGCACGCACGCACACACAACTAACAAACAAACAAACACACAGAAATATTGTCTCTTAGGGTACGCCAGAACAAAAAGATTTGTGGTATGAATATTCTTGGCGAAAATATTTTATTGTCACAATTCGCCGATGATACCAGTCTATTTCTTGATGGTACAGAGCAATCATTTTGCGAAAGTATAAAAGTGTTACAACTTTTTGCATCACTATCAGGTCTGAGAATGAATTATGATAAAACAAATGTAGTTTGGTTAGGACCTTTAAAGTTTTGCAAAAGAAGATTTTTGCCTGATATGAATTTTACCTGGAACCCGGATAACTTTAAAGCACTTGGTGTTATTTTCTCAGTAAATGTATCCGAGGTTGTTTTTCTTAACTATAAAAATAAGTTAAAGGAAATTCAAAAACTTCTGAATTCATGGACCAGAAGGAACCTGACACCTTTTGGTAAAATAACAGTCCTAAAAACCTTAGCTATTTCCAAATTGACACATTTGTTTACGAATTTACCTGATCCAGACGAACAGTTTATGATGGAGTTAAATAATATTTTTTTCAAATTTCTTTGGGATGGAAAAAGAGATAAAATTAAAAGAACTACGGTCACCCAATCCTATGAAGATGGAGGATTAAAGATGGTTGACGTGAAAAGTTTTCTGTCATCTCTAAAAATTGTTTGGTTAAAAAGAGTTGTTGGTCTTACTGGATTAATATCAAGATTATTGGCTAAAGCATGTCCATCTGTTATAACAATTAATACGAAAGGAGAGGAATTTGCAAATGTTTTGATGCAGAGAATAGAAAACCCGTTTTGGACCGATGTTTTTAAACATTATAAGAAACTACACGGAAAATGTGACCCTACAACCTTTAACGATTTTGTATCAGAATGTTTACATTATAATGTTAATATTCGCAGAGATAAAAAGACAGTGTACATTCAAAACTGGATCGACAATGGAATTGCTCAGATTGGTCATATTTTGGGACAAAATGGATACTTATCCTATAATGCATTTAAAATTAAATATCCAAATGTGCGAGGAGATTTTGTATTGTACCAAGGTGTAATCCAGGCTGTTAAAAAATATCAGAGAAAAATCGGCTTAGAATTTGATAAACATTTTATTATGACAGAGCCCAATGTGTGGAAATGTATTTGTAAAGGCAAGACACAACTTATTTACAAAAAGCTGAATGAACATGTTACGGTCCCAAAATGTATCCAAAAATGGTCTGAATCCTTAGACTGTTTGTTAGATAAGAAGGCTATTTTTCAACATGTTTTTAAAACAACAAAAGACACTTGTCTGAGATGGTTCCAGTACCGACTATTGTACAGAATTTTGCCCACAGAACGGTTTCTATTTTTGCGAAAAATTGTGGATACGTCATTGTGTACATTTTGTGGTAGAAATGAAGAAACCCTTTTACATATGTTTTGGGAGTGTGATAAAGTGCAGACTTTTTGGATAGAATTTGTAAATTGGCTAAAGGCGAACTGCACCCATTGTGACAATTTAAAACTGTCTACAGAACTGGTTCTTCTTGGAGTTGCGAACAATGTTGTCACCGATAAAGCTTTTGATGTGTTAGTAATCTGTGCCAAACACCATGTATATATTTCCAAAATGAACAAAAAGACCCCTCATTTTCAGACGTTTAGTAGAAATTTGAAGCAAAGATTTATTTGTGAAAAGTATAACGCAGTTGTAAATAATACAGTAGATAAATTTTACAAGGATTGGCGCCTGTATATGCATGTTTTGATGTAACCCCTTTATATATATTTTTTGTTGTTGGTTTTTTTGGTTTTTTTCAAAACCTTCTGATACTGCGACCACCAAGCTCTGAACATCCCCCCCCCCCCCCACCCATCCTCCCACCCCATGTATGTTGTAATTGTTCAAGTGTTTTTCGGTTATATGGATCTGTCCTTTTGGTTAAGTGATGTCCTGTAATGTACAGAATTATATGTATCATTGTATGTAAAAAAAATTAAAAAAAAATTCACCAAAAGAGAACAAACAAACAAACAAACAAACAAACACACACACAGACACACAGACACGCGACATTTAGTTTGACACAATGCGTCAAAAGCATGCAGGCATGTGCTGCGCACTGTAAAGAATTACAATGCATGAATACAAACGTAAGAGTGTGAAAGCACCATTTGCTGTAAGTCTCCATGTTGTCACTTTCGCATTCGTTTTATACGGCTTTCTCTCGAGATTTGTTTGAGGCACGTTTTCTCCTAAGTTGTTTCGTTTCGATTGACTTACTTTATCTTTCCTTTCAAAACGTGTCTTTCATGAGGTATATTTTTACTTTTTTTGTGTCCGATTTTTATGCGACGTGGTGCAGTCATCTTCCACCGTCACCCCCCCCCCCCCCCCTTCCCCTTTTTTTCATCCAGGCAAAAAAAGAAGAAAAAAAAAAAGAAGAAAAAAAAAGAAGAAGATAAAGACTAAACAAAACAAAACAACCTCCAGTGCGACCAAGTCCTCAGTGAGCCATCTTGAAAGGGTAGGAGAAATGAAGCCTAATCATT
>NC_090250.1:37691545-37695239 GCF_037325665.1 Littorina saxatilis
TTGCGCTGTGCTTCATAGCACGCTTTACTGTACCTCTCTTCGTTTTAACTTTCTGAGCGTGTTTTTAATCCAAACATATCATATCTATATGTTTTTGGAATCAGGAACCGACAAGGAATAAGATGAAATAGTTGTTAAAACGATTTCGGAAATTTAATTTTAATCATAATTTTTTATATTTTTAATTTTCAGAGCTTGTTTGTAATCCAAATATAACATATTGATATGTTTTTGGAATCAGAAAATGATGAAGAATAAGATGAACGTAAATTTGGATCGTTTTATAAAATATATATTTTTTTACAATTTTGAGATTTTTAATGACCAAAGTCATTCATTAATTTTTAAGCCACCATGCTGAACTGCAATACCGAAGTCCGGCCTTCGTCGAAGATTGCTTGGCCAAAATTTCAATCAATTTGATTGAAAAATGAGGGTGTGACAGTGCCGCCTCAACTTTTACAAAAAGCCGGATATGACGTCATCCAAGACATTTATCGAAAAAAAGAAAAAAACGTCCGGGGATATCATGTCCAGGAACGCTCATGTCAAATTTCATAAAGATCGGTCCAGTAGGTTAGTCTGAATCGCTCTACACACACACACAGACAGACAGACACACACACACACACACACACACACACACACACACACACACACACACACACACACACACACACACACACACACACACACACACACATACACCACGACCCTCGTCTCGATTCCCCCTCTATGTTAAAACATTTAGTCAAAACTTGACTAAATGTAAAAAGAAGAAAAGGGGAAAAAACCCATTATCCAGTCGACTTCGAATCACACACCTTGACTACTTAAAGACCTCACCGTCCACCCCGGCCGTCACCACTGACTGAGGAAGACTTTCAGTCTCTCAGCGCGTCTAATCCTGTGGGCTTGCGGGGGGAACCCTAATGAAATGGAATGCCTTAATATCCGCCTTCCGTCTCTCAACCATTGTGAGACCATCCGCTTGTCTTTGTCCGCCAAGACATTTCAAAGATTTTCGCAGCGAGCGGCTTATTCTTTTTCCCTTGATCCAGTTTGGAAAGCAAGCGAGCATCGATCCTCTTTTTCCTTCAGCAATCACATTAATGCTCGCTTCAAAAGGGTTGTTTATCAATCGTTGGTGCTGGAGAAACTGGCCCGATAAAAAGAAAAGAAAAAAAGACATTTAAAAAACATTACAAATATTTTTTTTATAAAAAAGAATCCCTTCCTGTAAACATAGAAAAAGACAGAAAAATCAGAAAAGATCTAGAGAATTTAAATAAACTGAACTAAAATGGAATGAAATAGAATTTAAAGGAACGAAAAAGGGGTGATTTAGGTTTAGATTTTATAGGCTTTGAGCAAAGAAAATATGTACGTCGAAGTGATTGCAATTGAACGCCAATAATAACAGCTCTGAGTGATTATCAAAGCCATGAATATTTTTCTTTGACTGTTTCCCCTTTAAAGTAATTTGAGTGCTGAACTGAGTCAACTTCTGGTCTTAACTATATTAGTGGATGTTTCAAACAGTCTACAATGCGCAAGATTTCGTGGTAAGAAACCAGAAACCAAACAGGGTGTAGCCTTTGAAATGTGCCGTTAAAGTGAAATAATTTGGACTTCTCCCATGTATAAATCTGGATAGATCTGTCGCGAATAACATAATTGTTACAACAACAAAAAGGAGGTTCTGTATCTTTAAGTAACTACGCACAAAAATGCCACTACCATTTGTGGCTGTGATTACGCTGAACGTTGTAAGCTTACTAACGTATGCAAAGCAATTTCGTGCACTAGTTCATCAATCTGCGGGGTCATTTCCGAAAGTGATATTTTATCATCAAATATCCACAGTCAATAAAACCGGCAAAATTGCAATGTTTATGAAAACATCCTTTCTTCATACATCTCGCTCTCTCTCTCTCTCTCTCTCTCTCTCTCTCTCTCTCTCTCTCTCTCTCTCTCTCTCTCTCTCTCTCTCTCTCTCTCTCTCTCTCAATCACTCTCTCTCTCTCTCTCTCTCTCTCTCTCTCTCTCTCTCTCTCTCTCTCACTTTTTTTGGTGCTTTTTTCCCATGACCTATTATATTTCTCTTCCTTTCTTTTGTCTCCATTATTTATTTTATTTTATTTTACTGCCAGTGCATTTGCTTGAAGGCACGCTGTAAACTCGTGTCAGGCTAATTCGACATCGTTCCGTTGGAGACAAATCGACTTTCATTACAACTAATGGATACAACTGAAAAGGGTTGACAATATCTTTCGGCTTTCTTACTTGCAGGCATATATTCTGCAAACACGTGACAATAATGTTCTCCACCAAAGACATGCAACCATTGACTGACACGCTAGCTTCGAGGTGTGGGGCTGGTAGAAAGAAAATCTCTAGTTTAAGGAAATAGAAAAGTAAATGAAGATGGCTTTCACCACCATGCACGTACAAAATGGCCGCACAATTGACGCTTTGTCAGTCGTATGGCCACAGGGAACGGGGAAAAGCTACAAATGGGTGGGAGGATTTTTACGTTTTTGAAAAGTGAAAAAAACACCTCCACACACAAAAATAAAATATCTGAGTTGTCTAGAGCTGCCACCGACAAGCCTTGTGCCCTCGAAGAGAACTGTATATGTTTTTCTTTGTATTTCGGCTTCCGCCATGTTTTTTTTTTTGGTGTAGAAACTTTATGGGGCTGCGTAAATTTGCTTCTTTTTTTCCTTAACTTGCATTGCATTTTCCCAAATAATTACATTATTATTCAATCTTTTTATTTTGCCCTCTGGATAAGATGCATTTGAACTAGCGACACATACAGAGTCCATCCAATTTCATTTTTATTCTCGAACACGTAAACCAAGCCGCACGTCTGCTCCTACTTCCGCCCTTCAGCTTGTGTTTGTGTTTCAGTTCTTCTTCTTCTTTTTCTTCTTCCGCGTTCATGGGCTGAAACTACAACGTACACTCGGGTGTTTTTTTTTTTGCACGATCAAGTGGGGTTTTACGTGTATAACCGTTTTTACTCTTCCATTTGGACCAACTATACGACAATTTCGGGAAATGAATGCCTGGTATATTTGAATTTCTATAACCCACCAGACTGTGATATATGCCCCAGGATCTGTTCCGTGCGTACTTGGTCTTGTGCTGGCGTGCACATATATAGGGGGATAAGGTACGTCTGCAAATACGTTGACCTGGGAAATCGAAAAACAACAGTGTTTCAGTTCATTCCAGTCGGACTCATCTTGTTTTGATTCATTTATGTACACGACACCAAACTACACCAAACTTTTATGGTAGGCCCCCAACAGGATTGTGTCCAGGTACTATGTTGACGTGGACCCCTTCATTGCCTTCCCTGAATACCATTTCCCCTACAGTTTTTGACTGCTTGTTTTTGGTTGCGTCTTATGATTTTTTAAATCTAAATTTTGAAATACATTTCTCAGGTTGTTCAGGGTTGGATTTAATTGATTGTTACACATTTCGTGCTGCATATCGCACTTGAGTAGGCTACTTGAGCATGCCATGGGTTGACACGTCTTAACTTAAGCCTATATACCAAATGTATCCTTTCAATGCTTAACACTACAGAAGAGTCGATCAAGCCTGTAGTTGTTGAAACTCGACGCAAACATAGACAGACTAGTTTTACGTATTTCGTGTTTATTCTTCGCCAGTTCAC
>NC_090250.1:37695439-37722939 GCF_037325665.1 Littorina saxatilis
AGAGTACACATTTTCTAAAAGGAAGACTACTCCTCTTCAATTATATTCAGAAATCTTCCAGCTCTCCAGTCTTTCCAGTCTCCACCATAAGCCTATCTCTCTCTCTCACTCTCTCTCTCTCTCTCTCTCTCTCTCTCTCTCTCTCTCTCTCTCTCTCTCTCTCTCTCTCTCTCTCTCTCTCTCTCTCTCGCTCTCTCTCTCTCTCAGTCACATTCTTGCTCTCTCTCTCTCTCCCTCTCCCACTCTCTCTTTCTCTCGTCCCCTCTATCTTTCTCCATCTCCCTCGCCCTCTCTCTCCCTCCCTCTCTCTCTCTCTCCCTCTCCCCCACCTCTCTCTCTCCCCACTCTCTCCCTCTCCCCACTCTCTCTCTCAGTCCCCTCTCTCATCACTTCTGACGAAGAAATAACATAAGTAAAACATATATTAGCCAGCAGAGGCAGGGATAAGTAGAGCCGTTGCTAAGGATAGATCATACAAGAAGGGCAAAGCCCACACGACTCACATGCTGAACAGACCTTGATCTTTCTTTCAGAATAATTTTACAATAATTTTACAATAAAACTGAGAAAAACAATATTTATTCAGTAAAGAAAATAATTACAGAAAACTTGGAACTTGAAGATATGTAACCTAACGTGAGTTGGTATGAAAATATAATGTATTTCCCTCACACATATATAGTTTTGGAAGAGTTATTTTCAATAGTTCAAGGTCAAGGTCACTTCAAAATATATACATTTCAACTTTGAAGGACCCTTGCGACCTTGACCTTGAAGCAAGGTCAACCAAACTGGTGTCCAAAGATAGGGCTTACTTTGCCCTGTATAGCATACATAGCTAAGGTTGCCATTCTCAATAACTTCAAAAAAAACTGTGAAAATGTGAAAAACAATCGTTTTTAAGACAACAATTATGGCCCCTGTGACCTTGACCTTGAAGTGAGGTCAAGTTGCCAAACATGTTTCTGAAGATCTTGTAACCATACACCATCAGGCCACAATTGGTGTTGATAGACTTAATAGTGTCCAAGAAATATACAATGTTAAAGGTTTCACAGACGGACGGGGGGGACGGACGCCCGGACCCCCGGAAGGACAGGCGGACGATGTCGGTGAGTATATAGACTCACTTTTGTAAGTATAATGTATTTCCCTCACACATATGTAGATTTGGAAGAGTTACCTTCCATAGTTCAAGATCAAGGTCACTTCAAAATATATACATTTCAACTTTGAAGGACCCTTGCGACCTTGACCTTGAAGCAAGGTCAACCAAACTGGTGTCCAAAGATAGGGCTTACTTTGCCCTGTATAGCATACATAGTTAAGGTTGCCATTCTCAATAACTTCAGAAAAAACTGTGAAAATGTGAAAAACAATCGTTTTTAAGACAACAATTATGGCCCCTGTGACCTTGACCTTGAAGTGAGGTCAAGTTGCCAAACATGTTTCTGAAGATCTTGTAACCATACACCATCAGGCCACAATTGGTGTTGATAGACTTAATAGTGTCCAAGAAATATACAATGTTAAAGGTTTCACAGACGGACGGGGGGGACGGACGCCCGGACGCCCGGAAGGACAGGCGGACGATGTCGGTGAGTATATAGACTCACTTTTGTAAGTATAATATATTTCCCTCACACATATGTAGATTTGGAAGAGTTACCTTCCATAGTTCAAGGTCAAGGTCACTTCAAACTATGTATACAATCCAACTTTAAAGGACCCTTGCGACCTTGACCTTGAAGCAAGGTCAACCAAACTGGTGTCCAAAGATAGGGCTTACATTGCCCTGTATAGCATACATAGCTAAGGTTGCCATTCTCGATAACTTCAGAAAAAAATGCGAAAATGTGAAAAATTGTCGTTTTTAAGACAACAATTACGGCCCCTGTGACCTTGAACTTGAAGTGAGGTCAAGTTGCCGCACATGTTTTTTGAGATCTTGTAACCATACACCATCAGGCCACATCAGGTGTTGATAGACTTAATAGTGTCCAAGAAAATCCAACGTTAAAGTTTTCCGGACGGACGGACGGACGCCGGGACGGACGGACGGACGGACGACTCCGGGTGAGTACATAGACTCACTTTGGCTTCGCATGTGAGTCAAAAATGAAAGAAACGTACTTTTACTTTGTCTCAAAAGAAAACACGGTACAGCTGAACCTGTTTATAAAGACCACCCAATCACCCAATGTAAAGACCTAAACGCGTCGTTATAAACAGGTGGTCGCCAAGGAAAGGTGAATCGTTATAGCCAAAATCTCTCCGGGGATCCTTTGGAATGGTCGTTGTTGGCAGGTGGTCGATATCGAGAGGGAGTCGCAAGGACAGGTCCGATTGTAGCTATGAAATTTAATACAGAATAACACTCCTTTCAACGAGCAATTACCGCCGTTATGACCTTTGGCACATTCTCATGTTGCAGTTTGACAAACCATTTAACTTCGTCCATTGAACCGTATGGATTGAAGCCGGCTACAACAAAAGCAGCTAACATTACAAAACACGCCTATGCAACCCTAACGCAAACTAATGGCCATATGTTAAAAGTGTACCCGCAAAGGTTGACCACAAAGACAGAGTAAATGATATGTACACAACCAAACCGCAGCGTTAAAGGCACCGTCGTTCCCTTGAAAAATGTTCTGCTCACTATTTCAGATCTTGGGCTTTCACAATGGATATTAAGATCTTCCCTCCACTTCAACACAAACAAAAATAAAATTCATGACTGCTTCCAGTGCAGAGCTAGAATATTGTATGAATTAATTGTGCAGGTTGACAGTAGTGTCTTTCATGAAATGAATTCATCTAACAAATCCCACTTTGCACAGAAAACTTCTCGGCTGTTGTTTTTGGTATGAGTCAAAGGGTGGGCTTAACCCTTGTAAAATCCTGGCCAAATCTGAGATGGCGAGCCGAGCTGTTTTCACAAAAAGCACTGTCACTGTATGGTTGAAGTTTTATTGTGTATATCATTTATATTACTATGTAGATGTGGTTAGCTAAGCTATGCTGAGCGAACTCTGAGCATATATCTGTTAGATTTTGTCAGGTTGTAGTTTGATTGTTTAGATCATGCACTTACTCTATCTTTGTGGTCAGCTATGGTTGGCCAACTCTGAACATATAGCTGTTACTGTTAGTTTCTGTCAGGTTTGCTTTTCTTGTGGAGGAACCATGCCTTTAACAACGAACTCAGTTCCTCCAGAGTTTCAACAGAGCAAGGCCGCTCATTAGCGAGCGCACGTGAGACACCAAACATTCAACGCTTTAATCAAAAGCGCAAGTTTTGCTTCGGTAAACAAGCAACGCACAGTCCGACGGGGTCAGCGCGGGCACTATGGGTGGAGATGAAAACCCATGTCAATATGCAAATGGTGGCACTGTTATATTCTTTGAAAAGTTGCAATGATTATATTCCCGGTGCGGCGTTTGGTACGTGTGTATGGTGTTTGCAGGGTGGAATCAGAAAGGGAAGGCTTAACAGACTGCGGCAAATTCTCTTTGGTGTTGTGTGTGATAGCGTTCTATGCCATAGTGAGGGAAACAGCTGAAAACTGTCCAATGTTACTTACAAAATTCGTTATTCTGTGGATCTGTAGATCAATTTTTAAAAGGTCATATCAGCGACAGCTACTTGAAGAACGAGAGCAATTAAAATGATTGATAATCAAGAGTTTGCTTGTTTGCTTGTTTGTTTGTTTTTACATTTAGTCAAGTTTTGACTGTGTGTAGAGCGATTCAGAGTAAACTACTGGACCGATCTTAATGAAATTTGACATGAGAGTTTCTGGGTATGATATCCCCAGACGTTTTTTTCTTTTTTTCGATAAATGTCTTTGATGACGTCATATCCGGCTTTTTGTAAAAGTTGAGGCGGCACTGTCACACCCTCATTTTTCAATCAAATTGATTGAAATTTTGGCCAAGCAATCTTCGACGGAGGCCGGACTTTGGTATTGCATTTCAGCTTGGTGGCTTAAAAATTAATTAATGACTTTGGTCATTAAAAATCTGAAAATTGTAATTAATTTTTTTTTATATAAAACGATCCAAATTTACGTTTATCTTATTCTTCATCATTTTCTGATTCCAAAAACATTAACAGCTATTGTGTTTTCATCATAGCAAAAGGGCCCGATATTTAGACGAGACAAGTATAATGCCGACGAGTCGAAGACGAGTCGCATTATACTTGTTCGAGTCTAAATATCGGACCCTATTGCTACGATGAAAACACAATAGCGTTTATATAGCTATTCTGACATTAAATTCTGTGTTAAAATCATGTTTTTGTCAGCAACAAGTACCAGAATGGTCCATGTCGTTGATTGCAGACGACGGTTCCCTTTCCGCATGAAGCCACGGAAATAACCGAACATTGAAAAACCCACGGACATGTATTACGGAGAAAACTCGAGATAACCGGATGTTTAGCATTACGTCAATATGCTAGGAATCATATGACGTCATGACGTATCATGCTTGCATACGTATATTGTATCAGAGACATAGATGTATATATGTCTCTGATTGCATGTTCGAAAGTCTGACTTCTGTTGGGAATTCGCCTTGTGAAGACTGCGGTAAATCTGTAGATGATAAGAGAACAAGGATTGTCTCAGAAGAAACGACTAAATGTTTCAGACCGGTAACTTCATTTCAACATTGCACTATACAATGGACGTTCTATGTGACAGGAGAGTTTGCTGATTTTGTGTTAAACATTGGAGAGATCGTCTGCTAGAATCAGAGATAGGTCGCTTCAGATTGCAGCTTCTGGAAATTTGCCAGGTTTGTTGCCTGTTAAAGAACTGGATTTTGCACGTAATGTATGTCATGTACAGTAATCAACAACAAAAACACACACAAAGCAAATGGCATCGTCTGTCGACTAGTCACAGAAACAAACCTGGCGAGGTATGCGTGTACTTTATACACGTGGAAGAAACCGGAACCATGCGTCTTTGTTATTGACAATATGCTTTTGGATATTGAGAACAAGTCGCGTAAGGCGAAAATACAACATTTAGTCAAGCTGTCGAACTCACAGAATGAAACTGAACGCAATGCAATTTTTCAGCAAGACTGTATACTCGTAGCATCGTCAGTCCACCGCTCGTGGCAAAGGCAGTGAAATTGACAAGAAGAGCGGGGTAGTAGTTGCGCTGAGAAGAATAGCACGCTTTTCTGTACCTCTCTTCGTTTTAACTTTCTGAGCGTGTTTTTAATCCAAACATATCATATCTATATGTTTTTGGAATCAGGAACCGACAAGGAATAAGATGAAAGTGTTGTTAAATTGATTTCGAAAATTTAATTTTGATCATAATTTTTATATTTTTAATTTTCAGAGCTTGTTTTTAATCCTAATATAACATATTTATATGTTTTTGGAATCAGAAAATGATGAAAAATAAGATGAACGTAAATTTGGATCGTTTTTCAAAATAATTTTTTTTTTTACAATTTTCAGATTTTTAATGACCAAAGTCATTAATTACTTTTTAAGCCACCAAGCTGAAATGCAATACCAAAGTCCGGCCTTTGTCGAAGATTGCTTGGCCAAAATTTCAATCAATTTGATTGAAAAATGAGGGTGTGACAGTGCCGCCTCAACTTTTACAAAAAGCCGGATATGACGTCATCAAAGGTATTTATCGAAAAAAAGAAAAAAACGTTCGGGGATATCATACCCAGAAACTCTCATGTAAAATTTCATAAAGATCGGTCCAGTAGTTTGGTCTGAATCGCTCTACACACACACACGCACAGACACACAGACACACACACACACACACACACACACACACACACACACACACACACACATACACCACGACCCTCGTCTCAAAACTTGACTAAATGTAAAAATGGCCGACCGTTCCGTAGCATTATGCTTTGATGATCGGAAGAGACCATCCAATCACAGACCCCGAATTCCCCCACGTGTTCATCAGAATAGCTATATATAAATATACTATATTTGGATTAAAATCAAGCTCTGAAAATTAAAATTATAAAAATTATGATCAAAATCAAATTTCCGAAATCGATTTAAAAACAATTTCATCTTATTCCTTGTCGGTTCCTGATTCCAAAAACATATAGATATGATATGTTTGGATTAAAAACACGCTCAAAAAGTTAAAACGAAGAGAGGTACAGAAAAGCGTGCTATGCAGCACAGCGAAACCACTACCGCGCTAAACAGTCTCGTCAGTTTTACTGCGTTTTGCACGAGCGGCGGACTACGGTCATTGTAAAAAAATGCAGTGCGTTCACTTTCATTCTGTGAGTTCCACAGCTTGACTAAATGTAGTAATTTCGCCTTACGCGACTTGTTTCTTTGTTTCTTTCTTTTTACATTTAGTCAAGTTTTGACTAAATGTTTTAACATAGAGGGGGAATCGAGACGAGGGTCGTGGTGTATGTGTGTGTGTGTGTGTCTGTCTGTCTGTCTGTGCGTGTGTGTGTAGAGCGATTCAGACTAAACTACTGGACCGATCTTTATGAAATTTTACATGAGAGTTCCTGGGTATGATATCCCCGGATATTTTTTTCTTTTTTCCGATAAATATCTTTGATGACGTCATATCCGGCTTTTTGTAAAAGTTGAGGCGGCACTGTCACACCCTCATTTTTCAATCAAATTGATTGAAATTTTGGCAAAGCCATATTCGACGGAGGTCGGACATTGGTATTGCATTTCAGCTTGGAGGCTTAAAAGTTAATTGATGACTTTGGTCTTAAAAAATCTGAAAATTGTAATTAAAGTTATATTTTTATAAAACGATTCAAAAACAATTTCATCTTATTCTTTATCATTTTCTGATTCCAAAAACATATAAATATGTTATATTCGGATTACAAATAAGCTCTGAAAATTAAAAAATATAAAAATTATAATTAAAATTAATGTTTCGAAATCGATTTAAAAACAATGTCATCTTATTCCTTGTCGGTTCCTGATTCCAAAAACATATAGATATGATATGTTTGGATTAAAAACACGCTCAGAAAGTTAAAACGAAGAGAGATACAGAAAAGCGTGCTATGCAGCACAGCGAAACCACTACCGCGCTGAACAGGCTCGTCAGTTTCACTCCGTTATGCACAAGAGGCGGACTACGGTCATTGTGGAAAAATGCAGTGCGTTCAGTTTCCTTCTGTGAGTTCCACAGCTTGACGTTCACTTCAAACATCGGGCTTCTCCAGGGCGAAAATTTATCACCGATTCTTTTCTCACTATTTTTAAACGACCTGAAGCAGTTTTTGATTGAATATGATGTCAGCCTAGAGTTGCCCCTGAAAAGAGCCCAAGAAATAGATGTTAAGCGCATTAATGACTATATGTATTTGTTCCTGTTAATATATGCTGATGATACTGCTATACTCGCCGAAACGCCTGGCGAAATGCAAAAAGCCCTGGATGGACTAGATCGTTATTGTAAAAACTGGGGACTAAAGCATAAATATTGATAAGACAAAAATAGTGTTTTTTTCGCGTGGGAAAATACGGAATATCCCAAATTTTGTCTTGAATGGAGTACCTGTCCAAGTAGTTTGGGACTATGTGTACTTAGGTGTACTATTTAACTATAATAACAAATTTCATAATGCCATGAAACGTCAATGTTTGATTGGTAACCGTGCAATGTTCTCGTTAATTCGAAAATGTAGAAAACTAAATTTACCAATTGATGTGCAGTTGGATCTTTTTGAGAAGTGTGTACATCCAATTTTGCTGTATGGTTGTGAGGTATGGGGATATGATTCATTAGACATATTATCAAGGTTTCAATTGCGATTTTTAAAAATGATTCTTGATGTATATATATAAAACTACACCCATCTGTATGGTTTACGGAGAGCTTGGTCGTTATCCAATTAGAATTGAGGTACAATGTCAGTTACTGGTTTATTGGTATAAACTGATGAACGATGGTGCGAATAAGATGTCCTGTTTAATGTTAAAACTACATTTGAAGTTGTACCATGTACAAAACGTTAAATTGCCCTGGTTGTCGCATGTCAATACTATGTTAAATAAGTTGGGTCTATCGTATTTATGGACAACTCAGAGTCTTGCCGTCTCAGGTTTTAAAAACGTTGTAAAACAAAGGCTAAGAGATCAATTCCTGCAGGAATGGAACACTGACGTGAATGCCAACAGCTTGTGTTTTAATTACAGAATATATAAAAAGGATTTTTGTCTGGAAAGGTATTTGCTTTGTTTGCCTAGGAAATTCCAAGTTAAATTAGCAAAATTTAGAACAAGCAATCATAAGTTGCCAATACATCAGCACAGATTTTTTAATGCTCCTAGAAATGAAAGATTGTGTGATATGTGCGATAAAAAGGAATTAGGTGATGAGTTTCACTATTTGTTCATTTGTACCGACGAAAGCATAGTGTCTGAAAGAAGAAAATTAATTAGTCCTTATTACCGATCCCACCCAAATTGTTTAAAATATGAACAGTTAATGAATTGTAAATCTAAGATAAAACTAATGAAGCTAGCAAGATTTGTAGCCCATGTTATGATTTTAGTATGTTAGCGTTACATCTAGTTTCTTTATTGGTATGTATAAGTATGTAATACATGCTTTTGTTTTGTTTTGTGTTTTTACAAAAGATGCATGGCATAATGGTATTGCCAATTTATTTCGGCTGTATATTATCGTTGTCCGCTTAATGTAAACATATTATCTGCCTGATCTCTTACCTGATTTTGTTAAACCTATTTTTCTGTTATTTTTGTTTGTATGTATGGAAGTGTATATAATATTTCCAATTTGTTTTTTGGTTGTATAGTATTGTTGTATTTGTCCGCTCAATTTGTATACATATATTAACTGTCTGATTTGTTACCTTTTTTTGTTAAAGTTATATCTTTGTTTCAAAGCTCTCTGGGCCCAAAACAATAAAATACTTGACTTGACTTGACTTGATTTGACTTGACTTGACTAAATGTAGTAATTTCGCCTTACGCGACTTGTTTTTCGTTTGTAGTGCTTTCTTGTCAGTCAGTTTGTCTCTTTGTTTGTTTGTTTGTTTGTTTGTTTGTTTGTTTGTTTGTAAGTCAATCAGTCCGTCAATCAGTGTTTTTGTTTGTTTTTTATTGTGTGTGTGGGTGTGTATTTCTGTGTTTGGTAGTTAGTTAGTTAGTTAGTTAGTTAGTTAGTTAGTTAGTTAGTTAGTTAGTTAGTTAGTTAGTTTGTTTGTTTGTTTGTTGGTTTGTGTGTTCGTTGGTTTGTTGGTTTGTATACATGTAATGTTTGTTTGTTGTTCATAAAAAACACATGAGATAGATGATTAAATGTAGCCTGGTATCCCAAGCTCCCTTCTCAAATGATATACCAAACTCATCGACCCCCCAACCCCCTACCCCCCCCCCCCCACACACACACACACACACACACACACACACGCAGACACACACACACACACAAACACACACACACACACACGCACACACACACACACACAAACACACACACACACACACACACACTCACACACACACACACACTGACACACACGCAAACACTACTGTATCGTCACCTCATCCTTTGCCGGGTAAGAGGGGCTAGGGGGTAAATGCAGCTCGCGTATCTTTTCTCATTATTCTTGAAATCCAAGCTGAACTATCAATCTCAAGCGGCTCAAAGCGTCCTCGAACGGTTTACATCCCTACTTGGTATCAGACTGCTAAGGATGATATATGAGAATAGGAGGTATCTTCAGCCGGCCAGGTTTCCGCAATGTACACTTCTTCTGAGCACAGATCATTGCTTCCAGACTTGCAGGATCGATCCAGAAGTGTGGAGATACTTGACTCCGGGAACGAGCAATGGTCGTTATAAATCTGTGGGTATACACTCGTTAATGTCAGCCGTTGGTTTTGTTTATGGCTCTGTCAAGAACAACCGTAGATTCATATCCATAATCTCACAGGACAACGATGTTTTCAACAACAATTATACACATATCAATTTCACGACCTGTAAAGTTATAAAAGTGAAAGACTCCAAGCTGCATTTACACACAAAAAAGTCAAAATAATTACAAAAACCGTGAGATTGAAAAGTACAGAAATTGTACAAACGTTGTGCAGAAAGAACGAAGAAACTTGAGCAGAAACTGTGATAATGATCTGTTTTATTTTGACGTAAGAAGTGACATAGGTATAGAAGAGAATTTATTGTTGTCATCTACAAGTTGTTTCAACAAAAGGTTTCAAGATGTTGTTTATATGCATGACGTCCACTACGTTAAGCAAAACAAAAGAATAAACACAAAATAGTTCCAATCATGATATTTGTATTTACTTAAATTATTTGAGCATATAATTATATATTTTATACTAATACTGCAGAAACGACACTCCTAACAAAAAGATGAAACTTTATCTTTATTCTTGTCCCTTTTCTCAGATGAATGGTGAAAAATCCACAATAAAATTAAGGAACTCTCATGTAAAATGTCATAAAGATCGGTCCAGTAGTTTACTCTGAATCGCTCTGCACACACAGACACACACACACACACACACACACACACACATATATATATATATACACACACACACACACACTGACACACACACACACACACACACACACACATATACACACACACACACACACACACATACACCACGACCCTCGTCTCGATTCCCCCTCTATGTTAAAACATTTAGTCAAAACGTGACTAAATGTAAAAACGATAATTAAAATCTTAGTGTGTGTTTCCTTCCCCGCACATCTACGCGTTCCACTTCCCAGCTTACTCGTCCCTGAAATAGCTCGCTGAAAAAATTCTAAAAATACTGAGCAAACACAGTCACTTCCCTTCCTCTCGCTCTTCATAGCCGAAACCATTAAAAAGCGTCTAAAGATGGCGGAGGCCACGCAGGCATCATCTGTCATATGCCCAGGATCGATGTTCCAAATTATCCCGAGTGTTTTTGATTGACCTAGGGTCAGAACAATTTGCAGCCTCTAGCTATGAGCACCCTGGTCCTCATTTGTCTTTCTTCAAACGCCTTTCCTAGCACCATCCCTTCCGTTTTCTTGTCCTTTCCAATGGAAGAGTCGATCTTTTCTTTTGGAGTTGGGCTTCTTCAAGTTAGTCTTCAGTCTGCTAGTTTTATTGAAGGCTTTGTATTAGTGCAAAGGTACTTTTCTTTGCAGGAAGATGGAGTTTAGTTGCCGTGTTTCTACTGTCGCTAATGCGTATGTCTGTCTGTCTGTGTGTCTATCTGTCTCTCTCTCTGTCTGCCTGTCTGTCTGTCTGTCTGTCTGTCTGTCTGTCTGTCTCCGCGCGCACTTAAAGGTTATGAGTTTGCTTGTTTTTTTCATTCATATTGTTCTCACCGTCGTTGAAGCATTTCCCTTCTCCTCCAGTCATTATTAATCCATTCCTCCTTTTTACATTTAGTCAAGTTTTGACTAAATGTTTTAACATAGAGGGGGAATCGAGACGAGGGTCGTGGTGTATGTGTGTGTGTGTGTGTGTGTGTGTGTGTGTGTGTGTGTGTGTGTGTGTGTGTGTGTGTGTGTGTGTGTGTGTGTGTGTGTGTGTGTGTGTGTGTGCGAGGCTGACGCTAAGTACCGGCATGTCCGTATGAGAGGGCCTTAGGTACCGTGCATAGACCTTGGCTGCACTAGGTACCGCGCTAAGTACCTGCGATGTTAAAACCCATGTACATAATACTTTTGTGTGTTGTTTATGCTGTTTATATGTAGGCATGTTAGTTTGAACTACGATCCTTTATTTTCGTAAATAAGGCTCATCATTTTGTCAAGTAGTAGCGGTTTGAATTTCAAAGGTACTTAACGTATGAAATATACGTACAGAACCAACTTTTTACACACAACCTAAAAATTCTCACTGCAGATTTAAAAATAACAGCAATCGTTCTCTTGTATTTCAAGCATCATTGACAGCAAATAACTGAGTAGAAACCTAGCCCTAATTGGGAGTAGTCGGGTGTTTTGACCAACGGTACTTAGTGCTTTCTGTACGGACATAGCGGTACTTAGTGCTTTCCGTACGGACATAGCGGTACTTAACGTCGCCTGCGGTTCCAAGGTTTTATTACACAGACATAGAGATGTTGGTGGCCATATTATTTCGACCTGTATATATCGGGACAGCACAATCAATTCAGACATCCATAGACAGACAGTTTGAACTATTTTTGTAAATAAGGCTCATCATTTTGTCAAGTAGTAGCGGTTTGAGATTCAAAGGTACTTAACGTATGGAATATACGTACAGAACCAACTTTTTACACACAACCTAAAAGTTCTCACTGCAGATTTAAAAATAACAGCAATCGTTCTCTTGTGTCTCAAGCATCATTGACAGTAAATAACTGAGTAGAAACAATCTTTTACAAAGAATGACCAATAGTGAAGTGAATAGTAAACATTATACAGGCCTAAAAACAAACTTTATTAGACATCTCTCTCTCTCTCTCTCTCTCTCTCTCTCTCTCTCTCTCTCTCTCTCTCTCTCTCTCTCTCTCTCTCTCTCTCTCTCTCTCTCTCTCTCTCTCTCTCTCTCTCTCTCGGTTGTATGTATATATTAGGCAGCATTGATGTGCTAGATTATTGATAGAGGAAAGCTTGGAACAAACCAGTGTATTTTGCATACGTTTAAATATCATGTTTTCTATTTTTTTCCTGTGATTTATGTGTACCCCCCATTGAAAGGGGCTGTAGGCCCATATTCAATTAAACTGTGTCAGTCTCTCTCTCTCTCTCTCTCTCTCTCTCTCTCTCTATCTCTATCTATCTCTCTCTCTCTCTCTTTTCCATAATATATTTATAGTATTCTCTCACTCCTTTATTTATTCATATGGGAGATTTATATAGCGCTTGACGTTCTCTAAGCGCTTTACATATTCTCTCTTTCTCTCCCTCTCTCTCTCTCTCTCTCTCTCTCTCTCTCTCTCTCTCTCTCTCTCTCTCTCTCTCTCTCTCTCTCTCTCTCTCTCTATCTCTCCCTCTCTCTCTCTTTCTTTTATATCTCTCTCGCTCTCTCTCTCTCTATTACATAATATATATTATAGTATTCTCTCCTCACTTTTTCCGTCTCTAGCTCACGTTCCCTCTTCCCCCCCCCCCCCCTACCTCTACCTCCCTTACCTCATAATAAGCGTGCGCGCGCAACGACAGTAAGAGAGAGAGAGGCACAGAGAGATAATAGTCGTATTCTAAATTTATTGATAGAGGAGAGAAATGTATTATAAGATAAGAGAGAGAGGTAGGAGGGGGGGGGGGGGAGAAAGAGGGACCGTGAGAGATACAGAGAGCGTGAGGGGAGAAGGAATACTATTAGTATCACTATCAATAAATTATGAGAGAGAGAGAGAGAGAGAGAGAGAGAGAGAGAGAGAGAGAGAGAACAAGAACAAGAACAAGAACAAATCTTTAATTGTCTAAGGCCACAGCCCCTTACAATAGTGGTTAAAATAACAGCAATAGTATCTGCACAGTTATAAATTATAGTCACGCATAAAATTCAACAAATACATTAAGACCCTGATGACATGTCACCGAACCTGATTTCTAAGGGTTCGTCTCTTCTGTAACATGAAGAACACAAATCTGCTGAAGCTGTTCATCAAATTATCCTCATTACTGCCACAGAAATACACAAGTTGTTGTTGCAGCGTCTTAGAGTTCGAGATTGTCAAATACTTTGCTCGAAGGTCTTGATAAAAGGGACATAAAAATACAACATGGTGTTCATCTTCTTTATCAGCTGTACAGAGAGGACAGTTTCTTGTCGTTTGGTTTGGTGCGTACCGAAACTTGTGAGCGTTGATTTCGGATACTCCTGCGCGGAAACGAGTAAGAGCAACTCTGTACTTAATATCTTCGATTAATTCAATGTATTTCTCTTTTTCCAAACATGTTTTGTAACAATTATAAATGTCGAAACGTTCACTGCATTCTAAACAGGAGAGAGAGAGAGAGAGAGAGAGAGAGAGAGAGAGAGAGAGAGAGAGAGAGAGAGAGAGAGAGAGAGAGAGAGAGAGAGAGAGAGAGAGAGAGAGAGAGAGAGAGAGAGAGAGAGAGAGAAAAAATTTCGTATTCTAAATTTATTGATAGAGGAAAGAGGGAAACAGAGAGAGGAGGGAAAGGGAGAGAAATCGAGATAGGGGGAAAGAGAGATATATATTTGTACTCTAAATTTATTATAAGACAAGAGAGAGGGAGGGGGGGAGAAAGAGGGACCGTGAGAGTTACAGAGAGTGTGAGGGGAGAACAGCGGTAACCTTCCACTACCTAGGGTTTCTTCCCAGCATGACTGTGAGGTCTTGACACGCACCATGCCAAAGACCAACAGAAGACAATTTTAATGATGAACTCGAACTGCCTGAATCTGTGTTGCCTTTCTCATTGCAACTCGGCTGCATGATCACATGCCTGTATTTGTCATGTAAATTCTTACAACCCCGGATACAAAAACAAAACCAGAAAATGACGCCACAGTTTAAACAACAAAAGCATGGCTTTAATTTAAAATAGCAGCATTAACACCTAAATGTTTGTTATAATGCAGTAAAGCTATTACATATCTGATTATTCTTATTCACCTATTTCGTCTCCTCTACCCCTGTGCGTGTGTTGTATGTGCCTCTTGTTTTATGGACTGGGCAAAGGAGCTGCGCCTTCTGCTATCAGCGTGACTGACTTTTAGGGTTTAACGTCCTCTTAGACCAACTGGTCTATATTGGGACAGGTATTGGTAATACGTTGAAGTTATGGTGTGATACTTTGATTCGAACAAGCCCGCTGTGGCTGTCTTCTTCGACACACCAGCATTGGGTTTGTCTCGTCAAAGTATCGAAATACGATCATTATAATCGGAGACGAGAGATGATGCATGCGTGTCTTCGTGTTTTCCAAGCCCTGAGTCTTTCGCTGTGAACGTGGGATTTTTTCGTGCGCATGTGTTCACACGGGGGTGTTCGGACACCGAAGAGAGTCTGCACAAAGTTGACTCCGAGAAATAAATCTCTCGCCGAACGTGGGGATCGAACCCATGCTGATAGCGACCAACTGGCTACAAAGCCAGCGCGCTACCAACTGAGCTACCTCCCCGCCGCGCTATCAGTGTCAAGTTACCTGAAGGCAGAGGGGAAGTGTTTAACTAACCGTATCGAGTCAAGCACGCTATGTCGTGCATTCCGAACGCGTGTACTGGAGTGACTGACAGGGGCTAGTCTGGACTTGACTGCGCCTGAACTGATGCGTTGTTTCATCGAACACTGTATAGTGTCTATTGACAGTTAAAAAGAGAAGTACGCAAGTCCGAATTACAATAGAAAGGGCAAGATGAAGAAACACAAAAGCACGAGGCTCAAATAGGTGCTACCAAAATTAAACAGAAACGTCTCTGGCGAACGTTTTAAACAGTATAAGACAGTATAAGCATAATTAGTATGTATACAGAATGCTATACAGTCACGCAGTCCTTCTGTTTTACTGTCCGTACTCAGATAACGGATGTTTTAGAGTCAAATGAGCTGAATCTGTGCGTATGCCTTCAAAGATGGCTTCACACGATTGTAACTAAAACTTATATTCGTAGTCCTACTATTATCCCGCCAGGCACTCCTTTCAATACTTTTCTTCATATACCACCAATAGTATTATGCTTTTAGATATCGTTGTTAAATGATGTATTTTGATGCTGTTACCGCTGTCTGTCTCTGTCTTTAGATCTCTCCCTCTCTCTCCCTCTCTTTCTCCTCCTGTCTGTCTTTATTTATCTGTTTCCGCGTCGGTCTCTCCGTCTGTCCCTATCTCTGTCTGTCTCTATTTGTCTGGTTTAATGCAAGCAATGATAAGTGTATAGCCTTATCTATACATATATAATTAATATATATCATAGATTATATAATGGTATGATACATGAAGATTGTATAGGGACTTCTGCTACACTTATGGTGTAAAACACATGGGATGAATCATGCTGTGTTGCTTGAAAGTACAGACTCGAACATCAAAGCATTTGGTGTCACTCGGTTCAAAATATTAAAATGTATGGTTCGTGCACGTCCAATTTAATTGTGATTAGGCTACACAGCCATAGTATATAGGTTGTGTATATCTAACATGATGTAATCGGCGTACCGTTTCCGCACAGTCTTCGACTCGACGACTCCATAACCCCACATACACGTGAACATCAATAGATCTCCCAAACTTCTTTGAATATTTTAATCAAAATGTTTGTAGTACATACTCAGAAGACGACCCTTCAACTCTGTTGAAACAATTCAGGGTGTTTCCGCTAAAAATGTGTCTGTAAATCAAGTTCTTAGTTGAAGTTAAACAAAATGATCCTTACATAGCCCGTAAAAGCCCGCGAGGTAAAGGCAGACAAAAACAGTTGTGAGCGCAATCTATAATTGTAACCCGTTATGGCGTAGTTGGTATGTCAATGTTCGCCTGTGGTCTCCAAGGTTGCCGTGGGTTAAATCTCATGTTATTTTTTGTGTGTGAAATGTGACGCAGGGATCCCTTTGAACCCATTCCTCTTGTTTTTTGATTGTTGGTTAATCATCTTTTATAGTTCATGTTACAAACTTCTTTAATTTGGCAGGTGTTTTTATTTTTTAATTTTGTATTTATTTTTGGGGTCTTCTTTTACTTCATTCCAGGGGTGGGGTAATAAGCGGGCGGTTTAATGGTCCTTATGGTCCCTTTGTTTATTTTCGGAGGAGTGGGGGTGGGGGGTGGGGGGTGCCGCTGCTGTCTGCAGGTTATCTAACTCACTAGGCATGACTGTTTCGCTAAATGGAGCAGCAGCGTCAGTGGGGAACAGGGCACGAGACTGTAGAGTTATGGACCCTCGTGTACAATCAGTGAGAGCCATAGTGAAACACAATATTACACATTTATGAACAACACATATTAATTACTTCACGCCATTACCTCAGTTATTCCCATAGTAGCAGAAACATTTTTTGAACATTGTCAAATATACGTCAGGGCTAATAGTCTCGGGTGCTGTTTTACTTCACAGTTATTTTTCAAGGTTGTCAGTAATATCAGAATAAATATCACACACTTGAATGTTGTCCAAGAGCTTCAAGGCATAGTCACTGATGTCATTACTTCAGTTATTGTCAAGATTGTGGGTCATGAGAACTTAATTATAATATTAATAGTTTTATGATAATAATAAAATTAAACAGCAACAAAAAAATACGAAAAAAGTTATAAGTGTATAGTACTTGTCTTACATTATGATACAGATAGTCCTGATTTTGTGATAAATCGCCAATTTGCAAGTGCTCTACACAAGGCTAGATGTTATTAGAGGTCAAGGAGGTCAAATATCACGAAAAGGCGAAGCAACCAGCATCGGTGGCTGGCAGAGGAACCTCCCTCCGATTGGGCCACCAGAAGTAGAGGTGAAAGGAGAGGCTGGTGCAGCGGGGTGCCCGAGCCTCAGAAGGATAATTGGCGATGCAGCAAGGCCATTGATATCAGCGTGAACTTGTTATCAGCCGATGCCGTTATCGGGTTACAGCCGTAGCCCTTTCGCCGTGGCTTCGCGAGCTAGCACTGTAAGTCAGATGCTGACCACCGGTTCGCGGCGCCACAGGACCATGTTTTCAGCGTTCCTTTTCGTGTTGGGATCAAGTTACCGTGCCCTGGCCAAGAACGCTAGCATTGAAGAATGGAGAGAAAAGTTCTACCTCCCCATCTTCGGTTTATGTAAACGACTAGGGCTCCTTGCATTAGGAAGTATTCGGATTCTAAATGTTTATTATTATTATCACTAGCAATACTCGTGCTCCTCACGGGATGTAACAAATGTTTTATGATTTTCATTAATCACTGATGGTGTGGATATTAAAGTGTCTATGTGAATCCATCCCATGATCAATTGCTATTATTGTTGCAATGGTCGACTTATCTTGTCTGAATCATGACTGATTTATTATTGTATTCATAGCTTCAAAGCGACGGTGATTGGAGTAGATTAGCTCCCCTGATCAGCGAAGCCTTATTTAACTATCAGTCATATGATAACCACACATATGATGGTAAAAACCCTTATAACTTTGGAACCAGCCAACCATTTTTTTTTTTAATGAAATTAAACATGAAGACGCAGGCCATTAGTCCCTTCATGAATTCAAAAGAGAAAAAAATCAACTCGATTTTCTGCGAAAAACATTTCGCTGTGATTTTGTAATTTGTAACTGCTATTTTGTAGACCCTTCCTCGGAGTATGTAATAAAAAAGGTTTCATTGAAATATTCCCAGAACTTTGGGAGATATGGATGTTTATGCATTGGAGAATCAAACACTAAAACCCTTATAACTTTGGAACCAGCCAACCATGTTTTATGAAATTGAACATGAAGACGCAGCACATTAGTCCCTTCAACTTAAAAAAAATTAACTCGAATTTCTGAAACATTTCTCGCTGTGACTTGGTATTTTGTACTGCTATTTTGTAGACCCTTCCTCAGAGTATGTAATGAAAAAAGTGTCATTGAAATATTCCCAGAACTTTGGGAGATATGGCTGATTATGTATTTTGACCATCGGGCCCCGTAATGACCTTGACCTTTGACATATCCAATATAAATGTTGCACACAATAGGCTATCGTGTGTCTACATCTACCTACAAAGTTTGGTTGAAAAATACTTAGCGGTTCAGGATTTATCGCAGTTCCTATATTGTGACATACATACATGCATACTTACGGAATGGAACAATCGCAAACGTTCCCGCTGGATGACGAATTAAATTATAAAAAACGTATCAGTAAAATAAAATAACAATGAACAGCACACATTCCTTGAAAAGTAATGTAGCGTAGGGGAAAGGGAGAAAAAATGTGACACCGCGTGGATTCGAACGTACGTGATTAGAACATGATGAAGCAAGAGTGTCCTAACCAACTGGCCTACAAATAATTTGCAAAAGTTTCAGGGAAAAATACAGCTATGACATTACAAAAACCATAGGCAATGGATGTTCCCGTTTTTGCCATTCCAATAAGTAACAACGATAACAACTTGATAGGTTTGAGAGTAAACTTGATTTGACATGATACTGTGTTGTCTAAAGTGTTTATTGGATTCTCGGGCAGTTTTATCCCGGACGGCTGCATGTCGAGTTTCAGGGGTGCCTAAGGGCTTCCGGCGGTAGGTAAAAATATTTAATGTTCAAATAAACCCACTTAATTAAAAAATAAACACATTAGACTCAGCCAGTCCTGATCGAGGTGGCCTCCACTATGCCCATGCAAAAGGAATAACGTGAAAGTTGCCCAGTACCACAGAAATTAGCAATTTCGTGTGACTGAGGCTACCAGTACCTGTATTAATATATGAATTATAATTGGCAACGGTAAGCGATTTCACACAGATTAGCGCGGGACAAATATTGACAGAATTTTGTTTTATCATAACTGCAATGTTCTTCTCCCCCCCCAAAAAAAAACCCAACAACAACGCAACACCTCCTCCCTCCCCAACCCCTAAGAAGAACAGGTCCGACAAACCCCTGCGTCACACAGTAAGCTTTTTTTTTAAATTAACAACGCCAATGGAATTCAATCTCCTGCCTCGGACACTTTCGTTTTGTCACGTTAGGAGAGCAATTTACCAACTTATCTATTTTGCGTCTTGACAGTTCACGTGAGTGATATTTTAGTGACTTTTGTGACATATAGACTGACCGGAACAAACGCAAACGTCCACCCTCTGGGTGACGAACAACAACACATTTGCATTCAAACGAAGTAGTTTGTTGATCATAGTGCAATTATCCCGTTTGACTTGTGTCTGTTCTCAATATGACTAACATATATATGTACTCATTTCTCCCAAATGGGTAAAGCTATTGAAACTCACTTTGGCTATGAGCTCGAGGTCCATGGGAATAAACGCTCATAATTATGTCCTGCAGATTGATGACCCTGGTGTCACTCAAAATTATCCCGCCAGGAAATGCTATTTCGTATACATGTACTCAATTGTCTAACCGGCACGGTTGGCCTAGTGGTAAGGCGTCCGGTTGGCCTAGTGGTAAGGCGCCTAGTGGTGGGTTCGAACCCCGGCCGGGTCATACCTAAGACTTTAAAATTGGCAATCTAGTGGCTGCTCCGCCTGGCGTCTGGCATTATGGGGTTAGTGCTAGGACTGGTTGGTCCGGTGTCAGAATAATGTGACTGGGTGAGACATGAAGCCTGTGCTGCGACTTGTGTCTTGTGTGTGGCGCACGTTATATGTCAAAGCAGCACCGCCCTGATATGGCCCTTCGTGGTCGGCAGGGCGTTAAGCAAACAAACAAACAAACAAACTCAATTGTCTCCAGTAAGGACACAGTTATTTTCTCCGAATTTAAGGCCCCAGTTTGTGGTGATTGATATTGATTTGCTCTGTAGTTTGATGATCCTAGTGCCAACATTATCCCGTCAGGCATTGTTTAAATGTTTTCGTTTGCACCCACTTTTCTCCAAAACTGATAAAACTGTTGACACCACTATTAGGAAGCATGCTCATCGGAGTCGATGCCGAGAAGCTCTGAACTTTGGTGACCCTAGGTACCATATTATCCGGCCATGAAGGGTTTTAATATACTGCTGACCATACACCCGTTAGGGTCCATATGTTCTATCAGCCCCAGATACTTTACTTGATTTTTGCTTTCGGTCCAGCGGACTCTTTTGAGCCATATCAGGACCAATCAGCCCG
Organism: Littorina saxatilis; assembly: GCF_037325665.1. NCBI lineage: Eukaryota > Metazoa > Mollusca > Gastropoda > Littorinimorpha > Littorinidae > Littorina > Littorina saxatilis. The sequence goes on from NC_090250.1 coordinate 37,716,206, forward strand.
AGACGAAGACTTTAAATAATAAAACAACAACCACAGCACGAGATGATAAACGGAAAGTATTAGGATCATTATGGTCACTTGTTAATTATTATTTTGTTACCCCTTTATCACATGCCGGCTATTGATACATGCCATATCATTATTTTTGTTACCAAAACGAATACGTTGTGTGTGTGTATTGTTAGGAAAACTCCAATCTTTTAGATTAGTTAACAATGTATCAAGAAAAATCACATATTTGAGCGAGTTTCTAGGTGACCCTCTTCGTGATTAGGGACCTAATGTACATCCTATTTGATCTTCCATGAATGGGTTCGGTTGATATTTGAATTTTCTGTAAAAGGGGTCGCTCAGATAATCGTCAAAATGTAACTGACAAGTCCAGTGGCTAACGAAGGAAAGCACCGATCACCATCAAGACTAAATCACTACCAGATGTCAGTAGGAATGTTGGTAACTGATCCACTGACCGCTATCATATGTTACTACTCGCGTACATTCCGTAGAGTACCTAGAGACCAATCTAGAGCATAATTGTATTTCATTCCCTCTGCTAGAACTGACTGGGCTTGCTGATATAAGCAAGCGTTAGTTTGTAACACATTCCCTGGCCCGTCCCAAGAGAATATGAAAGATATATATGCTACACGGAAGCGTTGTATAGACCGAAACAGTTCAAAATAATGATACTGGATTCAGACTTCAAAATTATTGTTTTCATATTAGGCCTACGAACAATAACTTACATGTTAAGAGAAATAATACATGTATCGAGAGATATTGCTTTTATTCTAGGCTACATCTCTTATGGAGGCATCTTACACACTCTCTCTCTCTTTCTTCACCCTCCCATCTCTCTCTCTCTCCTTCTCTTCCCCTCTATCTCTCTAATATTGACAACACCCCTCATATGATCACTCAACCTCTCCCCATCGCCCTCTGTCTCTCACCTTCTTACACACACTCTCTCTTTTCCCAACTCTCCTTTCTCTCCATCTCTCTCTCTCTTCAATAATGACACCCCCCATATATCACTCTACTTATCTTCCACTCTCGAATCTCCAAACATTCGGTTAAACGTGATTAACTGGTATCGTACCCCTATGACAGATAATATTCCCTATTCTCTGCATTCTCTGCTTGCTGCATTACGGTAAAGGTTGTAATGCTCTTTTTTTTTCAAGCCACATTTCACGTCAACCAACTTTCATCAAGACGTTATTTAAAGCGTCATTGTAGAAATGACATTCGGAAATATTAGGGGAATCCCTGTCATAACATTTTTTTCTATTTGTTTCCCATCAGGCATTTTTTGTTTTAATCACAAGTAATATAATACAGACACACAAAGAGAGACACCTATAGTGACAGCCGCTCTATCATGCTAGGACTGGTGTCAGTATACTGTGACTATACGAGGATGTCAATCAATCAATCAATATGAGGCTTATATCGCGCGTATTCCGTGGGTACAGCTCTAAGCGCAGGGATTTATTTATTTTAATTTTATTTTATGCAATTTATATCGCGCACATATTCAAGGCGCAGGGATTTATTTATGCCGTGTGAGATGGAATTTATTTTACACAATACATCACGCATTCACATCGGCCAGCAGATCGCAGCCATTTCGGCGCATATCCTACTTTTCACGGCCTATTATTCCAAGTCACACGGGTATTTTGGTGGAAATTTTTATCTATGCCTATTCAATTTTGCCAGGACAGACCCTTTTGTCAATCGTGGGATCTTTAACGTGCACACCCCAGTGTAGTGTACACGAAGGGACCTCGGTTTTTCGTCTCATCCGAAAGACTAGCACTTGAACCCACCACCTAGGTTAGGAAAGGGGGGAGAAAATTGCTAACACCCTGACCCAGGGTCGAACTCGCAACCTCTCTCTTCCGCAAGTGCGTTACCACTCGGCCAGCCAGTCCGATGTAAGCCTCTGCGATTTCAATCTCAGTGTGGCAGTACATTAATCTGCTGACCATAAACAAGGAATGCGTCCAGCTGTCTCTCTAGCTCTCCAGTAGGTTTCTCAGCGGGATACCTGCTTGACGACGTTCTAATTGATGGCACGCGAACCGTGTAATGTATATGGAAAGCCGTTTGGCTCATAACCATTACACGCGTAATAAAAAATAAATACACGCGTAATAAATGATTAATACGCGTGTAATAAATGATTAATGCGCGTGTAATAATCATTTTTTACGCGTGTAAGAAATGATTAAATACGCGTGTAATAACTATTTCATGCGCGTGTAAGAAATGATTAAATACGCGTGTAATAAATATTTCATGCACGTGTAAGAAATGATTAAATACACATGCAGGAAATAGTTTATACGCGTGTAAGAAATGATTAAATGCACGTGGAATAAAAATGTCATACACGTGTACGAAATGATTAAATACACGCGTAATAAATATTTCATGCGCGTGTAAGAAATATTTAATACACGCGTAATAAATATTTTATGCGCGTGTAAGAAATAATTAATACACGCGTAATAATCATTTCATGCGCGTGTAAAAAATATTTAATACACGCGTAATAAATATTTCATGCGCGTGTAAGAAATAATTAATACACGCGTAATAATCACTTCTTACACGCGTATGAAATAGCTATTACACGTGTATTTAATCATTATGCTATTCCATAGCATAAGAAAAAAGATAAATTACACGCGCATTAATCATTTATTACACGCGTATTAATCATTTATTACGCGTGTATTTATTTTTTATTACGCGTGTAATGGTTATGAGCCAAACGGCTTTCCATAAATGTATAGCCACTGCGCGAGTCGAACCGCTCTACGACTAGCTGCTCCTTTCCACGGCCCCCCACCCCCACCGCCAGCCCCACGCATCCCTCTCTCCCCCCTCCCTCTCTCCCCCTCCCTCTCTCTCCCCCTCCTTCTTTCTCTCCCTTCCTCTCTCTTTAACCTTAATTGTCAATCCGTTTTTCATTGCTAAATTCATACGGATAAATAAAAGCTTGATGATTAGCAAGAATCACCTCTGATTTGTTATTTGCACTGTCACTGAAGACTAGACCGTCAGTGAAACTTAATACAGTTCGCCACCTGTTTACCTCTTTTTATATTTTAATCCAGACAGCATTATCCACCACCACCCATTATATAAACATTCTATTTTGTGTAGTCCCGATATCAATGTTGCAAACCTTTTGATGCAGCTTTTAATAATATAAGAGATTTGATTTATACGTATTCCCTGTTTCACTCAATGAATATATATATTCCCTAAAATATCCAGGTAATATACATATTTCCTGGAATTTGGATGCCATTTTTAGACGTATTCCCTGACTTATATTTAGCATTCAAAAGGAGACACTTTGATGGAGTGAAAAATCTCTCTCTCTCTCTCTCTCTTATGCTTACAAATATAACAACCATTGCATAACAATAAAATGTACAACACAAAATTACACTGTTTGCACCAATGAAGTGAGAAAAAATGACTTTTATATCAGCAAAATCAACAAGCCGTAATAACTCTAGTTGGCGGGATATATTTTGTTTGTTTGTTTGGTTGGTTGTTTGCTTAACGCCCAGCCGACCACGAAGGGCCATATCAGGGCGGTGCTGCTTTGACATTTAACGTGCGCCACACACAAGACAGAAGTCGCAGCACAGGCTTCATGTCTCACCCAGTCACATTATTCTGACACCGGACCAACCAGTCCTAGCACTAACCCCATAATGCCAGACGCCAGGCGGAGCAGCCACTAGATTGCCAATTTTAAAGTCTTAGTAATCCCTGCCGGGGTTCGAACCCACGACCTCCCGCTCACTGGGCGGACGCCTTACCACTAGGCCACCGTGTTGCGGTTTGGCGGGATATAGTGATCCTTACATCGTTCGAAAAAAACCCAATACAGCTACCCTTTCAAACCATGTTTTTTTGCTTATTTGCTATTGTATTTGGTTGTAATATGTTATATAGAATTGTGCATGTGGAGGGATATTATATTTTTTAAATATGGAAAAAGTGAAAGCTAATTTAAAATTTATGGACAGATTAATTGATGAAAATGGCTCTCAATAACGACGCAAAAAGGAATTTTACAGGAGCAAGTGAGATTTTACAATAACGTGTTTGATAAAAATGGGAATTTTGTTGAGGAGGATGCTGAAAGTAAAGTTCTTAATTCAAATATTCCTCAGTTAAATGACGAACGAAAATCATTGATGATTTCTCCAATATATCTCGCTTAAAATTAAATAAAAGTAAAACGGAAGCAATGTGGTTGGGATCGCGTATAAACTGTCAAGAGAAATATTGCGATATTAAATGGAATACCCAGGGAATCATGGGAATTAGTCAGTTTTAAAAAGGACATCCCGGCCTCTGAAATTATGGAAAATTGGTCCAAAAGACTTGAAAAAGTTGAACAAATCATTTGCAGATAGTCAAGAAGAAATTTAAGTATAAGCGGCAAATTATGTATTATTAAGTCCTTCTTAGTTTCACAATTTGTTTACGTTATGCAGGCGCTTCTTGCCCCTGTTAAAGTTCTCGATAAGTTGAATACTATTTTGTTCAGGTTTCTCTGGAAAAGGAAGTATTCAAATACAAAAGCCGAAATGTATTGTGTAATGTGGTGGAAGAAGGTGGTATTAACATGATAAACGTCCACGATATGCAGACTTCTTTTTTACTCACATGGGCAGCAAAACTTCAACAACAAAAACATGAACCGTGGACAACGATTCCATTAAGTCTTTATCAGGTATTGGGAAGAAATTTACTTTGTTTTAAAGCCACAACACCACTAAAACTGTTCCAAGGTATTGAATGCATTCGATCAAACTTTTGGACAGAGGTTCTCTTAAAATGAATCCATAATAAAGCATTGATTTATGAGAGAGAAGATCGCTTTGGCGATCAATGTTTGTGGAACAATATAAAAGTGGTTTATAAAAATAAAAGCTTATATTTTAAAAAAATGGATAGAAGCGCACTTAGATACGGTGAAAGATATTTGGGTTAACGGAGATATGATTCCTTTTAACCAGCTGTGCACAAAGATAGGATACAGTCCCTCTAGATTTTTTTTAGTACGGCGCAAAGACTGCTGTGCGAGCGCTTGCACTTCGCAAAAACACAGCCAGCCCGCGAGCAGGCGAACACAATAATGACCTTGACACACGGAACCCTGTGATCATTAACCCCTCCGCGAGAAAGTTTCGCATGCTGATTGTCCAGTCCAAAGCGAGCGAGCCTTGCGCTGTTACATTTTGGTTACATAAATATCAGGTTAAACTAGATCACAATTATTGGCTGTTAGCAAGCAAATGTACAAAAGAAGAAAGATTGCGATTGATACAATGGAAAATATTACATAATATTTATCCCACGAATATATTATTAAAAAAAATGAAAATTAGAGAAACAAAATTATGTACATTTTGTAAACACATTGATTATGTTGAACACTTTTTTGGGCAATGTGAGAAGTTGACGAGCTTTTGGGAAAATGTTGTCCATTATATTCTCAGAACACGATGTCTTGTTTGGTTATCAACCTAGTAACAAAAAAACAAGTCGCTTAAGGCGAAATTACTACATTTAGTCAAGCTGTGGAACTCACAGAACGCACTGCATTTTTTTTACAGTGACCGTAGTCCGCCGCTCGCGCAAAACGCAGTGAAACTGACGAGACTGTTTAGCGCGGTGGTGGTTTCGCTGTGCTGCATAGCACGCTTTTCTGTACCTCTCTTCGTTTTATCTTTCTGAGCGTGTTTTTAATCCAAACTCTATATGATTTGGAATCAGGAACCGACAAGGAATAAGATGAAATTGTTTTTTAATCGATTTCGGAAATTTGATTTTGATCATAATTTTTAATTTTTAATTTTGAGAGCTTGTTTTTAATCCGAATATAACATATTTATATGTTTTTGGAATCAGAAAATAATGAAGAATAAGATGAATGTAAATTTCGATCGTTTTATAAAAAAAAAATTAATTACAATTTTCAGATTTTTAATGACCAAAGTCATTAATTAATTTTTAAGCCACCAAGCTGAAATACAATACTGAAGTCCGGCCTTTGTCGAAGATTGCTTGGCCAAAATTTCAATCAATTTGATTGAAAAATGAGGATGTGACAGTGCCGTCTCAACTTTTACAAAGAGCCGGATATGACGTCATCAAAGACATTTATCGAAAAAAGAAAAAAACACGTCCGGGGATATCATACCCAGGAACTCTCATGTAAAATTTCATAAAGATCGGTCCAGTAGTTTACTCTGAATCGCTCTACACACGCGCACGCACACCGGCACAGACAAAACTTGACTAAATGTAAAGAGAGAGAGAGAGAGAGAGAGAGAGAGAGAGAGAGAGAGAGAGAGAGAGAGAGAGAGAGAGAGAGAGAGAGAGAGAGAGAGAGAGAGAGAGAGATGATAATAATGATGATGGAACTTTATTTTTCAAGGATAGAGGTTTAAGGCGACGCCTTTTCTTACAACCGGTCCTTACTTCTAATACAAATGTCTAATAAATGATAAACAAGTAAAGCAACATGACAAATAAACAAAGTAAACGAACGAACCAGCAAACAATCGACAAGTAAGCAAACAAGCAAATAAACATAAACAACAAAATGACAAAGTAAGGAACATACAAATCAAAAGCAAAACATGCAACATATTAATTGAGGTTATACATGTAAAGTGATCGACGGTTAA
>NC_090250.1:37725439-37742939 GCF_037325665.1 Littorina saxatilis
AAAGGCTGACTGGACCGGATTCGAAAGGAAGAGTTCACACAGAATGGAATAGAACAAAATATACTGTTCAAAAAAAGAAACGCATAGCTTGTAATATTTGGTTAATTTAGTTATATGGCTACAAGGATATCCACCAAACTGCAGAAAATGTTTATCTGGTCGTCGACCTTTCGTCCATTGCCACAAGTGAGCTCTGCACGTGACGCATGCGTTATCAGTGGCTACAATGTCAAAATTGCTCATTTGGCATGACCACTCGTCATGCTTCAGTGTAATCTCGTGAAACTCGGGGAATATTGAGCTCTCACCATGTCTTCCAAAACCCATAAAAGCGGATTGTTCGCCACAAAGAAATCAGACGACAATTCAGCGACGAAAGATGGCCCGATTGAGCAGAGAAGACCGCCAAATTGCATTGGGTCGTTTACAAGCAGGCCAAAGTCAAAGTGCAATCGCCAGGCACTTCCACGTGTCCCAGAGCACCATCAGTAGACTGTGGGTCAGGTTTCAAGCCACTGGCTCCGTTGCTGACTTGCCACGAGCGGGAAGACCAAGGGCGACAACTGCTGCTCACGACCGCTTCATACGGCTCCGCCACCTCCGGAATCGTTTCCTGTCGGCCTCATCTTCTGTCCAGGCTCTCCCCGGGCCACACCGATTATCGGACCAGACCGTGCGGAACCGCCTGCATGAAGCTGGTTTGAGAGCTCGCAGACCTCACAGAGGAGCTGTCCTCACCCGCCGCCATCGCCAGAACCGAGTGCAGTGGGGCAACCAGCACCTTCGCTGGACCGTCCGGAATCACTGGAGACACGTGTGGTTCAGCGACGAGTCCTACTTCCTGCTCCAGCGACATGATGGTCGGAGGAGGGTCTACCGGAGAGTAAACGAACGTTACGCGCCCAACTGTGTGGATGAGGCACCCGTTCATGGTGGTGGAGGCGTCATGGTGTGGGGGGCGATCAATACCGCTGGAAGGAGCACCCTGGTGCACGTCCAAGGGCGCATAACTGCCCAGCGATACGTGGAGGAAATTCTGCGCCCACACGCCCTTCCTCTTCTGGCTGACCAGGATGCCATATTCCAGCAGGACAACGCTCGCCCGCACACAGCACGACTCACCACCCAGTTCCTCACCGACCACCATGTCCAGGTGCTTCCCTGGCCATCCATGTCGCCAGACATGAACCCGATAGAACACCTCTGGGATGAATTGGACAGACGTGTGCGCAGGCGAGAAGAAGCGCCGGCAAATCACCGCGATCTATTGCAGGCACTTCAGGAGGAGTGGGACACCATCCCACAGCAAGATATCCGGCATCTGATCCAGTCCATGCCCAGAAGGTGCCGGGCAGTTGTTGCTGCTCAAGGCAGTCACACCCCCTACTGACTTGACAGCCTCGGCACCCAATCGTATTGATTGACTGATTGATTTGAAGATGCAAATGAACTGTGTGTGCATTCAACTGTGTCCATACCAAATTTCAAACAAATAATCTAAATATTGGATTTTCTGTTAATTTTTTCGAAAAATAAAACAAATTTGGCAAGTAGCAACTATGCGTTTCTTTTTTTGAACAGTATAGTACTGAGATTCTCAACCATGTTTTATCTTTTGATCAAGCTCAGTGGGGGAGGTATCCTGATTCTTTCACCCCAATCAACAGACGTGGGGACTGTCTTTCAGACAAATTTATTCCGTTTTCAGTACATCATAATATTGGACGTATGTAAAGGGAACCGGCAGTGGACTTTATGATTGGGCATTTTAGTTTCCTTGCGTTGTATACGTTCAGTTTTACTTGAAAATGTATTTTCTTTCAAGGTACTAACAGTTTCCTTTTACTAATGCCAGCTATATTGAAAATGCAATTTACTCTGCATGCACACCTTTAACCAGCGAATTGAGATTGTCCGAATAAAATAGTTTCGGGTTTATATGACCAAATCCGTCCGAGAAAGATTGCATCTGTGAGGTCACCACAAATAAGTAAGCATGGTAAAAAAAATTCTCCTCCCAATGCAAACAATCATGTACACAACCACAGTTCTGTTAATAATGCATTAACATGGGATAAGATTAGCCTCCAACTTGAACACTTACCACAAATATAGCGGGGATATAGCTCAGTTGGTACTGCGCGCTGGATTTGTATTCAGTTGGCCGCTGTCAGCGCGAGTTCGATCCCAGGTTCGGCGGAAATTTATTTCACAGAGTCAACTTTGTGTGCAGACTCTCTTCGGTGTCCGAACCACCCCCCGTGTATACTACATTGGGTGTGCACGTTAAAGATCCCACGATTGACAAAAGGGTCTTTCCTGGCAAAATTGCTTAGGCACAATTAATAATTGTCTACCATACCCGTGTGACTTGGAATAAGGCCGTGAAAGGTAAATATGCGCCGACATGGCTGCAATCTACTGGCCGTATAAAATTTCATCTCACACGGCATCACTGCACAGCGCCTAGAACTGTACCCACGGAATATGCGCGATATAAGCCTCATTGATTGATTGATTGAAATCAACAGCCTGCATGCTGCTTCGTGTGCAAAGAGGAATAGAATTTTTTTGGGGGGTGGCTTAATTTATTTTATCAGATGGACATTGGTGTCGCTAACGTAAATACGTCGAAAAAATCCAAAATTAAAGAGACTGCCAACGTTCCAAAATTCAGAATAAAAAAAAACAAGAAAGGTATGTTGTTGGAACGTTTGTTATTGACAAAACAATACATTCACAGATATTTCGACCCAACGGTCTTTCTTTTAAGTGAACATTTGTTTGTCTGTTCACTTAAAAGACCGTTGGGTGGAAATATCTGTGAATGTACCGTTTTGTCAATAACAAACGCTCCAACAACCTACCTGTCTTGTTTTTTAATTGTAAATACGTCGAGCAAAAAATCCAGTTCTGCACACAAAGCAGCCAGGCTGTTTATAGTTGGTATAAATTATATCCCACGTATAGAGAAATGCTCGTATCCCTGGTAAAATTCTCGGGGAAGGGGGGGGGGGGGGTCTTTGGTGATTTGAAAGATGGTCTACACAGGATCGTGATTGGAGTCTCAAAGACCGCGTAGAAACTGAGAACGAGGGGTCATCACAGTCACTATGCTGACACCACTTATAGCACAGTCACCGGAATCTTCCTGAGCAGAGCACCACATGTACCAACCACACTCTATCATTACACTGTCACCGTGCTCTACTCGTTAGTACGAGGTGGAACGAACGACTTCCAGAAAAAGTGGAGAAAGCGATAGAAACTGGCTGATTAGTGATTTTGTTTTTAAGCCGGTGACCAAAAAAAGTAGCAATGGTGGTTTTCCTGTTCTTCCCTTTTTCCTTTTATTTCTTCCTTCGTCCGTTCATTTATTCCTTCCTTCATTCATGTTCTTAGTTCTTTGGTAATTTCGGTGTTTTGGGGCTGTTGTTGTTTTTGTTGGGGTTCATCGTTTTGTGCAGAGCATGCACAGTTATTTATGCATCGTGTCTGTGTGTTTGTTAGCTTGTTTGTGGTTTGTTTGTTTGTTTGTTTGTTTGTTTGTTTGTTTGTTTGTTTGTTTTTATCTGTCAAGTCAATATCCTTAAGCTTTTCAGCGTCTGGTGTTTTAAAATGTGAATAAAGCGGAGTTAATTAATGCTTAGTGGCAAAAACAAAGGTCAATGTTCTCCCAGCTTTTTTTCACAACTCTGCTTTAAATCAAACAGAAAAGATTATTAGCAATTGAAGCTCTGAGCTATAGCCATCACTGCCCTCATAATGACATTAGCAATTGAAGCTCTGAGCTATAGCCATCACTGCCCTCATAATCATATTAGCAATTGAAGCTCTGAGCTATAGCCATCACTGCCCTCATAATGACATTAGCAATTGAAGCTCTGAGCTATAGCCATCACTGCCCTCATAATGACATTAGCAATTGAAGCTCTGAGCTATAGCCATCACTGCCCTCATAATGATATTAGCAATTGAAGCTCTGAGCTATAGCCATCACTGCCCTCATAATCATATTAGCAATTGAAGCTCTGAGCTATAGCCATCACTGCCCTCATAATGATAGCAATTGAAGCTCTGAGCTATAGCCATCACTGCCCTCATAATGACATTAGCAATTGAAGCTCTGAGCTATAGCCATCACTGCCCTCATAATGATATTAGCAATTGAAGCTCTGAGCTATAGCCATCACTGCCCTCATAATGATATTAGCAATTGAAGCTCTGAGCTATAGCCATCACTGCCCTCATAATGATATTAGCAATTGAAGCTCTGAGCTATAGCCATCACTGCCCTCATAATCATATTAGCAATTGAAGCTCTGAGCTATAGCCATCACTGCCCTCATAATGATATTAGCAATTGAAGCTCTGAGCTATAGCCATCACTGCCCTCATAATCATATTAGCAATTGAAGCTCTGAGCTATAGCCATCACTGCCCTCATAATGATATTAGCAATTGAAGCTCTGAGCTATAGCCATCACTGCCCTCATAATGATATTAGCAATTGAAGCTCTGAGCTATAGCCATCACTGCCCTCATAATGACATTAGCAATTGAAGCTCTGAGCTATAGCCATCACTGCCCTCATAATGATATTAGCAATTGAAGCTCTGAGCTATAGCCATCACTGCCCTCATAATCATATTAGCAATTGAAGCTCTGAGCTATAGCCATCACTGCCCTCATAATGATATTAGCAATTGAAGCTCTGAGCTATAGCCATCACTGCCCTCATAATGATATTAGCAATTGAAGCTCTGAGCTATAGCCATCACTGCCCTCATAATGACATTAGCAATTGAAGCTCTGAGCTATATAGCCATCACTGCCCTCATAATCATATTAGCAATTGAAGCTCTGAGCTATAGCCATCACTGCCCTCATAATCATATTAGCAATTGAAGCTCTGAGCTATAGCCATCACTGCCCTCATAATCATATTAGCAATTGAAGCTCTGAGCTATAGCCATCACTGCCCTCATAATCATATTAGCAATTGAAGCTCTGAGCTATAGCCATCACTGCCCTCATAATCATATTAGCAATTGAAGCTCTGAGCTATAGCCATCACTGCCCTCATAATGATATTAGCAATTGAAGCTCTGAGCTATAGCCATCACTGCCCTCATAATGATATTAGCAATTGAAGCTCTGAGCTATAGCCATCACTGCCCTCATAATGATATTAGCAATTGAAGCTCTGAGCTATAGCCATCACTGCCCTCATAATGATATTAGCAATTGAAGCTCTGAGCTATAGCCATCACTGCCCTCATAATGACATTAGCAATTGAAGCTCTGAGCTATATAGCCATCACTGCCCTCATAATCATATTAGCAATTGAAGCTCTGAGCTATAGCCATCACTGCCCTCATAATCATATTAGCAATTGAAGCTCTGAGCTATAGCCATCACTGCCCTCATAATCATATTAGCAATTGAAGCTCTGAGCTATAGCCATCACTGCCCTCATAATCATATTAGCAATTGAAGCTCTGAGCTATAGCCATCACTGCCCTCATAATCATATTAGCAATTGAAGCTCTGAGCTATAGCCATCACTGCCCTCATAATCATATTAGCAATTGAAGCTCTGAGCTATAGCCATCACTGCCCTCATAATCATATTAGCAATTGAAGCTCTGAGCTATAGCCATCACTGCCCTCATAATCATATTAGCAATTGAAGCTCTGAGCTATAGCCATCACTGCCCTCATAATCATATTAGCAATTGAAGCTCTGAGCTATAGCCATCACTGCCCTCATAATGACATTAGCAATTGAAGCTCTGAGCTATAGCCATCACTGCCCTCATAATCATATTAGCAATTGAAGCTCTGAGCTATAGCCATCACTGCCCTCATAATCATATTAGCAATTGAAGCTCTGAGCTATAGCCATCACTGCCCTCATAATGATATTAGCAATTGAAGCTCTGAGCTATAGCCATCACTGCCCTCATAATGATATTAGCAATTGAAGCTCTGAGCTATAGCCATCACTGCCCTCATAATGATATTAGCAATTGAAGCTCTGAGCTATAGCCATCACTGCCCTCATAATGATATTAGCAATTGAAGCTCTGAGCTATAGCCATCACTGCCCTCATAATCATATTAGCAATTGAAGCTCTGAGCTATAGCCATCACTGCCCTCATAATGATATTAGCAATTGAAGCTCTGAGCTATAGCCATCACTGCCCTCATAATCATATTAGCAATTGAAGCTCTGAGCTATAGCCATCACTGCCCTCATAATCATATTAGCAATTGAAGCTCTGAGCTATAGCCATCACTGCCCTCATAATCATATTAGCAATTGAAGCTCTGAGCTATAGCCATCACTGCCCTCATAATCATATTAGCAATTGAAGCTCTGAGCTATAGCCATCACTGCCCTCATAATCATATTAGCAATTGAAGCTCTGAGCTATAGCCATCACTGCCCTCATAATCATATTAGCAATTGAAGCTCTGAGCTATAGCCATCACTGCCCTCATAATCATATTAGCAATTGAAGCTCTGAGCTATAGCCATCACTGCCCTCATAATCATATTAGCAATTGAAGCTCTGAGCTATAGCCATCACTGCCCTCATAATCATATTAGCAATTGAAGCTCTGAGCTATAGCCATCACTGCCCTCATAATCATATTAGCAATTGAAGCTCTGAGCTATAGCCATCACTGCCCTCATAATCATATTAGCAATTGAAGCTCTGAGCTATAGCCATCACTGCCCTCATAATGACATTAGCAATTGAAGCTCTGAGCTATAGCCATCACTGCCCTCATAATCATATTAGCAATTGAAGCTCTGAGCTATAGCCATCACTGCCCTCATAATCATATTAGCAATTGAAGCTCTGAGCTATAGCCATCACTGCCCTCATAATGATATTAGCAATTGAAGCTCTGAGCTATAGCCATCACTGCCCTCATAATGATATTAGCAATTGAAGCTCTGAGCTATAGCCATCACTGCCCTCATAATGATATTAGCAATTGAAGCTCTGAGCTATAGCCATCACTGCCCTCATAATGATATTAGCAATTGAAGCTCTGAGCTATAGCCATCACTGCCCTCATAATCATATTAGCAATTGAAGCTCTGAGCTATAGCCATCACTGCCCTCATAATGACATTAGCAATTGAAGCTCTGAGCTATAGCCATCACTGCCCTCATAATCATATTAGCAATTGAAGCTCTGAGCTATAGCCATCACTGCCCTCATAATCATATTAGCAATTGAAGCTCTGAGCTATAGCCATCACTGCCCTCATAATCATATTAGCAATTGAAGCTCTGAGCTATAGCCATCACTGCCCTCATAATCATATTAGCAATTGAAGCTCTGAGCTATAGCCATCACTGCCCTCATAATCATATTAGCAATTGAAGCTCTGAGCTATAGCCATCACTGCCCTCATAATCATATTAGCAATTGAAGCTCTGAGCTATAGCCATCACTGCCCTCATAATCATATTAGCAATTGAAGCTCTGAGCTATAGCCATCACTGCCCTCATAATCATATTAGCAATTGAAGCTCTGAGCTATAGCCATCACTGCCCTCATAATCATATTAGCAATTGAAGCTCTGAGCTATAGCCATCACTGCCCTCATAATGACATTAGCAATTGAAGCTCTGAGCTATAGCCATCACTGCCCTCATAATCATATTAGCAATTGAAGCTCTGAGCTATAGCCATCACTGCCCTCATAATCATATTAGCAATTGAAGCTCTGAGCTATAGCCATCACTGCCCTCATAATGATATTAGCAATTGAAGCTCTGAGCTATAGCCATCACTGCCCTCATAATGATATTAGCAATTGAAGCTCTGAGCTATAGCCATCACTGCCCTCATAATGATATTAGCAATTGAAGCTCTGAGCTATAGCCATCACTGCCCTCATAATGATATTAGCAATTGAAGCTCTGAGCTATAGCCATCACTGCCCTCATAATCATATTAGCAATTGAAGCTCTGAGCTATAGCCATCACTGCCCTCATAATGACATTAGCAATTGAAGCTCTGAGCTATAGCCATCACTGCCCTCATAATGATATTAGCAATTGAAGCTCTGAGCTATAGCCATCACTGCCCTCATAATGATATTAGCAATTGAAGCTCTGAGCTATAGCCATCACTGCCCTCATAATGACATTAGCAATTGAAGCTCTGAGCTATAGCCATCACTGCCCTCATAATGACATTAGCAATTGAAGCTCTGAGCTATAGCCATCACTGCCCTCATAATGATATTAGCAATTGAAGCTCTGAGCTATAGCCATCACTGCCCTCATAATGATATTAGCAATTGAAGCTCTGAGCTATAGCCATCACTGCCCTCATAATGATATTAGCAATTGAAGCTCTGAGCTATAGCCATCACTGCCCTCATAATGATATTAGCAATTGAAGCTCTGAGCTATAGCCATCACTGCCCTCATAATGATATTAGCAATTGAAGCTCTGAGCTATAGCCATCACTGCCCTCATAATCATATTTACGACATCTTGGCAAGGGCAGGGGAGGTTATCAAATGGAGAATAGACAATTAGCCCCCTTGCAGCACAAAGACAAAATCTTCGACGTGCATGACAACTCAAAAACACAAATTAAAGAAATACAAGAAGAAATCAAACTCAGTCGAATCGAAATGATAGCAATAACTTGCATCATCTAGCAATCGATCGTTTGTAATCGAGTCATTTCTGATGTCTAAGATCTTCAGCTTTATGCACTAAACAGAAACTAACTTCTTAATCGTGTTATTGATTATACCATGGAATTAAACGTACATCGCATTGGGTTTGTGGGTTTATGTAATACTGTCAAAAACAAATTTCAGACGAAATTTAAGGAAAAAACAATGTAAAATGTTTTCATAACTGTTTGGGAGGTCAATATTTCCTTCACCACTTGACCAGAATGTCTTTCTTCTTCATCTTCTTCTTCTTCTTTTTCTTCTTCTTCTGCTACTTCTTCTTCTTCTTCTTCTTCTTCTTCTTCTTCTTCTTCTTCTTCTTCTTCTTCTTCTTCTTCTTCTTCTTCTTCTTCTTCTTCTTCTTCTTCTTCTTCTTTAATGAATTCCTTTGATCCGATATTATTCAAAACAACAATAATCTCCGAAGAATTCAAAGCCAAAGACCCTTACTAACTGAATGACCTTTCTTAGACACCGGTTGAAATTTCTTAGCGACCACTCACTGATGTCGTGCTGAACACTTTGCAAAATTCTCCCTCTCTCCACGACCGGATAAGGGTGGAAGATAGAGCACAAACCCCCATTCCGCACCCTTGTACCCGGGAGTTGACTGTACCCGATGACTTTGAGATACCGCACTCACTTTCATTTGTTACATTTTCGCACAGCTGTGCTAACCACAGTAGCACCTTCTTGACAAATGTCTGCTGTACTGAATAAATTAAGAGGTGTGACTGGGACAATTAGCTATGTGCTGCGTACCGATGGTTTTGCGAAAGAAGTGATGTCATACTTCTGGAACGATTGCGTTGACTTTCCCTAGGAGGTGTACGTACTGACTTTCTGACCCAGCCCGTTTCAACAAATTCGATAACAATCATCATAGACGTTGGAAGTTTCTAGTGGCCTAAAAGTTCAAAATCGTGACTTCGGTACAAACATTTACGTTATCACTTTCTCCGTTAAGACCCTTTGAAAATGTCATGGCACAAATCCTGTGGCGTTTTGAATTTTGTCGGGAAACTTGAAGAGACAAATCAATGAGTGTCGGTGAATTTTGTTCTAACATCATTTCGTGTTCACGCCATGGACAACTGAACAGCACTTTCTGTCTGCTGCAGATTTAGAAGAACGTTCAGATTCCTTTTATACTGCTGAAACTGCAGAATCGACATTTCTTCTAATTAAAAAGTGGCGCTGCAAACGTGGTATTATATCATCCTTCAATAAAGCACCCTAGATTAAAACAAAAAATAACATGTTTGATGGAATACAATTCATCAAAAACTTGAAAATAGAGTAAATGATTTCATAAATTACAATTATGAAATGCTATTTAGATAGATGTCAGCTGCTGGGAATCAAAACGTAAAGAGCCTTTGGGTTTTAAATTAAGACAGAAAAACGAACAAATACAATTAGACAGAAACAGAATGGGCGATACATGTAGATAGACTGATTTTATTTTATTTTTTGCTTAACGCCCAGCCGACCACGAAGGGCCATATCAGGGCGGTGCTGCTTTGACAGTTAACGTGCGCCACACACAAGACAGAAGTCGCAGCACAGGCTTCATGTCTCACTCAGTCACATTATTCTGACACCGGACCACCCAGTCCTAGCACTAACCCCATAATGCCAGACGCCAGGCGGAGCAGCCACTAGATTTCCAATTTTAAAGTCTTAGGTATGACCCGGCCGGGGTTCGAACCCACGACCTCCCGCTCATTGGGCGGACGCCTTACCACTAGGCCACCGTGTTGCAGTAGATAGACTGATGGACAGACAGACAAACAGACAGATTGAAGACGGGCACGAGGTAGAAATAGAGCAAGTGACATAGGTGTTCAGATAGACAGACAACTAAAGACAGAGATGTATTGAAGACAGACCGACACAGCAAAACAGACTAAGAGCAAGCAATATATATAGACAGACAGACACACACAAAAAACACTGGTTGCATGAGACAGACACAATTATAGGTAAAGACACAAGAAAGTGTGACGGAGAGAGACAAATAGAGAGATTCAGAAAGACAGAGAGACAGAGACAGACAGAGAGACAGGCAGACAGAGAGACAAACAGACAGAAAAAGAGAGAGAGAGAGAGAGAGAGAAACAGAGAGAGAGAAACAGAGAGAGAAACAGAGAGAGAGAGAAACAGAGAGAGAGAAACAGAGAGAGAAACAGAGAGTGAAACAGAGAGAGAGAGAGAAACAGAGAGAGAGAGAGAGAAACAGAGAGAGAGAGAGAGAGAGAGAGAGAGAGAGAGAGAGAGAGAGAGAGAGAAAGAGAGAGAGAGAGGGGGGAGATGCGAGAGATAGCATTCTTTTTCGACTACAGAAACACACAAAAACAAAGTGGGGGGGGGGAGGCGGAGCGGAGGGGGGAAGGAGTTCCGGGAAGTGTGGGGTGGGTGGGGTGAGGGGCGAGGTCCATCAACAAAGCGACGTAGATCGAATGAAGTGAGGGGGGGAGGGAGGAAAGGGGGTGGGGGTGGGGGGGGGGACACATAGCTTCTGGCTACTGATTGTTCTCTGTGTGTAGCCATCAGCAAGAATGTAAGAAGTGAGAAGTCTATGGCTCCCTTGAGACTCCATCTAGCCCCTGGAAACGGAAACCCTTGCCTTAGATCTGTTTGATGTAGCTGACATTAATTTCTAGAGCTGTCATCAAATAGCAGGCGGCGGGGAGACGTATCGCCTGAGACAAAAGAGAGTGTTTTCTGAACGGGTGTAGAATTTATTATTGTTTATTTCTTCTTCTTTTTTTTTTTTTTTTTGGTGTGTGCTTACTTTTTGCGATGGTTTTTGTTTCAGACGAAGTTTAAACTAAGATCAGGTTCTATCAATGTTTTTAATAAAGAATTTTACGTTATGAATATTTTCATAAAATGTTAGAAAAGACTGACTACACTTGGTGCTGTACTTGCGTGCTTGACTCTCAATTTTACGTTCTTTTAGCCATCTAAAACCTTCTGCCTTATCCCCCCTCCCTTTTTTTTCACCAGTTTGTATTATATCCATATGGGGGTTGGGGCGTGGATGAGTTTTTGTTTGTTTGTTTGTTTGTTTGTTTGTTTGTTTGTTTGTTTGTTTTGTTTGCTGGCTGGCTGACTTGCTAGCTGTTTGATTACCTTTAAAATTTATTCAATTGAATTCTACCATCCAGATTTGTTTACCAGCTTGTGTCAATTTACCGAAAATAATTATAAAGTATATTGCTATGTCAATGTCAGATGGGAATCCAGCGACAAAGAAGACAGAGGGGCGCCCGTTACAGCTATACAATTACCCCCAGAGCTACAAATGTCCCCTGCCACTTGAACCGTGGATTTAGCTTACTTCAAGTGGCGAGTCAGATTGCCGCAGATCCCCCCCCCCCCCCCCCCTAACACACATAACACGCCTCGGAGTGGCCACACCTTGACCACCCCCAGTCCCAATCAATATGTCTTTCATCTGTCGCTGCCCGCTATACCTATCACAACATCAGCGCGAGCAGCTATTGATAGTGTCCTGCAGGCACACCGAGACAAGACAACGAGAACTGATAGGGTTCGGGGTCCCTAGACGTCGTTGCTGGACACCCGGGTTATTGCCCCTTCGGCGGTGTTGTCACCCTTGGAATCCCTGGATGGTCCTTGCGAAGCTTGGTAGGGGATGACCGGTTCGAAGTGACATCTACTCGAAAATTAAATTAGCCGGCCGGGCACCCAGTGGCGCGCACGCGACATTATGGCGAAGACAAATGGACAGGGGAGGGAGGGTTTTTCCGAGCTGTCTTTGCGTGGTCATTTCGCCCTGTGACTCACTCCGATGTTGCTTGCCGCAGAGTGAGTTCTGTCCCTTTATTGTTAAAGTTGCATCTGAGTTCTGTAAGGAGAGGTGCTAAGCTTTTAAACAGGTGGCGACACCATACGAACTGGGCCATTTCTGGTTCTGATGAAGCAGAGGCTGGATTTCGAAGTGGACGCTATAACAGCAGAGATGTATTGAGATAAGCTAAGATACGATAAGATAAATCTGTATCTCGAGGTAATAGAATACGCCTTCAGACGCAAGCTGAACACTGTCCACGTGGTATACACCTGCCACTTGAACCGTGGATTTAGCTTACTTCAAGTGGCGGCTGTTTGTCCACTAATGTCGTGTTGTTGTTGTTTTTTTGTTTGTTTATTTTTTAACTTATTCAGCCACAAATATAAACATATTCTACATACATAAAAAGCAAATAAGCCTACAAAACCACTCCAGTCCAACCATATTCCGCGTACACAATCATTACTTCCATCCCCATTTTGAAATATCGCAACAACAGACTTCCAGATAATATATAACACGATCATATGTGTTCTCTGTTTGTATGTTTGTCCAGTGTCTTGTCCCCACATAAAGCATATTAACTCTACCTGTCCCAAATGGTTCTAAGAGGACGTTAAAACTAATTATCATCATCTCTGGTGTCGTCGAGAACAGGACTGATTTGTTTTGGGGGTTTTAGGTATTAAAACAGCTTTTCATTATCCAATTATTCATTACGTAAATGTACTTTTACTTTGGAAGAGCAGAGACTTAATCTACATTAAATGTATTGCCTTAAACCTAGTTTTGCAAAAGCATAAGTTGTTCCATTGTGTACTACCGTTACTTTACAACAAAAACCATTTTCCTGGCGTTCAGTTTCCCGGTGCTCACTATAGATCCTTTTCCGGTGGAAGACCTTTACACTCTTTAAAACCTAAGATCTGAAGTTTGTGCAAAAGTTTCTTTTCAAATCGAATTGGAATTAGTTTTATGTAATTTCATTCTCCAAAGGAGCAATCCTCACGAGCAAGAAAATAATATCCTTGTCAGCGTCGTCTTGTTAAGTTGCGTTCTCAATGTCACGGTAAGCGTGGTGTTACAACGTACTTCTTCGCAGAAAATGATGAACAGGAGAAACAAAAATTGAATGTGAACTAAGAGCTTATAAATAATGCAACATTCAATAAACAATTTGTTTAAAGATTTACAGCAGTTTGTTTCTTTCTTTGTGTGTTTGTGTGTTTGTTTGTTCCTTCCTTTCTTTCTTTCTTTCTTTCTTTCTTTCTTTCTTTCTTTCTTTCCTTCTTTCTTTCTTTCTTTCTTTCCTTCTTTCTTTTTTTTCTTTTTTTTTCTTTGATTGTTCGTTTGTTTGTTTGTTTGTTTGTTTGTTTGTTTGTTTGTTTGTTTGTTTACTTATTTTTTGTCTGTTTGACAATGAATCCCCTGCATATGTACATATGCCGTTGTTTGGCTGGTGACAATTAGTTTAACTATAGTTTGTGTTCACTCTTGAATTACTCAGTCAAAGTTAATCCTACAACGCTTGACATTCTATTACTATACGCAAAACAAAGAGCAAGCACTAGGCCGGTAGCCCATCTGCATCTGTTCGCGAGTCTCTATTAACGCCTAAAGTCTGTTGACTAACAACAATTAACAACTGAGCGGAAAATCGTGAACCGAAGACAGAATAAAGGCTAACACAATTTAGAGACTGCCTATAGGTCGACGTAATGAAGCTACGGCGAGAGTGCATAAATAACTCATAACAGGCAATTATTTCGAGTTTCCTACCCACGGAATCAATGCGATACAGCTCTGAGGGATTATCATGTCAGAGAAAATGGCCATTTGATACGCTGGCTCACCGCCTTGCTCCTTCTCGCGAAGTTTCCAAGGGGCTTACGGCGAAAACGGTTTAGTTTTGTACAAGTTGTTAGGCTTACTAGACGGAATGCAATGAACTACTCATATCTACAATATCGTCCGCCACATTACTCGTTTATTTCTAAGAGCACATTATTTTATAAGTTTATCTTGTTGTGCTCCTTTATTATAACATTCAATTATGGCTTTGTATTTATGCAACTGAATTAAAAAAAAATGTTTAAACCAATGAGCTACTCACAAGGATACCGCACGCAAAGGACCAGCAACGACCAGAAACGATTTAATATGCATATTTTATATATGCATATATATATGCATATGCATATATATATATGCATATGCATATATATGCGTATACGTAATTTGTATTTTTGACCAAAATATGATATTTTACACAGATCAAGACAGTCGGTGTTCGTCCAAGACCGCACCAGCGGTCATGGTGAACAATGACTGTCGACATCTGTGTAAAATGTCATATTTTGGTCACGAATACAAATAACATTTAAGTATCGATCGATTTTGTTTGAATTCCTTTTTATATTTTTACGATTGAACGGACACAAAATATGCACTCGGTTAGCCGTCTAAATATGATTTTTTTTCGGACTCTGACGTCACATGGCTCAAAGAAGGTAAATCGAATGTTCAATCGGTACATTTCGTTTTGCACCAGACATGTACGTGTTGTCGCAACGTGTCAGCATGAATTTTTCCAAATACTTTTTAAACCAAAAGACGTGACGGTTCAAAACGACATTTGTCTTTAAAGCTTGTAGACAGCAATGCACACACGGAAATGTTGTTTGTTTGTTTGTTTGTATGTTTGTTTGTTTGTTTGTTTGTTTGTTTGTTTGCTTGTTTGTGTGTTTGTTTGTGTGTGTGTTTCACTACTCTAATTACACATTGAGCTGAACAGTACAGAATTTATCTGAGAATAATAATCAAAACAATCATGTTGACAATGACAGCAGCAATCCTATCCTTCAAGCCAGAAAGTAACAATGATAATTATGACCAGAAAGCTGCATTTTTGTCAATTGTTTCATGTCATGTATTTTGAATAAAATTGTGTTTAAACCAAAGCGGGAAATGTCCAGGAAGGAAGTAATAGAAAAGGGGTGAGGGGCAGTTCACGGAAAGGAAAACGCAAGGTTATCTCAGTGAAGACTTGAGAGAGGGGGATGTCGAGGGGGTGGGGTGGTAATAGTTAGGTGGGGGGGGGGGACGAGCAGCGTGAGGCAGGTCAAGCAGAGATAGGCCAATACTTGGTTGGATGAACGGATTGGGTAGAATGATTGGAAAAAAGAAGGGGTTGCAATTGGAGACATGCAAGGCATATAATTATACGATGAAGACTACTGCAAACGGTGATGGGCCGGTCGAGGCAGACAACTTTCAGCTTATTTATTGAATATTGAGGAGACGATGACAGATTATTTTTTTTATTTTTTTTATTTTTTTTTGGGGGGGGAGCGTGGCAACAGAGGCGCATGATAGTAAGGGGAAAAGGAGGGGTAAGGCTGAGAGAGAGAGAGAGAGAGAGAGAGAGAGAGAGAGAGAGAGAGAGAGAGAGAGAGAGAGAGAGAGAGAGAGAGAGAAAGAAAGAGAGAGAGAGAGAAAGAGAGAGAGAGAAAGAGAGAGAGAGAAAGAAAGAGGGAGAGAGAGAGAGAAAGAGAAAGAAAGAGAGAGAGAGGGGGGGTGGGGGGGGGGGGTCGGACATGAAGAGGTAAGGAGATGGGGATGGGTGAGGGGATCACAGATACTTCGTTCAAGACCACGCCCAATCAAACAACTACATCCCTTCGGCCTCAATTCACAATACTCCTCCCTCCACCCCACCCCCCCACCCCCCCACATCCACGCCCATCTCACCAGCTGACCACCACAACTCGACACGTGGCCAGACCATTTGAGATGACAGAAATGAATGTCCATTGTTGAACTCTCGGAGACCTGGGCACACGTCAATATTCCATTCGATATGTTCTTCTTTGTTGAAGAAACAGAGGGCATGGATTTGCTGCGGGTCGGGTCTGGATGAAAGTGTACTTCCCATGTGCATCGGGCTTAAATTTCTACGGGAGACGGTCACGGGTTGCGAGACAAAGGGGGAGAAAAAGAACACAGGAATGCATTGACGGGGGTTGGTTATTATTGTTATCAGAGCTTTGAGTGAGCTTTGAATAAGAGCGCTCACCACTGTGGGTGGACTCATTCACGAGTTGATTATAACGGTATTGAAAGCTTTTCTCTAGAGAATGAGTTGGTGTTGACGTTTGACACGTTTTTTCAACTTCCTTTCTCTGGGATGTCATACACAGAAAAACAAAAACCCAGACGGAGTACGACCGACATCCGTATTTAGCTGATCGTCTTTCAGTGCCTGGAGTTAAATGGTGTGTGTCCCCTGCCAATTAGTGCACACAAAGCAGACGGGTAGAAAAGCATGCACGAACAAAAGCACGCCCACCAACATGCTTTTTCGAACACACATCGACAAACACTTACGGCTTAATTTTGCCTACTTTTCCCTCTCAGTCACTCTCTATCTCTGTCTCTTTCTGTCTGTCTGTCTGTCTCTCTGTCTGTCTGTCTCTCTGTCTGTCTGTCTGTCTCTCTCTCTCTCTCTCTCTCTCTCTCTCTCTTCATTCAAACCACTAATTAGATTACATAAACGAGCGCTTAAAGTAGTCTTATTAAAGAAAACAACCCTATCTGAGTTAGACTACATGAACTTAGGCATTCTTCCTCTGAAGGCAAGGCTAAGTTATAATAAAGGTACCCTTTTACATAAAATTATTCATGGATGTGTACCTCAAACCATATTTTCCAAATTCACGTTAAAAACTTCACGCCAATTGATGAGACTGAACATGCCTCTGCCTAGGATTGACCTATTCAAATCTAGTTTAGTCTATTCAGGTAGCAGTCTCTGGAACACTCTTCCGACAATCCTACGGCAAACTAGCAGCACAATCGTTTTTAAGACCAGATATACGTCTTATCTCATGAAGTCAAAATAAACATCTGTTGTCGCTAGAATGGTTGTTAAAACCAACAACCGGTGCTTCT
>NC_090250.1:37745439-37757939 GCF_037325665.1 Littorina saxatilis
TTTTCCTTTTTTTTTATAACTACCTTTGATGACGTTATATCCGGCATTTTGTAAAAGTTGAGGCGGCACTGTCACACCCTCATTTTTCAATAAAATTGATTGAAATTTTGGCAAAGCAATCTTCGACGAAGGCCGGACTTTGGTATTGCATTTCAGCTTGGAGACTTAAAATTTAATTTATGACTTTGGTCATTAAAAATCTGAAAATTGTAATTAAATTTTTTTTTCATAAAACAATCCAAAATTACGTTTATTGTATTCTTCATCATTTTCTGATTCCAAATACATATAATTATGTTATATTCGGATTAAAAACAAGCTCTGAAAATTAAAAAGGAGAAATGGTGCAAGATAAAGATGAAGAAGATAAAGAAGAAGACCTCTGAAGACTAAATCGAGGAAGGTAGAAAAAAAGGATGACAGAACAAGAAAGAAAAAAAAAAGAAGAAGACGACGACGAAAAAGACCAACAAAAGTACCGAAAGACTGTGGGACGCACAGACCAATAGGTGTAGACGTGGCTAGGCTTTTTTTTTCTCCTAAGGAGGTCTCTGAAGACATGGTGACGTACAGACAAAGTGATCAGACGGCGCACGACTTTTTTTCTCTTTTTTTTTTTCTTTCTCGGTACAGGCTGCTAGGAGACAGCAATAATGGTTGAATAGGTCAAGACTTTTTTTTCTGCGTTATTACCCCTTAGGGGACTTTTCGGACCATGGCTAAAACGGAAATTAACTTTGTCTTACCTTTCTGACGAGAGGTTCAGTATGTAAGGCACACATTAAGTGCTTAAGTAAGCCTACTGTTCTGACCAATAATTTATTTAGTTTTTCGTCAGAATTACCGAGAAGAGTGAGATGAACTTGTTGTTGTTTTGTTTTCCTTCAGGACACTGCCAGAGGATGGTTACTAACTCACTCGTTTTAAGATACAGGACAACAGATCCGTTCTGAATTGAATTGTACTTTGGAGACTTATATAGGCTCGTATCCATTTATTTTCTGGACAGGCTCGACGAAGCTTCATCTGTTTAAGTCTGAGTACAGTTGGAATACTTATCATAAGCTGGGATACAAGACCTTTTTGATCGCAATTAGAAGATCGCAGTAAAGCCCAGAAGATAGGACTGAATATCAAAGTGGCATAAGGCCATACTTCCCCTTTCAGCCAAAGCGACTAGACCGTGAGGAAGCCACTTCTGGTTTGCATCAGAGCAAGTTCTCTACAGTCTCTGTTTGCAACCATATCAAACAATCACATCCAAATAAGGCGTTTTTGTCAATAATCATGACGCGAACAAGGACTTTCACGATGATCCCTTGATGTCAGACAGGGAAAACCTGGACTTTGACATTTGTTGTGTGCTCTAAACTGCGTGACAAGCCATGCATGGTCTTCTACGACAAAGTTGAGCTCTCCATCAGACGGAAGCCGTGTCTGACAGTCAGATACTGGCAAAAACTGATCACATGTCAGATATTTGTGTTATTGTGAATCTGTTATGTAGAGGTTACATGCCGAGTCTCAGTGATTATTAAAAATAATGGTCGAAGTTAGCGGATCATGAAAAATGCGAGCTTTAGCGAGCTTTTTCATGACCGCGAACTGAGACCATTATTTTTTATAATCACTGAGACGAGGTGTGTAACCTCTTTATTCCTCCTTTCTTCAGTTATTCAAAGAAAAGAGGAGTTTTTTTGCGAAAGTTTGATCGAATCCTATTCACTCAACCAGTCAACCTGCGCAGGCGATCGGTTAATGCGCGGTTGTATAGTTCCGTGCAAATCATTCCATTCTGTTAACACTTCTTGTCAGTTTTCCTATTTTGGACTAAAATCAAGTACACAGATATGCTGTTATTCTGCTGTGGCGGCAAAGGCAGATATTGTGTGTTCTGTATATGTTTTGGTATCGCTTAGGATAATGTTCTTTCGTCAAATGGGAGTAGCAGACGAACTTTTGCACCCGTGTTCCAACGTTAAAAACTGTATGAAGTTCAGTTTTCTGGGGAAAATAGTGTATGAAACCGCTTTATGTTGTTTAAATTGATGAGATGTGTGCATTTGATTGCGTGTGATCTGTTTATTAAATGAAATATTGTTGAAAACTGACCGTCGGATTGCAGTCTGTTGTCGAAGAAACTGAGTGAAAAGAAATTTGAAAGGGGAACTACTCTTGTCGCTAGACAAAGTATGAGAGTTACTTGCCTTGGGAATTTGCTTGTGATGAATGTTTGTGCACAGCAGATCTAGATTCAGAAAACAACCAAACTCATGGATTTTATATGGAGATTCATGTGTTCAAGCCTGTAGTTGTTAATTTAAATGCGGTATGTTTGTATTGTTTGCTCCAGAGATGTATGTACTACGTACATTAGAGCGTTCGGAACTTTTCAGTCGCAAAAGTAGTACCGACGCAGAACAGCTTCTCAACCCATTGCGCTATCGAGGATTCAGGCTGTTGCTGGGTCGTTATTTGTTTGGTTGCTGGGTGTTTATCGAAAAATAACTAGCTCTACAAGTTTACAGAGGTAAAGAAGCAGAGGGGGGAATAAATGGTAATACGTTGATGTTCTTCTGTGGACAAGACACAATTGATGTACGCCCAATGACCTCCTTTTCTGTACGAATAGCAACCTTTATTTGAGGGTTTGAGTAGATGTTAAACTGCTAATAATTAAAGTATTAAATCCGTACCAATGATTGCACCGCTCCTTCTTGTAAGGAACTGAAACTGAAAAGATTAGCTTAACCGAGGAGACTATATATATAAATATATAGCGACAAACTCGTGCCGCTTCCGTTGTTGTTGGTGGCGGCGGTGGTGGTGTCCTTGTCGTAGTTGTTGTTGTTGTTGCGGTTGCTGTTGTTGCTACTTCTGCTGCTGTTGTTGCTGTTGTTGTTGTTGTGGTTGTTGTTGTTATTGCTACTGCTGCTGCTGTTGCTGTTGTTGTTGTTGTTGTTGTTGTTGTTGTTGTTGTTGTTGTGATGATGGTGGTGGTGTGGGTGTGGGTGTGGTTGTGGTTGTCGTCCTCGCTGTACCATAAGAGGAACAGGAAAGGGAGAAGAAAAATTTAATTGTTAACACGTCAAGCATTGCCAACCAGAATTCGATCGGTTTAACCGGTACCATGTCCTCGGTGGTTTTTTTCTTTCTTTTCTGAATAGTTTTCTTCAAGGCTGCCAAGGACAACTGTGAGAAACTGAAATAGAGAATCCTGAGTCACGATCAAAAATAGGTTACTGTATGTCTGAGAGCACAAAGACAGAAGAAAGAAGACAGGACCAGACGGGTTGGGAACCAGAGGAAAACGCAGGGGCGAGGTCAGACACTTGTTATCCTTACCGCAAGTTATCTGACAAAATATCAATGCAGACTGTTGGACTAAACAGTGTACATCATGAATGAATGCAAAAAGATGTAAATCGTCGATCAAAATCAGGAGACAAAATCTGATAGAACTTCCTGCAATCTGGATTGCCTCCCTTGACTAGGATTCGCAAATGCAAAAGGAAAACCTTAGTGAGTGGCAGATCAGTCAACCACTGAGACATCGTGGCACCACGGAGGTCGGGGGTAAATCAGCATGATTTGCTATGCATGGGTCTTGCAGTATTAATGGAACTATAATGAGATCTGGTTTCTAAACAAGTTTCCGATTCGGACAACAAACCGGGATGGCTAATTGATTCTTGCTTGTTTGTGATGTTGTTTTTTGGCTCCTTTGTGAGTCATTATATGTTTTTATCTTAGCGAAGACAGTCTCAATCGAGAAAGTGCTATCTACAAATTCAAGAGAATATAAAAACTGCTTTAATCAGTTAAAACAACAGGAAGGGATTCGTTAAAAACATGTATATAATTTAAGAAAAACGAGTAAAAAAAATTCCATCTCACACGGCATTAAGTCTCAGGAAACATGAATACACGCATGCAGGAAAAAAAATATATGGGTAGCGCCGTATGTATGGCAGCTCGCTTTCCCCGGGGAGAAAGCAGCCCGAATTTCCATGAGGGTAACCTCACTGGACTGTAAATCTTATCCAATCCAATCCAATCCAATCTAATTACGGAGAAGTGGCAGTTAGACACATAACCTACACCGTGCTTCCTGGGTCATGTACAACGCAAAAACTAATTTATTTGTTTTTCTTTGTGTTCGTTTTTATTGTTGTTTTGTTGTTTGTTTGTTTTTGATGGTGGTGGTGGTGGGCTTTTTCTTTGATGATCTTAATCCCCTAACACCAAGAGGTATTCCTTCTGACCACATCTGGTTTAAACATAAGTTTATTTTAACAAGGGTTACAATCATGACATGTATACAAAGTTCACAGAAACAGCAACAAGCTAGAAGCTTATAGTGGTGTTCCTGCATGACAGTACAACATAAGGCGGTAACGGGTGAAAAATGTGTCTCAATAAACCAAATCTATTAATAACGTAATGAACGTTGCATAATGATTATAAAGAAAGACAGTAAAGGAAGGAAGGAGGGAAAGAAGATGAATAAAAGAAGAGGGATGGGTAGGAGATGTGCAGAAGTTAAAGTTGTTGTCCGGCTTGTAGAGAACCACATCTCACATTGTTACATTGGTAAACAAAGAAATAATTACATTGATTGAACTACACAGACTGGGTGGTGTGGGTCGCGTTGTACTGTGATTACCACTAACCGGTGTAAAAAGAAAAGTTGTCCGCTGGGAAAAAGAGTCCCACGGACTTTCGTTCCTAGGAACGGGAGGAACGATAGTCCCCATCCGGACACATTTTCCTAGACTTTCAGCGGAAAATTTTTCCCAGGACAGAAAGTCCTAGCCTATATTAAGGAGTCGGACTTTGAGTCCTGGTGGACATCTTTTCCTTATATCCAGGGACACATTTTTCTAGGAATAAAAGTCCGCCGGACTTTCAAACAGACGGACACTTCATCCTTTCACACCGGACGGCGTTGGTCGTGTGCGACCCATTCTCCACAAATGTGACCCGCCACCACGGATTGAGTCGCATGTCACCTTTGCATAATTTTCATATTTTTACATTTTCCTAAAGAGTTTTTTATGCTCTATCCAGTGGTGAAACCCGTTTTAGAAAAGAGCGAAAACTGTTTGAGTTATACGCCTGTGACTAAGGTGACACTCACACTGTTACCAGACACTCCCCGGACTTATATTTAAGCTCAGCGCAGAACCGCGCGAGGTGACGTGCGACTCATTTCGTGGTGGAGGGGCACAAAATAGGCAAACAGGTTTTCATAATCGGATGGCACGGGTCGTGTACAGCTCATACTTCTTACTTATTTCTTCTTCGTCCCTTTAGTGACCACGATCACTGTGTCTTATCCTTAAGTTACTGTGGATTGAAACAGCGAAGAAACACGGTGAAGGTTATATCCTTTATAAATCTTCCTACTTATTCTGTTTCTTCAAAAATGTTTATTCAGGCAATTTTAAATGTTGTCATGCTATGCACAGAAGTTATAATAATAGCAAAATGGATATGACGGACAAAGACATATTCAATACAATAGACAAGCAGTTATAATAAATACTGTTCAAACAAGGGTGAAGTATGAAGCCCACTTCAGCATAAATTTTCCATCATTCATTTCTATGAAGTGGATATGTTTATCAATCTTGTATGTGCTAGGCCAGTTCCTTTAAAATAATGTTCAATGTTGGCTTTACTTTATTTATTCTACATTTGTATACAAAATATTTGGCTTGCAATAAAATACATTCAATTTTTTTATTTTTCGCTTTCAGCCATACCTAAAAAAAAAAAAGGAGGGGTTGTACAAGACAGGGTTGCGTAGTCCAAAGCTTGAGCCGGTTGGTTAAGTGCCGAGGCCTGGCGTTCACCTATGTAACTTCAGCAGGACAGACGACGCACTGCAGATTACCCCAGCCCGCTACACGTTGTGTGAAAGGAAAACAGGCCAAGTACTCGTCATAATCCCTATTACTTACTTACTTACTGCCTTTCACGCCTGGTGGCGTGTAGGGCAGCGACTTTCCTTTGTCGCTGTTTCTGTAACTCACTCGGTTTTACCAGTTAGAGTTGTTGGCCCTAAGCTGAACCCCCAACCTGGAGGACCAGGGTACACATTTTAGTCTGGCCTCTACCTCACGCGGATCTGTTCGGCATGGTTGGACCTACCAGGGACACGAGGTCCCCGCCGACATAGCTCCGGAGGTTGTCAAGGCACACAAGCCCCCACACCACGATCAAGGTAAGTGCACCAGGTGGGGGTATAATAATCCCTATTGCAGCATCAATAATATGCAGTGCGTCGTCTGTGCCGCTGAAACTGCGCAGGTATATTCTGCCCTTAAGGAAGCCCTGAAAACGTCCACGCATGTTGCACGTGTTGACCATGACACATACACCTTTAATTATACTGATAGCAAGGCAAGACAGTGCAAAGTTTTGCTTCAAAACCCAAACGCCTGCTAACAAAAAAAGTCGCTTCGGACGGTTCATGCACACTGGCCTCCATCTCAGTCTATGTACCGGCACAGGTTGGCCTAGTGGTAAGGCGTCCGCCCCGTGATCGGAAGGTCGTGGGTTCGAACCCCGGCCGGGTCATACCTAAGACTTTAAAATTGGCAATCTAGTGGCTGCTCCGCCTGGCGTCTGGCATTATGGGGTTAGTGCTAGGACTGGTTGGTCCGGTGTCAGAATAATGTGACTGGGTGAGACATAAAGCCTGTGCTGCGACTTCTGTCTTGTGTGTGGCGCACGTTATATGTCAAAGCAGCACCGCCCTGATATGGCCCTTCGTGGTCGGCTGGGCGTTAAGCAAACAAACAAACAAAATCTCAGTCTATGTCATCCTGGTCTTCTCCTCGCCCTGGCCCAAAACACTGACAACCCTGCGTTTCCAAAACATATTAATATGCTTTTAAATATACTTTCTTTCCCGTGAAATTCGTCTTTTAAATTGCGATACACCCGTCTTGGCCTTTGCAGAAAATTAAAACAACATACCCACAACCTGCAGCCTTGCACTTTTCTGTACTGAACGAGACTTGTTTCTATGTGAATGTTGTTAATGGCAAGACCTAAATCTGCACCAATTTCAGCAGAAATATCGTGCTCTACGGAGGAATCAATTAGGTTGATCATTCTGTATAGGGCCTATATGTGGCCGGGGCCACATAGAAGGATGTAAAAGCTTGGGCATATTCATACTGGTTTATTCTATCGTTTACACGGAAAGGTGGGTGTTTTTAACTGAAAAGAATCAGAGATTGGTTAGCAAAGTGCATCTTTGTGGTCGACGTCAAAAATTGGCCCCCCTCTTTGGAGTGATCCATACAAAAAGTAAAAATCAAAATATCTTGCTTGAGTACCACCCAGAGTGAACTGAGCGGCACTATTGCTTAATAATTAAGAGTAATCCTTTGGTTTATTATGTATGTAAGCTCATGCCCAAGGATCTCGTTTACAAGATGTGGCAAAGGCGAAATGTGTCTGTGCAGAAGAAAACCACCATCTCTTGGGATCACATTCTTTAATTCGTTGTGATCTAAGTGTCTTTATGGTCTGGTCAAAAGAACGTTGTTGTAACCAGAGAAAGAGAGAGACAGAGATATACAGACATAGAGAGAACGTCACACAGACAGAGAGACAGAAAGAAACAGACAGATCCATTCTGGAACTACATTTTCTACATTACTACAATCTTTCCAGGAGAATCAAGCAGCAAAGGGGAGGGAGCATGGTCAGTGCTTGGTCAATGCTTGGTCAGTGCTTGGTCAGTGCTTGACGGTTTAATCAGTGTCATCCTACGGTCCACTCCCAGTGTTGACAATGTCCCCCACGAGACCTCGGACCGTGGTCAACTGCCTGAGTGACCACACGTCAACAGGACCCCCGGGGGGTATCACCAGTGCTGCTACTGTTCTTGCTGCCCTCACACTATGAGTCAATGTGCAAACTGAAAAGCTTTGGACCGACTTAGAGGCTATTGTTGTTTTTGCTAAGAGGCTGAAGATTGTGAAGTACATTTTCGTGTGTATGGTGGTGTTCTTGAAATGCTCGTATCGTCTATTGCAGCAGTGTTGTTGTCTATGCGTTGGTACATTTGTTCAAATGTCTTGTGTCTTCCCTGCGAGCGACTGAACATTTTGTCCGATTTTTTTTCTGTATAAAAAGTGTGTGTCTGTCAGTGCACTTAAAAGACCTCTGGGTCGAAATATCTGTGAACGCAACGTTTTGTTTTGTCAATAATTAAACGTTCCAACAACATGCCTTTCTTGGTTGTTTTTTTATTCATTTGTTCAAATGTCTTTCTTCGAATTCTTCCTTTCTTTCTGTCATTCTTTCTTTCCTGCAAGGTTGTGAAAGGGATGAGCTTTGGGGTCTACGTGGTTTACTGCATCTTTTACTTACTTCCTGTCAAACTATTTTATTTTTAATGATTGTGCTGGAGACCCAAAACATGTATCTATGAGTAAAGATTGCACGATTCTCTGGGTGTGTAGAGTCCGCACGCGCGTGTGTGTTTATTAATCATACTTACATATTTTCCTGTTAGTCGAGAAACAACTAATGATGTCAACGGTTTTGCAGACTTAGTAGTTCCTTGTGTTTTGGTTAACCCCAGGCTTCAAATCCTTTCACTTTCAGGAGACTGCTGAGACTCTTTTGTTATTTTCTGTTTCCTACGGCAGTGTTTGACGGTGAAAGCTGAAAGCAAGGCGTTTCATCCCTGCCGTGTCACAGTCTATTCAATACGGACACGTGCAGCGAGTGAATGGAAAGCTTTCGTGTTTGCTGTGTCGATTGCTGAATGTTGACTTGGAGAAGTTTAGCGGGAAGAAAAGAATCTGGCGTCCGTCAAACACTTGATTGTTTGTTTGTGTTACGCCTACTCTTGTCGCGTCCCGGAATAAATCACTTTTTCTTGTTGGTCTTAGTTCTGTGAGGTTTGGGAAACAAAACGGCACGGACGGCTAAAGCGAAGAAAGGAGAAGGAAATGCCAATTGTTCTTCGGAGGTTTTTATTCAGCGGCCTTCAAAATCAGAAGCCATTATAATGCTCGTGATGAAAATGATGAGTGTGCCGTTTTTTGTTGCTTAATGTCTGATTCTCTCTCTCTCTCTCTCTCTCTCTCTCTCTCTCTCTCTCTCTCTCTCTCTCTCTCTCTCTCTCTCTCTCTCTCTCTCTCTCTTTCTCTCTCTCTCTCTCTCTCTCTCTCTCTCTCTCTCTCTCTCTCTCTCTCTCTCTCTCTCTCTTCTCTCTCTCATACCTCAAGTTTAAGACGATGCGCTTCAGTCGAGTGAGAAGCTATTATCATTTTGGTCCAATTTGCCTTTTCCTCATTTGTCTCCTAATTTCTTTTATGAGAATGGGCGAATAAGTTGCTTCAAAGAGCATAATTGTGTCCTCCGTATAAACGAGAAATTGAATAAGCAGATGCAGCAGAAACATAGCAACGCCTTTATTATCGTTATTGTCGTCATCGTCATTCATTGTCGTTGTCATTACCGTCGTTGTCGCCGTCATGGCCGCATCGTTGTCGCCACATCACTACCATCATCATCATCATCATCATCATCATCATTATCATGACGCTTGTTTCTAAAACATCTTCCCTTTGTGTCCTAAAACGATGTTTTGGCCTCATACGCCCAGAAAGAAAACACTTGGCCCATAATTTCACTTCCGGCATACCGTCACGATTTGAAGTTCTCTAACAGGATGAAAGCCACATTGCTTGTGATTAATTAAGTAAGTACGCGATCAGAAAGGACCGGAAGTCAAAGGTGGCTGTTAATAAGTGCAGGCGTCCTGCGCACAGCGAAACTGTAACCCAATTTGCACGCACCACCCGCACTTAGCCTGGGTGCACGAGCTGCCGGTGCTTGTTGGTGGGAGTTGTGATAGTGCATGGAGGTAAGGTGGGTAGTGAGCACTAGTGGGGTGGGGGAGGGGGGGGATTGGGGGGAGGTGCGCTTTAGGGTTCGAGCGCATGTATAAAAACTTGAGAAAAACTTGAGAAAAGTAACGTAGAATAAGGGGAACGAAAACAAAAATAATTATAAGCTAGCCATCCCTTTCTGAGCAATGTTATTGTTGTTCTTGTTCTTGTTCTTGTTCTTGTTCTTGTTCTTGATCTTGTCGTGGTTCTTGCTGTTTTTGTTGTTGTTCATGTTGTTGTTCTTGCTGTTGTTCTTTTTGTTTATGTTGTTGTTAATGTTTGTTGCTGTAAAAAGTGGGATGAACGAAAGTAGGGCAGGGTTGGTGGGTACCCTACATCAACACTTTGTGCACGTGGTTGGAACATGTCAAGCGCGGAACATCTCTCACACCTAGAACAAGTGCACTCATTAAAACAGTTGCTATTTGATTAGCTCGTAAAGACACATTTAATGGCCAGCGGCATTAAATGAGGAGTTAACCCAACTTTGGAGTGCGAAGCAAACAGCAGTATTTGTTTTATCTGGTATTTGATGACAGGACTAATTAGGCATTCATACAACTGAAAACAGGGGACGTTGCTTTTTGTCTATAACTGTTACCAAACATCTTCTTTTTTCTCAATTTGTCTTTTTTGACAGATGAATTGAGTATCTTGGGATTTTAAAAGAAAAACAATTGTTGCAGCAAAAGAAGAAGAACGAGTACAAGAACAAATACTTTATTGTCTGTCATTGCAAAACAGACATTTGTCTTTAGGCCGGCCTCACACTTACAAGAAGATATTGCACAAAAACAGAAAACTATAACGGTTAAACATTAGATTACACATTTTGTATCATATCTCAATACAGTGGAGTTTAAATGACGGACTGTAAGATAAGTTTGTCTGTCATTTCCAATTAATGTCCTTAGAGAAAAAAGTAACAAGCAAATCTCCACGAGGACCTCATTCACCCCTAACCAAAGGGGCTCCGGGCCCAACGGTCGACACGTGGCCCTGACAATTGGCTACACTTGTACGGTCTGGGGGTCAAATCTTCAGCGACCCTGAGCCAATTCCAGCGGCGATCACAGCCTGTTGTTTCTATGGCGTCTCAGGGACCCAGGTTGATTGCAGGATTGTTTCCCTGTGTGCCTGCAGATGACGTGGCTTTGAACAAGGATCTGCAATCTGTTCTGGACGACTTGCTGCTTTTATCGGGTTGTCCTTGACTTTAGTGTCCTAATCGGATCGTTCAGTGGACAGAAAAAAAACGTTTTTAAGAGAAGGGTTAAGTAGTGGTGGTGGTAACTAGAGTTTCAGCTCTAACTTGATTCTTCGAACGATAAAATCGCACTTGAAAACAGAATTCCTAAGCTGTGCTTGTGAGAAGGAGTGAAAGAAAACAAACATGGATAAAGACGAGTTGAAAACATTGCGTCATTGTGTTGATTATATTGTGCATTCTGTCTTTATGTATGTCAGAAGCACCTAATATAAACACACCAAAGAAACTAGTGGATGCAAAAGGAAGCATTTACCAAAAACTAAATTATAACGTTAAACATACAGAAAATATCAGCTTTTGTAAGAATTCAGATCAGAAACCGCTAGTCTGTCCTTCTTGTCGGAGAATTGTTTCCCGAAACACTTTAACCAACATCCCTACAATACTGTACATAAGGTATTGCCAAAGTACGGCTTCCAACAAAACTTATGATTGCACTCCCCACCCCCTTCACAGTAGCCCACACACTTTCAAACTGTCTATAACGACGACTAAAATTAGAACGCATTCTCCAAACCCCAATTCGCGTCTCTACTCAGACAGTGTGCCGCTCTAACTACCGGAATCAAATTTCATTTAAAACATGCACTTCACACATCTCGAAAGTCCTCGTCCCTTTCCGCGAACTCTTGTCTGAAGGACAGAGAACTCGGCGTGGTCTCCATCTCGTCTGCTTCCTTCCATTGAAGACTGAAGGACCAAGCGGGACTCCTTTGTTGAAGAGTTCGCCTGCAGCTGCCGATAACTCCTCGCAAGACTTTGCTTGATTTCGACCCTATGTCTTCGCCCCGTTTGTCCTCCTGGCCTGTCCACGGCTCTCGCTGGTAATTAAGAAACTCTCCAATCGATTGTGTCAACGGACATTGAATGAAGTTTGGTGGCCGGTCGGTTTGACAGTCCTTTGTCTTTTGCTTCAACTGGTCTTGGCACTGCAAACGTTCCGATAGGCGAGGGCGGTGTGGGGTTGGGGCCGGGGATGAAGGGGGGGGGGGATGGGAGGGGGGGGGTGTTGAGGTCAGACTGGGAGAACATGTGAAATTGACTCGATGAGAGAGCTGTGATGTTGCGTGGAACCACTGGACTCAGGTCGATAGACTCTTTGAAGACCTTGAATTGCGCTGAAGAAGGAAGATGAGAGATGAAGAAAGAGGACGAGGAGAAGGCAAAGGAGGAAAAAGAGGGAGAGAGTGAGAAAGCAAAAAGAAGAAAAAGATAGTAAACAAGAAGAAGAGACAGAAAACGAGACAGACAGACAGGCAGAGAAATGGGACAGAGAAAGGTAAAGGCAAAAAGAAAAGACAAAG
>NC_090250.1:37762939-37774827 GCF_037325665.1 Littorina saxatilis
TGAAGAGACTGCCTGGGAAAGAATGAAATGCATTACGACCTGGAGAAAAGCGGGGAAGTGCATGTCGCCGTTGGAATCAAGGCTCTGAGACGACCGCAAAGTGGGTTGTACATCGACTATGGCTGGGACACATACGACAAGAGGCGGTGTCATGCTGGGGAATTTAAATGCCGCAAAAGGAAGATATGCAGAGTTCTGTTCTCAGTCTGTATCAGAAAAGTTTCTCGAAAAGAAGCTTAAGGCTGGTCATCGCAGTCTGATAGAGTTTTAAGTCCGTAGGGTGCGACGGTGTGTCTGTGAGAACATTACATTATCCTCAGCAAATACATAGATTCGCTCTGGCAAAATCTCTTAATAATAATAACGACTCTTACATGGCGTAATTGTAATCTCTGCAACATATCATCAGCTACTCGTCTTTCCGATCGATGTACGTAACAACGTCATAATATCTAAATGCATCTGATCAATCACATATCAGTAAAACCCAGAAGAAGAAAAAAAACAGAGCCTGAAGTTGAGGAAAGTTATTGAAGTTTTGAAATATCTGTTACAACATACAAACATCAGTTAGGTTGTCAATGTATTGGCTGGGGGGGGAAACAGGTTCAAAATTCAAAATTCAGGTTGAATGGAGAAGTAGATAATAGACATTTCTTCCTGTCTGTGTGAATACATGCAACAACAAAAATGCAAAGCCAAAGACGAATTGAGGGGAGAAAATGGGAAATAAAGGCGGCTGACGTTCATCAAACACTCTAAAACACTGAGCAATCTGCGTGTTAGTGTACATAAAAGGCACTTTTGATCCATTTACATGAAGCAGCCATCCCACAAAAACTGAGCTATGCATACGTTTGTATAAAATAAAATAATAAATGTCTGGGCACATGCGAGCTCTTGTTTATGAAGATTCATAAAACGCAATAGTCAATAGAATGTAGAAGAATGCACAGAATGAACGTTAACTAAAAAAAATGAGTCATCCATGCGGCAGAACACAAACAGAGAATACCCCCAAAACAGTTTTGATAAAGCGATGACAAGTGCTAAGGAGGGAATACTAGTTCATCGTAACGGAGGGTATGAGTGGGGCGAATGAAATTTGGCACATTTCTTCAAACGCTGTGTCATCCACATCTATCAGTGCAGTGTAAAAACAAAATAACCTAAACACACTCAATCTAACTTTGAAAGAAGGAGGGGGTTGCGATGGTTGAAACTTATTGCATTATCTGAAACATAAACTCCACAAAACCAAATTATTCCAAAAGACTACCCAAAAACTTGTTGATGGGAAAGTTGGAGTAAGGCGAGGAGTGGACCCGAGTTGAGAGGTGGGGGGGGGGGGGGGGGGGGGGGATGGGGCGTTGAGGGAGGGGGGATTTGGTGGAATCTTTGCAGACTTACAGCCATGGAAGCGAGGATCGATTCTGTCTTGGGAGGCCGGATCACAGGGGGAAAGGGTGGGGGGCTTATAGGATTATTCAAATGTTGTCGCCACAAGACACATCGTCACACGACCGTCTCCGCCATATCATCGCTCGCCTTTGATACGACACCAAATCGAGTTATCTTCGCCTTTGTGCATCCGGGACCTTGGAGGTTATTGCATAAATCAAACACAGGGCGATTATTACATTCTTTCACCCTCTTGCA
The DNA here is from genome assembly GCF_037325665.1 of Littorina saxatilis. Lineage (NCBI taxonomy): Eukaryota > Metazoa > Mollusca > Gastropoda > Littorinimorpha > Littorinidae > Littorina > Littorina saxatilis. Next base: position 37,764,599 of record NC_090250.1, read on the forward strand.
TTGGCGAGATGGTGCTTTAGTCTCGGACCCGATACGCTCTATTTTCTCATTTTCCCAGCCGAGGGGCTATCATAAAGAATGGTTTGAAAAAAGGTGTCCAGGGGGAGGTCTCTTTAGAAATTAGGGCAGGTCGGTAATTAGATTTGCGATTTTTAAAATTGAGTTTCCGTCTGAGCTGGAGAGGGCGAGGGGTTGATTATCACACAAAAAGGAGAGGGACACTTTAGGATCGCTTAAAATTCAGGAGAGGCTGATATAATTCTCTCTTCTCGAGCATGATGTTTTTGCATCAGAAAATTTGCATTTTCCTTTAAGAAGCTTGTGAATATCTGAGGGAAACAAGATTGATTTCCCCTTGCCCTTTTTCCCCCCTTCTTGCTTCTGGTAGATCGGTTTGCATGTTTTCGTGCTTTTGATCTGCTGTTTTACAAATCAGCACAAACTGTTTCAGGGAATCTTTTTTTGAAAATGTTTCTTACTCTTCTTCTCTTTCTTCTTCTCCTTACCTACTTTACCTAAATGTCCCGTCATATCGCAACGTAAATCATCATGTCTCTCTCACCCCCTCACCCCAGTCTCCTAGCTTCTCTTGTTTTCTCCTTGTTGATTCATTCTTGGCCTTTTGTTCCTTCTCAACACGTTTTGCTTTCTTTTACTTCTTTATCCCTATGTTCTTTTCGCATTCATTTTCATTTTCATTCATTCTCCTGTCCTTTTTCACCATGTCTTTTTCACCTTATTTTCTCATCTTGTCTCTCCTCATTTCTCGTGTTGTTTTCATCCTATCTGTTCCCTTCCTTTTCCTTCCCCGTCTCCGACTCATTTTACTCTTTGTATTCTGCCATATCGATCGGCATTTCAGTCTCATTGCTTCTTCTGTCTTGTCTTCTTATAACTCTCTCTCTTTGCCTCTCTCTCTGTCTCTCTCTGTCTCTCTCTGTTTCTCTCTCTCTCTCTCTCTCTCTTTCTCTCTCTCTCTCTCTCTCTCTTTCTCTCTTTCTCTCTCTCTTTCTCTCTCTCTCTCTCTCTCTCTCTCTCTCTCTCTCTCTCTCTCTCTCTCTCTCTCTCTCTCTCTCTCTCTCTCTCTCTCTCTCTCTCTCTCTCTCTCTCTCTGCAAATGTCCTTTTTTCTCACGTCTGTCTGATTCTACTTTTCCTCTTCAATCTACCCTGTCTTTTATCCCTATTATCCTACATCTACCGAACCATACCCTAACTTCTTCCTTAACTCTTCCCTTTGTAAGTGTCGGTCTTGTCCTCTTCCATCTTCCTTCCTTCCTTCCTTCCTTCTTCTTATATCTACCCCTCTGAACCCCCCCCCCCCCCCCCCCCCCCATTCCTTCCCCTCCTCCTCCTCCCTGACTGCCGTGATAATCCTTTTCTACACCCATGCCTGCCTCCGTCGTTCATTAAAGACTTTCATTTTAACTTTTCCCTGGTTGAGTGACAGTCTGACTGACTGGCCGACTGTCTCAATAGGACTGCGTAAGAAACGGCTCCGCAAGATTGCTTCTTTGAAGTCCGAGGCCAGAAGAACATGTACGCAAGGAGTTGGTGATTATTCCTTACACTGCGCAATCGCGTCCCAGCCATCTAGAAGAAGGAAAAATCAAAGAAGAAAAAGATATAAGAAAAAAAAAAGAGCTGGAGATCGACAGTGAAGGAAGTAAAGACTGAGATCGAGAGAGGAAAAAAAAGGTAAAAAGAACTTTCTTCCCCTGCCATCGGAATTTTGACGTGTTTGGCAGGGTATCGATCAAGCCGGTTCCTATTTCCTGGCTTCTGCTGCGTGCTCTTTGATTCGCAATGATCTGTCATTTTACCAATGCAATTCATTATTGTGCTGTTTAATTTCCCGCTAAACCAGGGAGTCAAGATGAAAGGGCAGGGAGTAGGGGGAGCGAGCATGGCCAGCTCAAACCCAAAGTCTCGGCAATCATCGAGTTCCGACCCTGATGGAGCATGCGTAATGCGATGGCCGGGAGAACGTGAAATATGATTGGCGTATTTTCTTCTTCTTCTTCTTTTTTTGGCGTGTCACAGCGAGTGACGCAACGTATCATTGCGCGGTTTCCGATTCTCATGATTCAGCTGATTTCCATGAGCAATGAAAGAAACATTCGGTGGGTCTTGAGGCTCGCTAACTGAATCTGAATACACGAGAAAGAGAGATACATTTCGGGAGGTTTACAGATTAAAGGAGGGAGAGAGTTGAGTGTATGAGGAACCTAAAGAGAAAATGTGCGCGAGAATTTAGCCCCAATTTTCAAAAGTTAACAGTTCCATGATCACCTTATGGTAATAACAAATTAAAAACAAATTTTGTTAAAAAAATCAGAGTTTATCAAGTCTGTCACTTGCAGCTTTGTTTGCGACCGTGAACATTTTGCAATGTAGATTCATCTGACAGGAGGTTGGTTCTGCCGAGTTTCACAAAATACTGGGAAACGTTATGGTTCCCCATTTAATCCTCATTTCTACGTCTTAGGTGTCAAGTAGGACATGTTTCTCTTGTCGAAGAGGAAAATATATCTTATTGCACTGCGTTTGTACGTTTACTTTGCAAATTGCTTTGCTAAACTGCTCTTAACCATTTCATTCCCATGTCCATCCAGTTCCAGATCTCTCTCTCTCTCTCTCTCTCTCTTTCTCTCTCTCTCTCTCTCTCTCTCTCTCTCTCTCTCTCTCTCTCTCTCTCTCTCTTTATCTACCAGGCTATGTATCAAGCTTAAGTATTATATCTCTGTCTATATATCTATCGATATATCTGTCTATATCTATATCTAGCTAGCTAGCTATTTATCTATCTATCTGTCTGTCTATATATCTGTGTGTCTATATATCCATCGATATATCTATCTATTGCTATTTCATATGTTGCGTGGATTTTTATTGGTCAATTGGGCAAAACTGAGCTCAGTGCAAAAGTGATATCGACGACATTTCCGTCGATATCAGTTTTGATATCGACGACCTCTTTATTGCTTCCCCACTTCAAAAACAAAAACACCTAAATTTAAAAACAAACAAATATATATGAAAATATCCCAGAATTTAGTTGAGCAAGTGACTAAAGACTTTTTGAAAGGAAAGACATTTTACAATACTGAAAAGTACAAGAAAAGAGTGAACAAAAAGAAATAATAATCAGAGGGAGGGATATGGAACAGCCAAAACTGAGACAAATACTTTTGTAATTTCTTTACAGTAAATACAAAATGTCCAGAGAATTAGCAATATATCTAACATTGACTGACTGTGTGATGATATCTTCTGCTATTCGTCTGTTTCGACAGTGATATCAAAGTCTCAACAGACCATATATAGCAGAAGATATCATCACACAGTCCGTCAATATTGGGTACTATCTGACTGTCTGTGTATCTATCTTACTAACTAACTAACGCCCAAACTTCCATTTAAACCCGGCCCCTTCACCTAGCAGTCCTCCCTGGCTCCTCAAGTTCTTCTCCATTGTCCTCCCCTTTACCTATTCTTCCCCCAAAACCGCTCAGGTTTACTCCCCAAAAAAATCAAAGCTTGAGACCCTTCACACCGGCCAGGGCAGATCTTCAGAGCACACACGATCTAATGGCTTCATTTCTTGCCCGATCACACGGCGCCTGCGACGGATACCGATGTTCACGTGCTAAACCAGTGTTTGCACAGTGTCTGGTGGGCACCAGCACCCTTTAGTACGGGCCAGGGGACCTACAGTACGGGCCCAGGCCTCAGCGTTGTTGTAGCGAGGTCTTGTGGGGAAGCTGTCTTGGGTCGTGATCTTCTGGCTCTCTCCTCCTGATGCCTGGCGTGATTGTGTTGGTCCCTCATTGATTAATTCTTGTTAACTTTTTTCACTGCTGGATACTTTGAAAGGGTCGGGCGAAGAGATATCTCTGTCAGTGTGAGGTAACACTCGAGATTTTGTTTTCAAAGTAGGACTTTGAATCCTTCTCCGACCATTCTCTCCTTGTCATTCTTCTAAACCTGTTCTTCTCCCGTACAAATACGGATCGAAGACAGGAAGACCGCTTGGCTTTCCTGACTCTCTGTAGCTCTTGGGCAGTTTGATACAGAAGAGGGTGGGAGAAATTGATCTGGGTACCTGTGTCAGTGTGAGATGTAAGTTTGTTAGTGCGAGCCGAGTTCTTGTGCACTCAGCTAGAATGTGACTCTTTTCTTCCAGTCCCACCAACCTCTTCCCAGACACGTTTAACTTGAATTAGGACACACGCTTCTGTATCCACTGTCTCCCTCTTTGCAGCAAAGACAACAGAGTCTTCTGATCTTCTCGATTCATTAGCTTTGCAATCGTTTGACAAAGGACGCAATGACAGACAAAAAGTTGGTCTTCTGTATTTGTTACATTGAAATGTAAGTCGTTTATGTACATGCAGCTTTTGGATTTTTTTCTCGGGGGGGGGGGGGGGGGGGTGGGGGGGTCCTCCTTTCCCGCCTACGGGCAGTTTCCTTCTGTTCAGTATATAGTCTTTCTTCCGGTATTATACTCAAAACACAACAAAAACTCAGCCTGTTGATCCTTTTGATTACTGTATTGTTCAGTAGCTCAATATATACAGACAGATAGGTACAGGATGGAGGGAAGAAGTCAGAGATGGATAAGGTCAGAAATGTTGATCCGGCTATTTTTGTCAATGTTAAGTCATCTGAAAAGCTTTTTGTCTTGTGCAGCAAGAAGCTAACACTACTTTATTCTGCTAAGCCTCTATCCAACTCCCACCCCGCAAACAATCTCCCACCATATATTCCAACATCGGACAGATATAAGCTGGTCTCACAGACTCTTTGACTTTCGAATCGTTATAGGTATATTTATGGATATGGATCTTGTCCACGCCTGCCCACTTCAGCACACAGCGATTCCAACCAAAACCTCTGACACACACTGACTAAAAAGATGAAGAGGCCGGAGCAGCAGTAGGAGAAGGAACAGAAGCAGGAAGAGGAGGAGGAGCAGGACCACAAGGAGGAGAAGGAAGACCCAAGACCCAATTCAATCTGATCTTCTTCTCGTGTAATTCGAAGGCAGGAGGGTCTGTTGGTCTTCATTGATTCTTGCGACCTTTAACTGTTTGGTGCAGAGTAGGAATATTTGCGTTGATCTATATGCGGTAACAAGTTCTCAGATCGTGAATTTGCCTTCCCCTTCTTTCACCCCCTCCCCTCCTCCTCACCCTCTCCACTACTACTTCCGCCCTTAGGCTATGCATTTCTTTCAATTCAGTCCGATTCAAAGACATGCAGAGGGGTCTGCAGACCATGATTTATTCTTTTGACCTTTGATTGTTTGCGTGTGTGTTTGCAGGGGAGGGGAGGCGGGAGGGGGGGTGCTGGCATTGACGTAAGCCAGCGTGTGGTACCAAAATTTCAGAGTTGGAATTTGTCCAATTTTGTTACCCCACTCCCCCCTCTTCACATTCTCCCTTTCCCCCTCTCACTTTCACTGCCAAAACCCACCACCTTATTAGCTCCAACCCAAGTCTGTTCGCAATGTCGTGAAATTCGAACACGGAAGTAGACAGATCGGTTGATTTATTCTTTGATTTTGTCTGGGCTTTTTTTCAGCAATAATAAATAAAAACCGTTGTTGAGCTTTGCTTTTATGTTATAACATTTTGCCATTTTGTACGGTTCACCACCAATAACCCCCTCCCCTACCTTACGCCTACCGGCACGGTTGGCCTAGCGGTAAGGCGTCCGCCCCGTGATCGGGAGGTCGTGGGTTCGAACCCCGGCCGGGTCATACCTAAGACTTTAAAATTGGCAAACTAGTGGCTGCTCCGCCTGGCGTCTGGCATTATGGGGTTAGTGCTAGGACTGGTTCGTCCGGTATCAGAATAATGTGACTGGGTGAGACATGAAGCCTGTGCTGCGACTTCTGTCTTATGTGTGGCGCACGTTATATGTCAAAGCAGCACCGCCCTGATATGGCCCTTCGTCAGTGGTCGGCTGGGCGTTAAGCAAATAAACAAACAAACCTTACGCCTTCGTTTTAGTCCATCTTTGTCAGTATCTGCGGATCCAACTCAACTGATTTGAAATCCCATACGCTCGATAACTTTGAAGGCAGAATGGATTGTTTACTGTATTAAGCTAATTGTCTAATGTTTGCATACACAGAATAAGTAAGGTTGATCAGCGTAGTAGATGCAGTTGAGATGTTGAGAAGTTTCTGATTGCAAACTATCCCCCCACCCCAACGCCGACTGTTTTTCAAAAGGAAAGTGCAAGAATTTGCATTGATTATGCGAGTATGAGGTATTTGCGACGATCACTGTTCAGTCTCTACAATCTTTGTACCCCCCCCCCCCCTCTTCCACACTCCCCAACCCTGCTTCAACTTCGCCCTCTAAGGTTCCCAAAACCGTTCTACTCCTGTGTTTTTTCCACGGAAGTTCCACCGTGAGTGCCAACAAGTTCAGTCTGCCAGTCTGTCATCCTACGCCCCGAGCGCAACGATCATTAGTATTTAATTAAAAGCATCTTTATTGATACATTTATTCAATGTTTCTCACTTCTTCGCCTTCTCTCTCCTCCTCCTCCTCACATCCCCCTCCTCTTCCTCCTCCTCCTCTTCCTTCTCCTCCTCCATTTGCTCCTCATTCTCCTCTGCTTTGGGAAACATCGGTGAGTGGTCACGTACTGAAACCACAGCGTCTTTCAAAGTCAGACGTTTACTCACCAACCCCATTAAACCACCAGCCACTTTTCTGACACTTGACCGTTCAAGATGAATCTTGAGCATGTTTTCCAATGAATGCTTTAAAAGCAAGACTTTAAACACACAATGATCAAGACACATTTCTGAAGAGTTTTACATGATTGAATCAATGTACATGTAGGGTTTTTTTCTCCAAGATGGTGTAAGGGTTTACTGATAAGCGGTCAACGCGAGAGGTAACGCATGCTTCAAAATGGAGGATTTCAGCTCCGGAGTATTTGCCTTATCGAACTTCGGTGACTGTGCGTCGATTCTCGTGCGTGATGTTTGGATGTGCGGAACCGTCTCCTACTTCGTAAACCTTCACTAAACAAGTCACAAGAAGTGTCAAACAGAAGTCACATGTCGAGTCACAAGTCAAGTATATCAGTAATCATGAAGTCCTGTCGCGTCAGACAAATTAATCGATCTGAAAGTAGTAACAAACCAGACACTCGCCTTTTTCCCTTTATTTTAGGGGGGGGGGGGGGGGGATGGGGGGAGGCGTGTTTTTTAGTCATTGTCGTTTTTGTTTGTTTATTAATTTTTTATTTAATTTTGTTTAGGGGGGGGGGGATAGGGTCAGGATCTGCCTTACAAAGTTGTTGTTTGCTTGTTTGCCTGCTCACTGCACTGGGTGAATACGTTGTGAACATCGAAAATAAGAACCAGTCTCACCTCAAATAGTACATCTCAAGCTTACTTCTGACGACTGAACGCTAATCTTTGAGCGACAAAGCAATTTTAGAACATATATGTCTGTTTGAATTAAAAAGTATAGTCATAGACGATCTGTGTTAAAGATTCTTGAATTGATCAAAAATGTGAGTTAGTCTGCGGAAAAAACAGTGTTTGTAAATCAATTTTTCTTGTTTGTTTTTTTACATAAAAAGCAACACAACTATTACAAAGGCTATCATTCACAAATCACTACTCACCCAAAATGTCTCTGGTATGTTTTCAAACGTCTGTTTGATTGTTCTATATGTTTGAACTAGAGGAATACCCGGCTTCGCCGGGGTGAATCGCGAGACAGAGACAGACAGCGTGGCGGTTCACCACAATCACCTTTGAAGGCGAAGTCCTGTCAAACGGGATTGAGAATTTTAGAGCTTATTTCTTAGCCCTATATTATCTGCTGTGGCTTCTCAAATGCCAGAACATACAGACAGATGATGATAAAATCGTTTATTTAACGTCACTCTGTAAAAACATTGGCGACATTTGTCTTAGATTAAGAACACACACAGGCACGCACACAAACTTTCCCTTTATGTACAGTGGTTCACCACCCTCCCGCCCCCCGCACACTCTCGCTCATCTAATTAAAAATGGTGTTAAGAGATACTTGGATATAAAATGGTATTTTTAAAAGTTCTGATAAAAATATATTGTAGCTGTATGAGAAGCAATGGCGTCAGCCGCAGCAACGTCTCTTCATATCCAGGGACCAAGTGGGTGCGTGTGCATAAGTCCAGCGATAAGTTTGGGACCTTGCCACCCAAGGTCTTTATTAAAACTTAAAAGATAGCTTAATTTTTCCTTTGAGGTATTTGGCAGAATATTTCTATTTGAGTTTATAAACTGAGTCAGGGGTTGAAAGTGGCATGAGTTCAAATCACACTCCAAAGTCAAATGAGCAATGGTGAGGTCGGATTGACAGGTGCATTTAAGCTCTAGAAATTGGTAATTCCCAGCTTCTGCCCTTAGGCGGTTAATCCTTTTTATTACACGTGGGCATGCATTATAGGTGTTCATCTGTTTTGATGGGGCTTCCCGAATGAGCCAGCCAGAGCTTATAGCCTTGTGCATATATTTGTTCCTCCATTCTCTCCAGAGAAGAGAGTCTGTAAGGCTACTGATCTCAGAAGCAGACAATGGCAGGTCTACCTCGGAGGCGCCTATGCCTTGGGCAGCTTCTTTAGCGGCTTTGTCCGCTTTCTCGTTGCCAGGCACGTTCACGTGTGCTGGACACCAGACCAGGTTAATCTCGCTTCCTTTTTTATATTTAGTCAAGTTTTGACTAAATATTTTAACATCGAGGGGGAATCGAAACGAGGGTCGTGGTGTATGTGCGTGCGTGCGTGTGTGTGTGTGTGTGTGTGTGTGTGTGTGTGTGTGTGTGTGTAGAGCGATTCAGACTAAACTACTGGACCGATCTTTATGAAATTTGACATGAGAGTTCCTGGGTATGAAATCCCCGAATGTTTTTTTCATTTTTTTGATAAATGTCTTTGATGACGTCATATCCGGCTTTTCGTGAAAGTTGAGGCGGCACTGTCACGCCCTCATTTTTCAACCAAATTGGTTCAAATTTTGGTCAAGTAATCTTCGACGAAGCCCGGGGTTCGGTATTGCATTTCAGCTTGGTGGCTTAAAAATTAATTAATGACTTTGGTCATTAAAAATCGGAAAATTGTAAAAAAAAATAAAAATTTATAAAACGATCCAAATTTACGTTTATCTTATTCTCCATCATTTGCTGATTCCAAAAACATATAAATATGTTATATTCGGATTAAAAACAAGCTCTGAAAATTAAATATATAAAAATTATTATCAAAATTAAGTTGTCCAAATCAATTTAAAAACACTTTCATCTTATTCCTTGTCGGTTCCTGATTCCAAAAACATATAGATATGATATGTTTGGATTAAAAACACGCTCAGAAAGTTAAAACAAAGAGAGGTACAGAAAAGCGTGCTATCCTTCTTAGCGCAACTACTACCCCGCTCTTCTTGTCAATTTTACTGCCTTTGCCATGAGCGGTGGACTGACGATGCTACGAGTATACGGTCTTGCTGAAAAATGGCATTGCGTTCAGTTTCATTCTGTGAGTTCGACAGCTACTTGACTAAATATTGTATATTCGCCTTACGCGACTTGTTTATAATTTTATTTGCCAGCTCCTTTATGGCAATGACAAGATCATGTATTTTTGATCTTTTGTTAGATCTTAATGCTTCAATGGCTGCTTTGGAGTCAGAGAATATAGCTATCTTTTGAGGAGGAGTGTTCTTGAGATTGAGATGAACAAGCGACATGCAGATGGCAAGGAGCTCAGCTGAGAAGATCGAGTTTCTGTTGCACAGTTTAAATTTCCCAGTCATGTCATCGCTGGGGATTACAAAAGCTGCGCCAGCCTTCTTGTCATCCAACACTGACCCGTCTGTGTAAACATGAACATGGCCTTTGTATACAGTATCAATGTGCTCAAGGGCTTGTGTCCTGAGTAATAACTGATCATCCTTTGTAGCTGTGCAATATTCTGTGTCAAAATTCATTTCTTTCATTGTCCATGAGGGATCACGAGATATGGGGTTTTGGGCCACATCATTTGGGTCGACACTGATTTCACTAAAGAGTGAAGCATTGAATTGAGCCAGTGAGGAGAAAGTAGTGCCAAAGTGGGCCTTTTTGTTTTGGATATGATTGTAATGCGGTTGTAGCTCCTCTTTTGTTGAGTTTTGCACTGTGTTGGCTCGAACATTGTAATCTGCGCAGCAAT
>NC_090250.1:37775027-37777527 GCF_037325665.1 Littorina saxatilis
AATCAGACAGGACAAGAATCTGACATAAAGGCGACACTTTTGGCCGACACTAAGCCAGTCGCACCGAAAGTAAACGACCTGTTTATGCAACGAATAATCCATCACTTCCCAGACTCTCTCTCCTCCTTCCCCTTTTCACCCCCCCCACCCCCACCTCCTTTACAAGAATAAATGACAGGAGTTAGAACAGAATGTACTGAAAATGTGAACAAAGAAAGAAAAAGAAAAGCACGTTCGGCGAATACAACTACCTCCCTTTTTAGGGTTGTTTCCATTGGCACTTGTCACTGAATATGTCGCATTTTTTTTCCAGACAGATAAAGCCGAGTTTGCAACGGAACAGTATTTTTGGCGAAGTCTTTGTACGTGTAGCAGTCGAAGAGGTATATTTGCGACTGACAATTTGTACTCTGCTTCTGAATTAAATAATTGTCATATCTACCCTTGATGAAATTCACTGTTTTAACTTCCTCATTTGCAGCAGTGGCTAATAAAGGACATGTTTTGTCCATATGATGCACACGTACACACGCACACAACATACACACATACAAACGCACCTACGCCGGCACGCCCGCACATACGCACGCACGCACGCACGTGCACACGCACGCACGCACGCTTGCACACACACACACACACACACACACACACACACACACACACACATGCACGACAATGCAAACATGAATATACAAAACCCCCCCACCACCCCTCGCTCCCTGCCTCCTAAATTTCATTTGATACCCTCACGCACCCCCCCCCCCCCCACTCCTCCCTCACCCTCGTTTCACTGAGGCGGTGTCGAAACCTACCCCAACCCCTCCCCCCCCCACACACACACACTAACACGCCACCCCCTCCCTCACACTCACCCGTTTCACCGAGGCCATCCGGGTGCAGCAGGTCTGCTGTCTGCAATGTCCACAAGCAATGATGGATCGAGCCGAGTTGTGCATGGATTGCGTGGTGTGTCATGGCGGTCCCTGATTGATGTTGTTGACAGCTATTTACCTGCCTGGAGACCCTACCCCCCGCTCTTATCGGCTGCTGATGTTGCTCTATCGTTTGTCATAGGCCGCTTGTCAGGGGGGATGCCGATTGCCACCATGTCGGTGCAGACTTTGAACCCCGGAATGTTCGGGTTAGGGAAATTGTCGAAGGTTTGAAAGCTGTATGGAAAGGGTATACATACTCAAATAATCGTTTCTGCTCTGTCTACAGGTTCTTTTGGGAAGCTAGGGAAATTGTCGAAGGTTTGAAAGCTATATGCAAAGGGTACATGCTGAAATAATCTCTTTTCTGCTGTCTACGGGTTCTTGTGGGAAGCTAGGGAAATTGTCGAAGGTTTGAAAGCTGTATGCAACGGGTACATGCTAAAATAATCTTTTCTTCTCTGTCTACGGGTTCTTTTGGGAAGCTAGGGAAATTGTCGAAGGTTTGAAAACTGTATGGAAAGGGTACATGCTGAAAATAATATTTTCTTCTCTGTCTACGGGTTCTTTTGGGAAGCGCTATGTGAGTGATGTAGAAGTAAAGTTTGAAAGGTGTGAAGATAACAGGTCCCAATAGAGGCTGCAGACTGAAGTCATCTCCCAAACACATGGAATTGAAACTGTGGTGGGACTACGCTCTGTTGTTATGATAATTGATTGAACAGTGCATCTGGTCAAATAATTATCAGCAGTGGATCTTATTAAGTTAAAATCAACCGTTTCTATATATTAAGGAACAATTCTCAGGCGTCCAGGCTCGCAAATAGTAATTGTTGGGAGTTTACAACTGAAAGTAGAATACGTTCAAAAAATTAGTTCTATAAACGTAACGTTTTGCACCTGTGTGATATCATTATTGCAACTCAGAAACCAAAGTATAAAGATTCCAGCTGAAGGAAGTGCTATACAAACGGTAGGTTTTACAGCTATGCCCCATCCCTTGCAAGTATAAGGTAACACACATGTGCACATTTCATCAGAGCCTGCACAATAATTGACGTACACACACCCACACACACGTGTGTTAACACTTGTATGACAAGGGATCTATTTGCTAACGGTTCTGGACCAGGTCTTAAACCTTCTAAACAGAGCCTGTGGTTTTATCTGTACCATGATTAACCCATACTTACTTGTCATAATGTATTCGACGACAAAAGAGACCCCCAGCTTACTGGACATTTCTCTCATTTTGTCGCTGGCCTTATGTGTAGGGAAAGAGTTTGTCACAAGCTGGATTTTACCCATTCTCGTTTTTCCTGAGATAATTTGAACCAATGAGACTCCTGGAAGCTTTCTCACTTTGTAACTGCCTTATATGCAGTGAAACAGGTTATTACTTACTGAATAAATCCTCCCCGAACGGGCTCTGCATAAGGCCGCCGTCAGAAACAGTGCATTAGCTGTGTTTATCCCTTCTCGATTCTCCTAAGGCAGCTTTAACAAAAGAGGCACGCACTTTCCGCGAACTTTTTTTCTCAGTTCTCCATTACCTTGCATGCCGG
>NC_090250.1:37782527-37815027 GCF_037325665.1 Littorina saxatilis
CCCAAAAAACTTCCTTTACGGTAATTTTAATAATCATATTATATTTACAATTCACTTTATCCTCAACGCATTTCCAAATGGACATAATTTTTGGGCAACATTTTCTTTTTCAATATAATCAATTTCGTTCTCACAATAAGTACAACAATTACTCGAGGAAATACCTATTTTATACAATCAAATATGGTACTGCTTGTTCAGCACCAGCAAACCGTCTCCTTGGGAAGAGTAAGGACTCCACCCTCCCCACAGACATTCCCACCGAAGATCTCTCTGACGCCTTCTCTGACTTTTTCTCTAGCAAGGTTCAGAAGATCAGAGAGGAGCTGGACAGCGCGACTCCCACACCATCCTCGCCGTTCACGGATGACGTGGAACAGACGGCGTCATCCTTTGTTGGTTTCAGACCCGTGACCGAGAAAGAGGTGAAGCGTGTCATCACTAAATCCGCTCCCAAAACATGTGCCCTTGACCCCATCCCCGTCCCACTGCTTGTAGAATGCCTAGATGAACTCCTGCCTGTTATCACTTCTATCATCAACTCTTCTCTTCTCTCTGGCACCTTTCCATCCACATTCAAACAGTCCATTGTCCTCCCTCTTCTCAAAAATCCGTCCTTAGATCCGAACACCCTGAAAAACTACCTTCCTGTCAGCAACCTCTCCTTCCTCTCCAAGATCACTGAAAAACTTGTTCTTTCTCAACTCTCTGACTATCTTCACTCTCACAACCTCTTTCCTACCACACAGTCCGCCTACCGAGCAACAACTCCACTGGCTTCCTATATCTTCCCGCATCATACACAGCACCGAGACAACGCTTGTTCGTGTCATGAATGACCTCCTGCGCGCGATGGATGGTGGTAATCTCTCCATTCTCACCCTACTTGACCTCTCAGCAGCTTTCGACACAATAGACCATCAGATCCTTCTTGACCGCCTCCATCTCTCTTTCGGACTTTCCGGCACAGCACTCACCTGGTTTCAATCCTATCTCTCGGACAGAACACAGACAGTCTCAGCAGGCAACCACACTTCCACAACTTCCACCCTTTCACTAGGAGTTCCTCAAGGATCTGTCCTCGGGCCAGTCCTTTTCATCCTCTATACCAAACCTCTATCGACTCTCATCAGCCACCACTCGGTTTCCAGTCAAACCTTTGCAGATGACACACAACTCCGGGGCTCTTGCTCCCCGGATCAGCTCGATTCCACCATCCGCCGCGTGCAGGACTGGGTCGACGACGTCAAGCGCTGGATGACCTGCAACAAACTAAAACTAAACGACGACAAAACCGAAGTCCTACTCATCCACCCTAAAAACAAGCCTCTCCCTCCTTCCGTTCCTTCTTCTATCTCTGTAAGCAACTCTGACATCAAACTCTCATCCTCTGCTAGAAACCTTGGAGTGACCTTCACAGACACCCTCTCCGTGGACAAGCACATCACGAACATGTGCAGATCCGCATACACTGAGATCAGAAAAATTAGCAGCATTAGACATCTTCTTTCCTTTGACGCCACCAAAACTCTTGTCTGCTCTCTCATTCTCTCCAAATTTGACTACTGCAACGCTCTACTCACAGGCATTCCCCAGCACCTCACAGAAAAACTTCAGAAAGTCCAAAACACAGCAGCTAGACTCATCTTCAGGGCAAAGAAACACGACCACATACAACCACTCATGCAACAACTCCACTGGCTTCCTATATCTTCCCGCATCATACACAAGACCGCCAACATCTGCTTCAACTCTTTCACTGATCCTCACTTTCCTGTCTATCTTTCTGAACTCTTGCATCCTTACACTCCATCCAGACAGCTTCGCTCATCCACTGACAGCAGAATATTTTCCATCCCACGCACCAAAACCAAAACCACTGGCGATCGCTCTTTCTCCTTTTCCGCTCCCACTCTCTGGAATCAACTTCCCCACCCCATCCGTCACTGTGAAACCTCTTCTACTTTCAAAAAGACCCTTAAAACCCACCTTTTCAAGTCTGCTTACAATACCTAAAGCACACGCCTGCCTCATGATATGATTATATCTGCTAGCATTTTAAATAAACTCACTAGTTAAATATTTTTTATTGGGTAGTCTCACATATTTAACACTATATATACGTACTACTGTTGTTTGTAAAATATGTTTTAAACGCTTACTTAATTCTTTTTATGTATTTAAATATTTGTTGAATTTACTGTGTGTGTGTGTGTGTGTGTGTGTGTGTGTGTGTGTGTGTGTGTGTGTGTGTGTGTGTGTGTGTGCACGTGTGTGTGTGTGTGTGTGTGTGTGTGTATGTGTGTGTGTGTGTGTGTGTCTGTGTGTGTGTGTAAGTGTGTACGTGCGCTTGTGTGAGATTGGGTGTTGGTCACAATGTGTTGTGCAATATGGCATGAAAATCTTTTTAAATTTGTTGTGAACAATTACAGCTTTGTATTTCATGTTTATTATTTTTTTATGAAGTAATTATAGTAAAATAGTCTTATGTTTCTTATTTGTTCGACCCTCTTAGGATTATGGAGTTTTATGCACTGCCTTTTATAGTTAACTAAACTTTTGTATTTGAAATAGCCCATTGCAGTTGGTGTAGGCCTTAAGCTTATTTAAATCGCTTGTCCAGTATTTAATTTAATTCTCTATTTTTGTATGAACTCAAATGTTTAGTGTTCTTAGTATGTCTTGCTAAGCTAAGTTCTATTTAATCAGAGTATGTTTGCGTGTGCTTATACTTAGTGATATTGTAAAGCGCATAGTGCTTTTAGTTATGCACTATAGAAATCTCCTTAATAATAATAATAATAATTGTCTTCATTTTCATTAGTTTTCATTCACAAACACCTGGTAAATAAATCTCATGTTCCCCATGCAATGACTCGAGGTGGTGAATGGGTTTGAGCTTTCATGTGAAACGTGGATTGTCAAAGTAAAAGCCAATCAGGCTGATTGTTTGATGTGTGGAACCATCGTGGCTTTGGATTTTTGTTTCCGAGGACAACGATTGTAAGCATTCACTCTCAAAGACCCAATCAATGTTGATAATTACCGCGGCGACTCATGGTCAATTTTCAACTTATCTCTGTAATCGCAAAATCCACAACGAAAAGTCACAAACACTTAAAAGAAAAGAAATATGCTCAACACTGACTGAATTCACAGGTATGATCGCAGCTCTGTACATTTTCAGACTGGAAGAAAAGCGTCAACAAGCTACGTTTGACGTCACATACAAGTTTGACGTGTTATCTTGGGCTACTGTGACGATGCTTTGTGGCCCGGAGTTGGATTCTACAAATTCGTCTCCCTGTGGGTTATTGTGCATTTTGTTGCACAACCAAAATGATGACAAAAACGATGTTTGGTAGCTTGTTGTCAGACCAGCACTTTGTTGTTGGTCCTCGGGGAGCATATCGCCTTTTGTCTCATATTTATCAACCGCGGCCTTCGGCCTTGGTCGATAAAGATGAAACAAAAGACGATATGGTCCCCTTGGACCAACAAAAAAGCTGGTCTGTCAACAAGCCACTAAACATCTTATAATGTCGTTCTAAAGTATGATGCTGCTTGGACGCAAAACTTTCACATTCTAAAATATGATACTTTTTGGAATCTAAGCATGTTCATTTGAAGATAAAGACGGCGTATTGAATTGAATTGAATATGATACCACTTAGAGGAAATGCTGTCTTATTCACAATTATGATACAGCTTAGAAGCAAAACGCTTTTACCCACAATACTGCCTGTAGAACACATAATGCTGCCTAGACACAAAGCTCTCTCGTTCAGAAATCTGACACCGCTAAAAAGCAAAGCGCTCTTATTCACAACAATAACACCGCTGTTTTAATAAGCTCTTTTATTCAAAAACATAATACCAAAGTTATAGGATACCCCTAAGAATCAAAGCGCTATTATTCAAACTTATAATGTTAACCTTCTTAGAAAAAGGTTCTCCAGAATACAATTAATATTAACAACATGATACCCTGAGAAACAAAGTTTTCTTTTCCAAAGATATATACTCTCAGCTAGCACAAGACGTCTCGATGTAGCACGTCACGTCTTTTGCCTGAGACGACATTTTCTCTCCCGAATATCGGAACCCGAACAGCCGTGGCACGATCGTGCCGTTTAGATGGGCAAACGGGAGAAACACGCTAAGATGAAAGGAAAACTGAAGCCATTATTTTGTGAAACGAGATCCTGTCGTGTTGTGTTTATTTGAGTCGTTCGTCCTTTGAGAAATGCCACCGTCGAATCGTGAGTGATGGGAGGCTCTTTGAGACAAAGGCTGGTTAATTGAAACGGCGGTTCTTATGGTTATTCCGGGAACAAAAAATAATCTTGATATATGATTACCCTTCGAAAAAAAACCCACCTGAACTCATTTTCAAAGGATTTTGAAGTGCAAGATGCGGCCATCTTCCTAGAACATTTATTGTGAGGCTCAAGTGTGTCGTGGTACGAACACAAGCCACTGCCCTTCCTCCTGCTTTAACGAGTACTCTCAGATACAGAAAGCCATCCATACATCCACACATACACCAAGCCACATGCGCGTCTAGCCAGCCAGCCAGCCAGCCAGCCAGCCAGCCAGCCAGAAATCTAATTATTACTACGCCTGTCTACCCGCCCGTCTTTCCGTCCATCCAAACATCCACCCGCCCACCCATCCGCCCGCTGATCCATCCATCCATCCAGCCAAACAGTAATCTGTTTGTTGTACTCTAGCTGTCTTTCCAGTCATCCAAGCATCCATGCAGCCATCTGCCCATCCATCCATACGTATATCTAGCATGATGACATGTATACGTCTGTTTATCCATCTACTAATCTCTCCCAGAAATTGTTTGCATGATTCGTCAATGTAAACATGCAAACAACCAATGCAATAAGTCTTACACTTTTTTTTTTTTACATTTACACATTCTAGTGAATGTTTTGTTTTGTCTTAATCCAGACTTCAATAAACATACCTTTCTCTTTTTGTGTGTGTAATTTATAACTTACATAACACTCAACTAAATGAACCTTCAATCAATTAAGTCGTGACTCTAATGGCACATACAGGCTTGTTCTTGTCCGTTTGCCGCTGATGATAAAGGCTGATATTATAGTCTTGACAAAGGTTAACGACATCTTTGGCGTTTCCGTTGTCATTGCAAAGGCTGATGGTAGAAAATGTCGACAACGTCAAAGCGAGTAACAATGATAATAGGTACGTTTCATGTAACGATTGAAAATGCTTTTAATGTTTCATCAAATTGTTGAAGTCGCTGAACTCAGGACACGAAATCAAGAGTGAACGCTAAAGAGACGTAAGCAATTTCAAAGAAAAACGCTGGGCCTTTTCAAAGGAAACATGCGTTCTACGTCTTTGATAAAAAAAGAAAGATAATGAGATCGACGAAATCTCAGTGGAGACGCGATTACTTGGAAATCACAATGTAAAGCAATACGAAACAGGGCACTGAAAATAAAAATAGGTGGGCACCACATACACGGGCGGCACAAACGCCATTGACCAGCTTAAATTGAAAACAGTAAATACAAAACAAAACGGGGCGTCAAAGAGACGCATTAAAACGGCAAGAACAGCCGATGCCCAACGATCCAATGATTCAGTCTCAACAACGACTGATGTCTGTCGACCAATGGAAACCACGGCGCCAGCGTGCATCCATGCACATGCTCTTCTTGCTCTTCGAACTCGCTTCACCGACACAACAACAAACATCACGACCTGGCCATGCAGGGAGAAGAAAAAGAGCAACGCAAGAAACTATCAATTACGCGGTCTCGTGATCACACGCTTTTTCACTCCCGCATCTCCTTCCGCGCAAAGACAAGCTGCATGGCCGCGCGCAGGAATACAGCAAGACCCAGACAGACGTTTTAGCTGCAAAAACAATGGTGGTGGCTCCAGCGCACGGAATGGTTGTGCAAAATTAATGAGGTGCGTGATCAACGACAAAGTTCTCCCCTTCCGTGGCAAATGTCAGCCAAGGGGTAACTCTCTGCGAGAGTGTAGAGAGTGGACTACGACAGGATCACAAACCCTTGATTTCATTGTGGAAAGAGGCACAGAAAGGGTTGATACAAACAGGCACGAAAAGGCCAGCAGTAACCGATAGAGCACCGCCAAATATCTTGGTATTTGATTCTCTAAGCGGTCAGAAGAAGACAGCGTAACGTTACTAAAGGGTACTTGTTTGCATTTTGGAAACGACAAATCACCGAACTAGCTAGTGGAGCCGGCCGACGTTTTTTTGTGTGGGTGGAAGCATGTTGAAACAAAGCAAAAGAAAACAACAGACAAACAAATGTGGGACAAGCAAACAAAGAAACAAACAAAGAAACCAACCAATCAACCAACCAACCAACCAACCAAACATACAAACAAACACCGACAAAAACAACAACAGCAGCAAACCAAGGTGACACTGCTAGTGCGTCAAGCACTACGAAACGCTGTCTTGGTCCACATTCTACACTGCGATTTTATCGTCTCTCCAGTAAGACTATGGCAGTGTAGTGGAAGCGAGTTTCTTCGCCAGGGGATTCCAGATTATTGGCCAGCAGACAGCTTGGCGGCGGAAGCGCCGTAAAGAGCGTGTAAGCTTCAAAGTGATTCACTGCTATATATCGGGGTAAGGAATTAGGGTCCTGAGACTGGGCCAAGTTCATCAGAATATGTCGCCCACCGATCTTCAAAGCGAATCGAAGCTTTATGTATACTGACTTGCACGATCGAGGCTGCAAATCAAGCCTGGACGAAAAGTGAAAGCATCTTAGACAGTATGTATGGCGTTCCATACTGCATGATCTTCTTGTTATGTTGCGGAGTCTCAGTGGTCCTGCTATTTTACACGTGTGACACGAACGTTGTTCAAGGTTTGCTGCTAGATCAAAGAGTGTAGCCTTCTGTTTTTGTTTGGCTTTGTATTTTGTGTTGGTTGTGCTTTTTCTTTCTTGATTGGTGCGTTTCATTGTATTGTTTTCTGTGTAGGTGGGCTTCTCTGTTTCCCCTTATGAAGGGAAGATGTTGTCTCCTAGAAGAGTGCTCTTGACTGCTTGGAGAACAAGGGGATCTGAGTTTCCCTCTTTTTTTTTTATGCGTGCATGTCTGCAAAAACCATCACAGGCAGCTCATCACAGACTGCGATCAATAGTACGATTGTGTCCCTGAAAATGGACAGCTTGTGGATTTGGGGTATGACTTGATTTGTTGGCCATTGCATTCTGTATTTTCTCATTCATTCAGATCTGATGATTGTTAAAGCTACAGACGGGCGCAGTGGAGTGGTGGTAAGGCGTCGGCCTCCTAATCGGGAGGTCGTGAGTTCGAATCCCGGTCGCTGCCGCCTGGTGGGTTGAGTGGAGATTTTTCCGATCTCCCAGGTCAACTTATGTGCAGACCTGCTAGTGACTTAACCGCCTTCGTGTGTACACGCACGCACAAGACCAAGTGCGCACGGAAAAGATCCTGTAATCCATGTCAGAGTTCGGTGGGTTATGGAAACACGAAAATACCCAGCATGCCTACTCAACGAAAGCGGAGTGAAGCTGACTATGCTCGCAGAGTATAGTGTGGGGAACCCAAATGGGCAAACGAGCTCACACGTAACCAGACAAAATTCTGGAACGCTGAAGAAGAAGAAGTTAAAGCTACAATCAAAAAAGGTTCCGCGATGTTAGTTCTGCAAAACTGAGCTCGTCCAGCTGACGGATATTAATTTTTGTTTGTATTTTTCAGCCTAAAAGGCGATATATAATCCATGGGAATTTTGTAGCGGTTTAAAACAAAATGTTGTTCGGAAACAAACTCTATAGATAAAGACATGTATAAGTCCTTAACGCAGGGATGGAACTGTCATTGAACCTTGGCACGCTAATATGACGCCAAGACCTGCAACAGCCGGAACCGTAAATTCATATAATAATGTCAACACTTTTCTCACAAAATGGGATAGAACATACACCATACTTCAAAAATCTCTTGTAGCCTGGTGAAGATTGATGTCTGAGTCTGACACATTACTTACTACCACGACTCTCTTTCCAGCCATCCCATGTAACCAAACCGGACAACAGACAGACAGACATACAGACATACGTACAGAGGGAAAAACATGAACACAATCAGACAGACAATTAATGTCTTCTCCGCCCCTTCTTCTTTCCTCTCCCCTCTCCTCCTTTTGTTTGTTTGTTTGTTTGTTTGTTTAACGCCCAGCCGACCACGAAGGGCCATATCAGGGCGGTGCTGCTTTGACATATAACGTGCGCCACACACAAGACAGAAGTCGCAGCACAGGCTTCATGTCTCACCCAGTCACATTATTCTGACACCGGACCAACCAGTCCTAGCACTAACCCCATAATGCCAGACGCCAGGCGGAGCAGCCACTAGATTGCCAATGTTAAAGTCTTAGGTATGACTAGGCCGGGGTTCGAACCCACGACCTCCCGATCACGGGGCGGACGCCTTACCACTAGGCCAACCGTGCCGGTTCCTCTCCTCCTCCCCGCCCTCCTCCTCCCCTTACACACAACAGCACACTATAGCCCTTCGCTTGGAGAATCAATCGCAGGCAAATGACAGCCCATAACAAAACAATCACCATAAAGTGGCTGGTTCTACGACCCTCAAAAGACTAATCCAGTGAGCAAACCGCCGCACGATCAAGTGTATAATCACCGGGCAATGAGGTGTTGAATACCCCTCCAAAACGAACGTCTTCTCGTCTCCTTTTCACGACCGGCCATCCATGCCGCCCCTATAGCAAAAACTGCCAGAGCTTTAAAACTTCCCTCCTTCCCCCTCTTCAAGCAATCATAGACGGAGGATGAGTCAGCGCAGATCACTTGTTTTACGACCCCCCTCATGAGACTCTCTTCCTGTACGTCAAAGCCTCGCGGTCAGTCCCAACACGGTCCTCTCCCTGCCTCGAGGGGAGATCATCCAGGCGTGATTTGTCCCCCTTGTCACAAAATGGCGCCGCCTCATTGCTCTGGGGGTCTCGGAAGACCACTTGCTGGTGACCACTGCAGTCGTAAAGCATCACGCCGGCTGTTCTCGGGGTCAGACTGAGGCGTTATTGGAAAGTCTGGACATGTCCTGGCGATGGCTGAACCGCTAAGAATGATCAGTTGTTGGTGTCTGGACATCTCCTTGCGATGGCTGAAGCCGCTAGAATGATCAGTTGTTGGTGTCTGGACCTCTCCTAGCAATGGCTAAGCTGCTAGAATGATCGGTTGTTGGTGTCAGCCCAAGTGAATTTTGTTTCTCGGCCAGTCCGAAAGTCTGCACATCCTGCATAGGATCAGATGTGACTGTGCGGACACAACGAGACAGTACATTTGCCCTAATTACTGAAATTACAAGCAATTCAACAAGATGAGCTGCTGCTCTCGAACCCGTAGTTTAACAGTAACAGTGATGTGTGCACCTCTGATGCCACATACATTACTATTAACTGACAATGCTGGAAGATGGACAATCATATTTTAGGCTTCGATGTCCGGGAGAGTTCAAGAAATTATATTGATTTACAAGACAATACTTGTTAATACCTTAGTGTTATACCGTTGGCGTGAATGCCGCCCGAAAAAATCCGTATCTTTTTCCTTGGAGTTTGACTTAGCCAGTCATTAGCGGAAGTAAAAAAAACTAGCTACAAGAAAGATCATATCAACGATATGCTTTGAACATAGTGTTTTTTTTCTGACAAAAGGTTTTATTCACACAAAATAATTAAAATTGCAATTTGTCGAATGTATTCTTGCAGTCTGTTGCTTCAGTCTTATAGCAAACTCAACGAACTACGCAAAGTGGTTGGAGGTGGCAGCTTATTATCAGTTATTTCTAATATTATGCTGATTGAAAGAAGATTATAACAGACATGTGTGAAGGAAATCACGAATAACATTGACAGGCAAAGTTGATAGTGATAGCCTCCACGCTTTGAGAGCGCTGGCCGGAGATAACAGAGTGACGTAGGAAATTGTGTGGCGCACGGATTGTAAATTCAACTCACTGACCGAGAGAGTTGACTTTGTACATCGCAACGAAAGTATAGTTACACTTGACCACTGTCCAGCGACAGGGAGGGGTTGTCACGGGAATCGACCGGGAGAAAGGAAGCCCGAGTAGAGCACTTAACAGGTAAATGGAATAAGCATTTGAATATCGTTAATGTTTATCGCATAAGTCGAATCGACTAACACTGTAACTTTAAACATAGCAGACAGATATCTAAGACAAGATGTCCGCTATTTATGTTGTGCAGTGCGTCGTGTAACCGGTCCTAAAGGAAAATAGCGGCCAGATGACAGTACTAAGGATCTGAGCAGCCGCCGGAATATTACGCCTTTAGACTCGCATAGCTGAGATTCGACGGGATTTCTAGAAGCTAGTGCACGGTTATGTTTGTCCGTGGGGTTGGACCGTGGTGGTCACAGGGCGGTAGAAACTGAGTAGACCGAGGTCACCAGTAGCAGGAATTAGTAGTAAAATACATTTCCTAGTGAACAGCAATAGAAGCTGTGTAATTCTGCGTATGACCAGAATTAAAATATGTCTACAATATCTTAACTTACTTAAGAGATAAGGAATATTTTAGTAGACAGAGCAGACGGTGTTTTAAGTCTGCCGTAGTAGAAACTATAACTGGTTTTTGTTCACTACACACGAGCCGTGAGTAGATACCTGTAAACTAGATATCGTGTGCCTGTGAGTACACTGACTGGTTGTGTAGTGTTATACCTAAGTAAAGGGTAGAGAGTTTTGTCATTGCAATTCTGTACGAGATTGTCATCTCGAGTGTTTTTTTACCTACCAAAACTGTGAGTACTGGATTTTTGAGTACATAACATTTATGTTCATGATTGTGTGTATTTGTGTGTATGTTGTCATAGCTGATCAATACAGTGGAGGGAACCTAAATTCGGAGTTGTGTTTGGTTTCTGTATGACAGCATATTAGCTCATTTGCATTCATTCACAACATGTCGAGAAAATAGATATCAAGAGCCGGCAGCAGAAACTGTGTACCCAGAAAAAAATTATCAGAGAAAAGCACATATCTGACAATGATATCACTACATATGGCAGACGATGTACACACACAGGTAACGATGTCTTTTCTGTTATTGTTCGGAAAAGTACTACATGTATATATAGGCTATATAAGGAATAGTTCACAAGAACAAGGACCAGCAGCTCCCACAGCCGTAATTAGAACGAAGTTAAGCATCGATGCGGGTACTCATCTGGAAAAGTGGGGTATTAGTCAATTATAGGGACATGGTTTACTCCCTGTAATTAGTCAGGGGTAAAGTACAATAAGCTCGCTGATTTATAGGTCAACACTAATTTATCGGTCAGTACCCTGCACGTGCATGCTGTCAACACTGATTAAGAGTCACCTGTACATGTATGCAAATACAATTTGATAGTGTGTACGTTTTTGTGGAAACGCTTTGTACTAATGCAGTCTTTAAATAGCTTTTTTCCAAAAGGAAGTATGGCAGTTTGTGAAGCCTTAACTCACAACCTCGCACGCGCACACACACACACACACACACACACACACACATACACACACACACACACATACACATACACACACACACACATACACACACACACACACATACACAAACACTCACCCAAACACACCCAAACACACACACCCACACACACGTACTGCCAGACAGACTGACGGACAGAAAGACACGCACACTCAAAACTCAGCTGAAAGTCTTTCTATACATTGTGCGGCCTTGCCATCAACAGGCTTCTGATAAAACTTAATAGCATACTCGCTTTGATCAATCTGAAACTTTTCAACACCCATAAAAATCAAAGCATTCTTAATCCTTTTGACACAAAACACCCTGGTGAGCATCAAAAACCTTTCTCACGAGCGTGCAATGCCGCAGCTAAGCTATCAACTACCCCTCCTTGACACAACGGACAAGAAGCTGCAAAGACAACAACCCCCTTCGGTCCCATTATGGTCACTGACTATCCCAACTCTCTGTATGATGTCTGAGGGGGGACATACACTATACAGTTTTGCTCCATGCTGCATACAACCTCTTTGATTATGGTGACACTGAAAATATTCTAACTGTGTTTGATGTCTGAGGGGGAACGTACAACATACAGCTTAGCTGCATGGAACTGGTTGGTAAAACTGACTCTTGTGAACTGGTTGCACGGGACCATTTTTGATCATGGTCACATTTACACTACAGTGGAACCCCTCTTTTAAGACTCCCCCCCCCCCCCCCCCTGAGTTAAGACTTGTTTCATTTTAGGACCTTTTTTCTTCTTCAAATTTACCGCTCATAACTTCTGTAAATGTATCTCCATTTTAAAACTCCCTTCTGATTTTTATAAGTTTTTGTTTGTTTGTTGGGGAGGGGGTGGGGGTGGGGGGCTGTATTTAGACTATCTGAATCGTGATGTCTACGGGGCATCGAACACCGCACAGCTTTGGTGCGTATGAATGGCTGATTACAATACAACTGTCATTTCAAAACTGGTTGCATGCGACCATTTATGATTTTGCAAGATGCCTAAGGAGCAACAGATGCCAAAGTAATGCACACAAATTCGTATAAACAACAACAACAACAACAACAACAACAATAGTACACAAAAGAGGAGAACAAGCACACACCGTTTGGTGTACATTGAACAGAACCACAAATGACATTAGAGTACACGACCTACTTAAAGAATAAATACATGCGACGTCTCAGGCTGCAGCACGGTAAAGACTCTAAACCACTGTCTACAATGCCTTTGGTTGAAAGAGCGGATTTTGTTCACAATGCAATGCGTTGCAGACACTGAGTGACTCGCACGCGACAAACTGTGACTTGCATGGTGTGTCTGTCCCGGCCCTAAACGCATCGAGGAGATACAAGCAAAGTACCACAGAGCTGCAGTGGGAGTACAGACTCCATGTTCTTTCATCCTGTCACGGTGACAGACAGAACCTTTTTGTCCTTTCCAGCTTTAAACCGAAAACGAAACCCGGTTTGTGGGTTTGTGGGTCTCCGGGGAGCCATTTTCCGCCCCTCACAACTCTTGGCCTGTCGCCTTCGGGGCTGCGGCGGGAGGGAGAAGTAACACCTCACAGCACAACATTCAGAGCCACGCAAGTTGGTTTCGGAGAAATAAATCGTGGAGGTGTTACGGGGAGAAAAGTCAAATGAAGACGAAGCAAAAGAAAAGAGACAGGATAGAAAAAGGGTGGGATTGGGGAGGGAGATGCAGTTGTCCATTTGCAATGCACTTTGACAAAAACAGTTACGCTTTATCTTTTACGCATGCATAATTATGTATACGCACATTTAGACAAGGACGCTTCCAAAAGTGTGCTGGCGTGAGGTAGAAATCGTTGAGGGTGGAGCAGACACAAAAAACACACTTACAGACACAAAGACACAAAGGCACACACACGTACAGACACACAGTCACAAAGACACAACGGCAGACACACAACTTTGGAACGTATATGAGCCTGGTAGAGTTGCGTGGTTTTTTTTCGGCCAGTGGGTTGGGCCAGGAGAGCCAATCCCAACTCCCCAACTCACCCATACCCACCCATACCCATTCCATTCCCTCAACTATTGAAACACAATTCATACGTGCAACAAACAAATCACTCCGATCAAAAATCAGAAACAAAATCAACAACCATCACGAAAAACACAGAAATGGAGTGCACAGCCACACGCGGAGCCACACTGTATCGATTCCTACAGGGTGATGCGAATCTCAATTTGAAGCAATGGCTGTCCCGCGCAGTTAATTTTTCATTTTTATGGCGCAGCAAGTTGGGTACACTGCCATTTTGCCGTCTTATCTGTGCCGTCTGACAGCGACTGTGTCGGGCAAGGTTAAAGATGCCCGCACCTGATAGAACGATGTCTGTGAGGCTGAGATTCACGAATCTATCATCAGTCGATCATTCCCCCCCAGCTGATGGAATCGAAGGAAGTTTGACCTTGAGGGGTTAAATCTATGATGGTTTCTTCGATCGAAAAAGTTCGATCGTGTGTCCATTTCACGTTGTGTTTGTTCAGGTCAAGCTATACATCAGGGATTGTGCACACTTCTGGTTTAAACTTGAATTCAATCGTAATATCGTGAACTTTGTGCACAGTTTTGTTTTAAAGTGATATATTATTGACATTTGTGCACCCTTTTCGTTTCACATTGATATTTTGCCTGTGTACTTAATCACATACACCAACAAATAAATGTATTTTTTTGCTGTTTTTACATTTAGTCAAGTTTTGACTAAATGTTTTAACATAGAGGGGGAATCGAGACGAGGGTCGTGGTGTATGTGTGTGTATGTGTGTCTGTGCATGTGTGTGTGTAGAGCGATTCAGACCAAACTACTGGACCGATCTTTATGACATTTTACATGAGAGTTCCTGGGAATGATATCCCCGGACATTTTTTTCTTTTTTTCGATAAATACCTTTGATGACGTCATATCCGGCTTTTTGTAAAAGTTGAGGCGGCACTGTCACACCTTCATTTTTCAATCAAATTGATTGAAATTTTGGCCAAGCAATTTTCGACAAAGGCCGGACTTCGGTATTGCATTTCAGCTTGGTGGCTTAAAAATTAATTAATGACTTTGGTCATTAAATATCTGAAAATTGTAAAACAAACACATTTATTTTATAAAACGATCCAAATTTACGTTCATCTTATTCTTCCTAATTTTCTGATTCCAAAAACATATAAATATGTTATATTTGGATTAAAAACAAGCTCTGAAAATTAAAAATATAAAAATTATGATCAAAATTAAATTTTCGAAATCCATTTAAAAACACTTTCATCTTATTTCTTGTCGGTTCCTGATTCCAAAAACATATAGATATGATATGTTTGGATTAAAAACACGCTCAGAAAGTTAAAACGAAGAGAGGTACAGAAAAGCGTGCTATCCTTCTCAGCGCAACTACTACCCCGCTCTTCTTGTCAATTTCACTGCCTTTGCCACGAGCGGTGGACTGACGATGCTACGAGTATACGGTCTTGCTGAAAAATTGCATTGCGTTCAGTTTCATTCTGTGAGTTCGACAGCTTGACTAAATGATGTATTTTCGCCTTACGCGACTTGTTGTTTGTTTGTTTGGTTAGGTTTAGACTGTAATAATCATACAATGCTTGATTTTACTCTCAACACATTGTGACAAAATGTTATAAGAATATATATAATCTTATTTTCAGTTACATGACATCTTCGATATAAAATCTCAAAAGCAAGGAGACTGTTAGTTTGGTCGTCTTTACTGTTACAATACGTTAATTATTCTTATTTTAGCCTTTTGTCGTGCCGATAAACAGCTTTGTCATATTGCCATCATTTGTGATGTAAGCCATTACAAATTAATCATGATTTTCTCTCACAATTGCGCTGCTTGGCGTCTGAAGGGATACTTTTAATATATGCCCGTTTTCGAGAAGTTTCTAACGAATTTGACTAACTTAAACAACCTGCTTCGCTCTGGTGCTAAAAGCAAAAATAGTCACGAGGCGCCGCCTAGCGGTTGGACGGGTGGCGCCTTATATGACACGGCAGTTCTAGTAACAGTAACACGTACACAGACGCCATCTTGCATCAAGGAAAGTAACTCAATATAACACCCACCCTCACAAAAAGTGACCTTTCTTTGCTTATGTTTACGAAATTTAATTAAGCTTTCAATGCACTAAATTTTCAAAGTGAAAGTAGTCCTTCTTTACAGTAGCATTATTTGCAACGCTTATTCTTATGGTATATATTTGGAAGCGATCTTTAGGGCCTTTTCCTTGCTATAATCCCTTTAAGTTCCTTGCTATAATCCCTTTAAGTTCCTTTGTCAACCAATTCCTTAAAGTAAGACGAAAACATGTTTCAATGTGACCGTCACTGTTTCTTCCTTCGTTAATTCGCCCAGCTCTACAAAAACACAAAAGTGCACGTTTTGCAGAGATGTGCTTCCCCAGTGATGCATATTGTAGACTTAATTGCAGAGGATTAGCTTATCTTTGAATCATTCAGTGAATCCCTTGGCGTTGGTAACGACTGTATAATTATGTGTTGTTTTGATGTTCTTTTTTTTTTAACCACAAAAACAAGCAAACGCACAAACAGCACAAGCGGGATGGGTTTGGAGTATAATGCTAAATTACACTCGTCGACAACTAGGGAGTACGAGTCCGTGCTGAATTAAGTAACACCGACACAATTATTCAGAAAAACGACACATCACACAGACATAAAAACAGTATCACATAAACCTAAATCACTCTCTCTCTCTCTCTCTCTCTCTCTCTCTCTCTCTCTCTCTCTCTCTCTCTCTCTCTCTCAAACAGACAGACAGATAGACAGACAGACAGACATGCAGACACACACATACACATACACACACACACACACACACACACACACTCACTCACTCACACACACACACGCACACACACACACACACACACACACACACACACACACACACTGCTATATATACACACCGAATTCATATGCTCAGGTTCTATTTCAAGATTTCAAAGTGCTGTCTACCAAGAGCAGTCTATACCTTGGTTGAAATCCATTGTTTCAGTAACACCAGTTCCCGTGTCTTGGGGTCACACACTGTCTTTACTCGTCTTTCATCGTTGTTTCACTTTAGATTCTACAATTACACAGACAGCAGGACTGACATTAGTGCCCCAAGCAAAACCAATGTGTGGGCAGCACAAAGTACTAAGTACTAGACAAAGGATTGGCTTTGAGAGGTTTTAAAATACACTCTTATTGCTACGCACTATCAAAATAGAAAAAGTCACAGATTGTAAAATATCGGTCACTGCTTTAGGAAATAGAAAATTGACATATTGTAAGGCATCGGAAACTATTATAAACATGCAAAAGTGACAGATTGTAAGGCATTATGCAGAATCCATTATAATCATAAAAAATCACAGGCTGCAATGAAGACATCGGAAACTGTTATGACAGGATACCTTCACTAAACTCATACTCATTTTTTTTTACTCATAACATTTTATTGATCCAACAAAGGAAATTAAACGTGTCCTTACTCTACAGATGTCCTCCAATAGCAGTGATAGCAGACAGAGGGGCTTTTAAAAGTACTGATGCAACTGGAATACCATCAAACACTTGCAGAGAGTGAAGACACTTCCTCACACCGATCCTCATTCAGGTTTGGTTACAAAACACAAACTCAAAATCAAAACAATAAACAAGCCAAAAACACGGGTGGTGGTGGTGGTGGGGGTGGCGGTGGTGGGGGTGGTGGTTGTTGGTTAAGAGACTGAGCTAGCCTCTTAAATGTATATTAACTTGTCAGTGTAAAAAAAAGCATTGTGGCACGCTGGAACTTTGGCAGAATGGATAAGCACTTCTGATTCGGAGATCCTACTCAATTATTTAGCAAGGCAGTAAACTGGTTGTAATTTAAATTCAGAAAAAGAGGAAGCGTTTGTTGCTATTTTCTAAACACGCTTTTAACAAATATTTGTATCTATTCACATTTGTTTTTGTTTCTAACAGCTGACCCCAGTATCGAAGAACTCCTTAAACCCCCTGCTGATACGCCTTCGCTCTCTTCTTCAAATCCCTTCTAAAGTAATCTGATTTCTGTATTTTTGCTATTGTTTTCACGTCAAAAAGTCGTGTCTCTTCGTAAAACTTTGTACATGTACAGTTTTTTCCCCTAAGCTCTTGGACCTAAAGTTTTACAACGCTTCCCTAGGCTACAGAGGACTAAAACCCTAGTCCCATTACTTGACAATACCGCCCTCGGTCATGACTATTTATGGACTGCGCCCGGTATTTAGACTTAGAAGCTCCTGGAATGATGCTTGGACTATGTTGGCTTCAGTTTGTCTTCGATGCTTTTTTTCAAGGGTATAGTCTGTCCTTTCTGGATACAGATACGTGCATGCTGATGTAACATAGATACTGCGTGCTTAGATTGCAAGCTATACGGAGGTTTGAGGTCTTCGTTGGCACCGGTCTGGATATTAGAAGTTAGTTTGATGCAAGGTTTATGTAGCAACACGAGAGCTAAAAAGTGCACGAAGGTATTTAGTGCATGGTTCATTCTAAACAAGTCCCAAGTGTGTCTTTTATTTATTTGTTAATCAAGTCTTTCGTTCTTCTTTTTTCCTTCTTTAATCAGGTCTCTCGTTCTTGTTAAGATTTTATTTAGTCGAATAATGGTTACGCACAATGTCTTACAATAAACTTGGGTTTTAAGGGACACACACATGTCTTCGTCTAATCTCTCCTAGAAGACCTTCCTCATGCAGTTAACACTATGTATCTGTGTGTGACAGTGCAATCTTCGTGCCAATGTAGCTGCGGATATGAACTTGGCTTCACGAACAGTCGTTTCACTAGCAGTTGTACATCAACTTGTCAGAGTTAATGATAACTAGTGCACAGTTTCGATTTCTCATAAATCGCAATCCAAATCACAGAAAAACGTCAAAACCATTGAAAGTGTTTTGAGTTTTCAATATTATAAGTGTTCGTCTGTTCACTTAAAAGACCGCTGGTCGAAGAATCAGTGACGGTATCGTATTGTTTTGTCACACTGAATCTTCTTCTTCTTCTTCTTCAGCGTTCCAGAATTTTCTGGTTACGTGTGAGCCCGTTTGCCCATTTGGGTTCCCCACACTATACTCTGAGAGCATAGTCAGCTCACTCCGCTTTCATTGAGTAGGCATGCTGGGTATTTTCGTGTTTCCATAACCCACCGTACTCCGACATGGATTACAGGATCTTTTTCGTGCGCACTTGGTCTTGTGCTTGCGTGTACACACGAAGGGGGTTAAGTCACTAGCAGGTCTGCACATAAGTTGACCTGGGAGATCGGAAAAATCTCCACTCCTAACCCACCAGGCGGCAGCGACAGGGGTTCGAACTCACGACCTCCCGATTAGGAGGCCGACGTCTTACCACCACGCCACTGCGCCCGTCGTCACACTGAATCAAACGTGCCTGTAACATACCTTGCTTGTTATTTTTTATTTTTTATTCTGAATTTTGAAACGTTGGCAGTTGATTTGGTAAAACGCTGGATCTAATTTTTCTACTTTTCTTCCTTTTCTTCCTCTGGGGATACACACTGAAACTAATTAATTACATAATTGCAGCTAAAAAGTGAAATTAAAATAGGGTGCACAAAAACAGAACAGAACAAACTGTCGCAAAACATGGAATTGTCACGTGCAGTTCTGCGTTTTCACAGAAGAAAAAAGTCCATATTCATGAAACCTGCCAAAGGCAATTAATCAATGAGATTGAAAGTTAATACATTCTGATTGAAATTGTTGACGTCACGGAATGCATGTGCCTTGTCCTGCAGCCCCCGTATCAATTTCTGTGT
This sequence comes from Littorina saxatilis, assembly GCF_037325665.1. NCBI lineage: Eukaryota > Metazoa > Mollusca > Gastropoda > Littorinimorpha > Littorinidae > Littorina > Littorina saxatilis. The sequence continues at coordinate 37,801,975 of NC_090250.1, forward strand.
TGCTGTTGGAACTATTTCCTCTGGCGGAGCAATCTCGAAAAGTGTGGAGAATTCGCTTCTGCTCGTCGTGACTCTATCCTTCGGGCATCGCCAGGTTTGGAAAGCGATAGCAATTCCTTTCTGATCGCGGCCACGGAATCAGTGCTCAGAATGTAATACCGGACACTCAATAACGTAATCAGCTTTGCCGGGGCTTATAGCTTGGAGGTGGGGAAGGCAAGGACTTTTCTGCTGCTGCACTTTTTTTCTTCTTCTTCCCCGCGGAAGGAGACGACCAGGGGTGACTTTCTTCTCTTGTTTTCTGCTGGGTTGACACCAAGTGCTGTGGTTTTTCTCTGCGAGTCGCAAAGAGGATCTGGTGTTTTGTAAACAGTTTGCGTTTGCATTAAAGAGAAGAGGGATGGACAACTTTGGGAAAGGAATGAGGCTCTGGCGTTATGACCTGCAAGACAGTTGATGGAGGTATTGCTTATGAGCTAGTTGTGAAGCATATATGTTTATGTCGGTCAAGTCTGTCATCTTTTTCAAGACTGGAAAAGAAGCAAGAGAGAGAGAGAGAGAGAGAGAGAGGGAGGGAGGGAGGGAGGGAAGGGGTTGTTTGTTTGTTTGTTTGCTTAACGCCCAGCCGATCATGAAGGGCCATATCAGGGCGGTGCTGCTTTGACATTTAACGTGCGCCACACACAAGACAGAAGTCGCAGCACAGGCTTCATGTCTCACCCAGTCACATTATTCTGACACCGGACCAACCAGTCCTAGCACTAACCCCATAATGCCAGACGCCGGGCGGAGCAGCCACTAGATTGCCAATTTTAAAGTCTTAGGTATGACCCCGCCGGGGTTCGAACCCACGACCTCCCGCTCACTGGGTGGACGCCTTACCACTAGGCCACCGTGTTGCGGTGAAGGGGGGGGGGGTATTCCTTTTTACTCAAGGGTCCGAGTGCATCATCATGACTTGCTTATTCCGTCTTCCGTCAAAAAATCACCTCTTAAAATAGGGTTACCCTTGCAATGATGAAAGCATGATTGACTGATTCAAGGCCGACGAAAACTTTACTTTCTTAAACAGGGTTCCGCTAGCACTTACGAAGGCCTGACTTACTTGCCCAGGGCCTGCAACACGTTTACCTCCTGGAGTCTCGCTTGGAGTGATAGAGAAAGGATCGACTTACTAAGGATCCAAAAAGTTATACTTCTTGAACAGAGTTTGGCTTGCCGTGATGATGGTGCAATTGACTTGTTGAGACCGGACAAAAACGTTACCTCCCAAACAGAGCCCCGCTTAGCACTGATCAATTTGGTGCAAGGAAATACTTTGTAATCATGGTACGTACATGGTCATAGAGGGCGCAGTGAATACACACTTTAGACGGGAGATCAGCCTGAAGATAATCTTTCAGACGACACCGCCATAACAGTTCAAAAAAAATCACTTTTCTTTCTTTATTTGGTGTTTAACGTCGTTTTCAACCGTTCAAGGTTATATCGCTTGTGCATAACGGAGTGAAACTGACGAGCCTGTTCAGCGCGGTAGTGGTTTCGCTGTGCTGCATAGCATGCACGCTTTTCTGTACTTCTCTTCGTTTTAACTTTCTGAGCGTGTTTTTAATCCAAACATATCATATCTATATGTTTTTGGAATAAGGAACCGACAAGGAATACGATGAAATTGTTATTAAATCGATTTCGGAAATTTAATTTTGATCATAATTTTTATATTTTTAATTTTCAGAGCTTGTTTTTAATCCAAATATAACATATTTATATGTTTTTGGAATCAGAACATAATAAAGAATAAAATAAAAGTAATTTTGGATCATTTTATAAAAAAATAATTTTAATTACAATTTTCAGATTTTTAATGACCAAAGTCATTAATTAATTTGTAAGCCTCCATGCTGAAATGCAATACCGAAGTCCAGCCTTTGTCAAAGATTGCTTGGCCAAAATTTCAATCAATTTGGTTGAAAAATAAAGGTGTCACAGTGCCGCCTCAACTTTTACAAAAAGCCGAATATGACGTCATAAAAGACATTTATCGTAAAAAAAAAATAAAAAAAAAAGTCTGGGGATATCATACCCAGGAACTCTCATGTAAAATTTCATAAAGATCGGTCCAGTAGTTTACTCTGAATCGCTCTACACACACACACGCACAGACAGACAGACAGACAGACAGACAGACACACACACACACACACACACACACACATACACACACACACACACACACACACACACACACACACACACACACACACACACACATACACCACGACCCTCGTCTCGATTCCCCCTCTATGTTAAAACATTTAGTCAAAACTTGACTAAATGTAAAAAGGAGAGCAATAACATTTTTTTCTCTCGAGTTTACCTTCACAGATAAGCCACCAAGAACGCTGCTGCCAGTGAGGCTTTCACTGTTGAGATGATACTTTGTGCGCATAATTAATTATGACGTATAAAGATGGTCAATGGGCATTACGACTCACTCACTGCTCACTCCTCATTGATCCCGTACCCCGCCAGGGTCGTGGGGGCACTGCACTGACCAGCGCTGCACCAGCTGTCTCCACCTCTGTCGGTTGTTAGCAATCTTCTAGGTTGTCGCAAAGCTTTTCCCAGTCCATTCTGCAATGTTGTCTGTCCATCTTTTCTTCTGTTTTCCCTGTCTCCTCTCCCCGCGCACCGTACCCTGAAGGATGGTCTTGGAGAGCCCGTCTGTTCTTGTTACATGGCCATACCATCTCAGCTTCCTCTTCTTGGCAGTGGTCAGCAGGTCTTCATAGTGAGTGGTCCACGTGCTTAGCGATGGTTTAATGCGACTAAGGGACCTCTAATTGAAAGCCTTACACAGAAGTGTAATCATCAACGTCTCAGGGACTTCTTGTTTCATTTTGTAAATAGTAGGAAACATCGGATTAACAAGTTTAAATGTGTATGAGAACATAGGGAAATTGAAGTGTCAAATCCAAATGAGACACTGAGACAGCCTACAGAATAGTGGCAGCTAGATCAGTACAGATACAGCCTCTGGTCACTGAGACAAAAGGAATCTGAGACAGTAGTGTTTAGAACAGAAGGAACTACTGAAAGACTAAAGAGGACTAGGGTTGGAGGCAGAGGAAAGGAGTATTACTCGTACGAGACTATTCCGAGGATAACATGCACACGAAAGGTCAATCACTGACACGAACTACTTTATCACTAATTGCCGTGACAGTACCCTTGTTTTTCCTGAAACCAGCAGCCATCAGCTCTCTGTCTTTGCTAGTTTCTTTGACTATCCCTCCCTCTATTATATGTATGTGGCTGGCTGTATGTCTGTCTTTTCCTGTCTATCTGTCTAGATCTGTCTGTATATCTGTCTGTCTGTCTATCTGTCTCTCCCTCTGACTATCTCTCTCTCTCTCTCTCTCTCTCTCTCTCTCTCTCTCTCTCTCTCTCTCTCTCTCTCTCTCTCTCTCTCTCCCTCTGTCTCAGTGTCTGTCTTTCTCTCTGTCTCTCTCTCTCTGTCCATCTATCTCTGTCTGTCTGTTTGTCTGTCTCTGTCTGTCTGTCTGTGTCTCTCTGTGTCTGTCTGTCTGTCTGTCTGTCTGTCTGTCTCTCTCTCTCTCTCTCTCTCTCTCTCTCTCTCTCTCTTTCTTTCTTTCTTTCTTCGCAGAGAGAGAATCTACTTGCGATTGGTCGCTTGTTGACATTTTAATATATGTCACCACACTTCCTTTGTATTCGTGTTCTTGTTCTTTCTCTAGTGAGGGGAGAACAAGCTGGTGGTAAGGAGAGGGGGGAGGGGGGGGGGTATGTACTGAGAGGGGGGAGGGTGTGCACAAGAAGTGGATGATGGTGAGGGAGGCGGGTGTCGAGCCGCTTTCTGCTTGTAATGTTATTGTGATGACATATTTCCACGCAACTTTTCGTTATGTTATTGTTTTGCTTTGATGAAACTGCCAATGCTGCTCGTTACGCTTGATGTCAAGGATTCAACGTAAATGTCATGTATGCCAATTAAACGACATATTCACAAACCGCATTTCTTCGACTTTTCCGCCGGGAAGGTAGGCCGGGTGGAGGGAGGGTTTGAGGCAGGCATTGACACAATATTGTTGAGTGAAAATACAGATAAGAAACTCGCGGTCGTTCAAAAATGCTGGACTATTACACGAATCTCGTTACCAAACAACGCGGTTACACTTTTTCCCACAAGCTTTTGTTCTACATATTGGCAAAACAAATCAAAACTTCGCTATGAGAAGGCGGTTCTCTACTCGGTGCAGGAATAATGATTAATATACTGTTTACTTGTTCTCAGACTTCTTATTCGCTTGGAAAATTGTTGTGAAAAATAAAAGCGGTCAATAGTACTCAGTTGTTGCTTTCAAGTTGCCCTGAGGATTCCGATGATATGATCGAATATGGGAAGTTAATATTTCTAGCAAAGAATAGAAAAGCTGAAAAAGTAGGGATACAAAAAAAAAAAGGAAGCCAATTGGCAAAATTAAGAAGTGATCTGTCAGCCTGCTATCAACTCTACGAAACAGATTATTGAGGACAATATGGCAGTCGCACAGACAAGGTGAGAGACACACAGATGGAAGCGCGTGAAAACCACAAAATAAAAGACACACTTCTTCTTCTTCTTCTTCGTTCATGGGCTTAGACTCCCACGTTCACTCATGTTTTTAGTACGAGTGGAGTTTAACGTGTATGACCGTTTTTACCCCGCCATTCAGGCAGCATACGCCGATTTCGGGGGAGGCATGCTGGGTATTTTTGTGTTTCTATAACCCACCAAACTCTGACATGGATTACAGGATCTTTTCCGTGCGTACTTGGTCTTGTGCTTGCGTGTACACACGAAGGGGGTTAAGTCACTAGCAGGTCTGCACATAAGTTGACCTGGGAGATCGGAAAAATCTCCACTCTTAACCCACCAGGCGGCAGCGACCGGGATTCGAACTCACGACCTCCCGATTAGGAGGCCGACGTCTTACCACCACGCGACTGCGCCCGTCAAAGACACACTTAAAACGCAGAACAGGAAAACAAATCAAATCGACAGTTTTGACAAAAATTAGACGCAAAGTGGACCAAAATAAAACTTTTTTCTAAAATGAGAAATACTCTGAAAAAGAAAGATAAAAAGAACAAATAGAAGAAAAAGAACTAACAGGACACATCTCTTTAATCCTAAAAAAATGTATCAGCGGAAGGCGAAAAACACAAAGAAAGAAAGAAAAAATGAAAGAAAAAAAGAAGCAAAAACAAACAACCTATTAGAAAACAAACATTTCCCTTAAAACTAACCACAACAAGCCAAACAAACAAACACATTCAAAAACAAAAGACAACAAAACTCTTGCAGGATCTAACCATTCCAAGGACTCAACACACCGTCCCAGGGGAGCGAGAAACCGCACAATGGGAACAAGATCATACTTGATCAAATCTGTTCGATCCGGGCTTTTACCGCGCTGCTAATCCATGTTCAGGGCGCGCGCTTCCTTCCGGAGACGAGTGCCCAGGGGCCAGTCAATGTGGATTTGAAAACGCGAGCACGTGCCGTCTGTCACTTCACGCAGCCATGCGCGTGCGCGTATGAATACAATCTGATAGCGCCCAGTTTTGCCGGGGAATTGGTGGGCAGACAATGGCAGTGGTCAGTAGGACTGGACATCCTAGAAAAGGGCGAGGTTTAAGGTGAAGGTTGGTGAAAGAGAGGTTGTGCGTGTAAAGTGGTGTTCTCATTGAACGCAGAGAAGGCGAAGAAGAAGAAGAAGAAGGAGAAGAAGAAGAAGAAGAAGAAGGAGAAGAAGAAGAAGAAGAAGAAGACGGCAGACTCGGACTCGTACTCAGACTCGGACTCAAAGACTTTGATATAAGATCAATATAATTATGTTCCTGTCTGGAAGCCAGCCATGGCTAATCTAGAAAACAAAAGGTAGGAAAAGACGACAATGAAGACGACGACGACGACGACGACAACGACGACGACGACGACGACGACGACGAAGAAGAAGAAGAAGAAGAAGAAGAAGAAGAAGAAGAAGAAGAAGAAGAAGAAGAAGAAGAAGAAGAAGAAGAAGAAGAAGAAGAAGAAGAAGAAGAAGAAGAAGAAGAAGTTATGATTATAATATAATAGACGCTGGAAGCACCAAGCTCTGTGCTTAAGTTTTAATTGTTCAGTCAGTTTTGTGATCCACAGTTAGACGGGCCCTGTGGCGGGGTGGTAAGACGTCGGCCTCTTAATCGGAAGGTCGAGGGTTCGAATCCCGGCCGCGGCCGCCTGGTGGGTTAAGTGTGGAGATTTTTCCGATCTCCCAGGTCAACTTATGTGCAGACCTGCTAGTGGCTTATCCCCCTTCGTGTGTACACGCAAGCACAAGACCAAGTGCGCACGGAAAAGATCCTGTAATCCATGTCAGAGTTCGGTGGGTTATAGAAACACGAAAATACCCAGCATGCTTCCTCCGAAAGCGACGTATGGCTGCCTAAATGGCGGGGTAAAAACGGTCATACACGTAAAATTCCACTCGTGCAAAAACACGAGTGTACGTGGGAGTTTCAGCCCACGAACGCAGAAGAAGAAGAAGTGATCCACAGTTGAGGAAAATGTCTTGTGACTCAGAATCAATAACGCGTCCACGTGTAGTGCATATACATTACATTAGAAATCATCACCACTTTGTGTAACGCGACACTGTCGTTCTTAAGAAGTGCAACTTGCGGCAGGTCTGCAGATTTATTTGATGTTGTAAGTGGAGCAGCTTCACGGGATAGATGCATTCCGAGTTAAAAGACGAGCAAAGGGATGACGTCGACGACAACAAAAAGAAAGACGACAACGACCCTGGCGACGACAATTAAGGTTTTAAAAACGAAGACAATAATGGTAACAAAAAATCATAGTAAAAATATTAAATATAAAATAAAAAATAAAAAAGCGCAGAAATCAAGGAAACCCTGTTCACAGCACTGTGCAATGATCATTGCGATGTAATGGTCTCTGAAATGGAATGTTGATTACACTGGGGATTAGTTTGGACGAGAAAGTGGAAAGGCAGTAACAAACACACAAACAAGAAGAAGATTAGCCATCGTGTACACTACATTGGGGTGTGCACGTTAAAGATCCCACGATTGACAAAAGGTCTTTCCTGGCAAAATTGTATAGGCATAGATAAAAATGTCCACCAAATACCCGTGTGACTTGGAATAAAGGTGAAAGGTGAATGCTCGCCCTAATAGGCTTGAGGTTTGCTGGCCGATGTGAATGCGTGATATATCTCAGAAATTAATATGTAAAGCGCTTAGAGAACGTCAAGAGCTATATAAATCTCCCCATACAATACAATACAAGAAGAAGAACAAGAAGAACAAGAACAAGAACAAGAACAAGAACAAGAAGAACAAGAACAAGAAGAACAAGAACAACGGTGACAACAACAACAACAACAACAACAACAACAACAACAACAACAACAACAACAACAACAAGAAGCAAAAGTTGAAGAAGAAGTTTCAAAATGGACAACCAGTTATAAAGTTCCAGAAATATAATCTTGTTCATGCACAACTTTCCTTCGGAGGGACAGAGCGAAAACGAAAACTGTGGCTACAAACATACCTTACAGCAGCACATTAAAACTACGCGTGCCATGTGCCACGTACAGACGTGTATTTTCCACCCGCTTATGTTTCACGCGTTTAAGTTGTAAAAGGGAGCGTGAATGCACAGAAAATGAAAGAAAAAGGGGAGGAAATAAACATCTGAAACCGATGAACCACAACGTAAAGGCTTTCGCCTGCGTTCGACAGGTATTAACCTAATGAGAAAATAATCTGCCGGGCAATGTTTTGCAAACGGCACCAGCATGTCATTTAATCGTCTTAACTCAGGCAAGTGTGAAAATGGCTTTGTGATAACTCGAGGTCACCTGGAAATTCAATTATTTTGGTTTCACTGCCTTATCCAAAAGCCGATTTTCTAATGAATGGAGCCTGCCGAGTCGTTGACGATTTCTACCAGCGTACAGTAGGCGATAGTCACAGTAACTGTAATGCATGCATTACTGAGTTGTGGTGGGTTCTTGTTTGACACTGACATTTTAAATCTAATTTTGTCTTTTTGTCTTTTTCTGCATCTCAGCCATTCGTCCTCGCCTTGTTAGTATCTTTCGTTTTGTTTGTTTGTGGTTTTTTTTTCTTTCTTTCTTTCTGTAATGTACAATGTAGAAACAGCATATATCCAGGCCTCGGGAAAAACAAGTTCAAAAGATTAGGTCTAACACAAAAATAGACTTTCTTATACTCTTCCTTTCCCTTCGTTGCCGAAACTGAAACGGGGAAGGCATCTTCACGGAAAAAAACCTGGCCGGTGTAACACGAAATTTTTACTCCACGAAAAATTCACTCCGGAGTAAAAATTTCGTACGAAATTCTTACTCCGAGTAAATTTTTCGTACGAGAAAAGAACTCCCCAAGGCACGAAAAAATTACTCCCTCCACGAAATTTTTACTCCCCATTTTTTGTGCTTCCAGTAAAAAATCTCGTGCGCGAAAATGGGATGCGGGCGAAGGGATAATGCCAATAATGTGATATCGTACAAACGAATGTCGCGCTACCCTCCCTCCACCCCTTCCATCACCAAGACTAACAGGGGACAAGGGAGTATAAATTCCGTACACCTGGCATGGAAGTTAAATTGCTCTGTCAGGGTGAAGCAATTTATTCGTTTTTTTATTCGTCAGGGGAGTAACATTTGTGTACGAAATGTTTACTCGGAACTCACCTGTCGTGGGGAGTAATTTTCTCGTGTAATGGGGGAGTGCTTTTTTCGTAAAGGGAGTAACATTTTCGTACGAAATTTTTACTCCGGAGTAAACATCTCGTGGGAGTAATTTTCTCGTGTTACACCGGATGTATGTTATTTGGCGTCTATTTGTAACAGCACGTTGTTTCTTAAACAGACGATACAAAGGCCGTGGGGGCAAGTATGTAGGGTACAGTACACCAATAAGTGCAGAGAGGTGACCCATACATCGATAGATGTAATCCGTATTTTATTGCACTCGTTTCATTTATATTTTATGGAGAATCCACAAGGCAACAGTGGTTATCTGTAGATCATATTGCATGACATTTGATCGGGAGGAGACTTTGTCGTTGTATGTGTGCAAGAGCAATAAGTTGCAAACGCGTTTGAGCAAGTAAAGCAAACACGACAATGACAAACAGGGAAGACTGCCTTGACTCCTTCCTGTCTGTTTATCTGCCCTTTTTACTTTGACATCAATACTGCTTTGATTTTAAGAAACGCGATCCAAAAACTCTCAGTTGTGTCGGTTACACTCTACCTCCTACTCTCTCTCCCCCCTACCCCTTCACATCCCCATGCTTAAATTACGTTTTCGATGGAACGTTTTCGTGTTTACAGTTTCAATGATTTGTTTCCATTTACTCTCCTTTCCCCTTACGATTAAAGCAAGTGTTTATGTTGAAGGGCTTTTAACTGTAGATTGTGAGTATTTACTGGTTTTTGATTCCATTCCATTCCATGTTCAACTTTGAAATAAACCTTAATTTGTGTAATTTGGATAGCAGGAAACATTATGCACATTGGCCTGACAAGACAATCGCGCACACGCTTAATGATTGAATTCATCTCTTCTGCTTTGAAATACAATGTAATTAGAGTAACATGTATCGGAAGAACATTTATAGCCTTGTCCTGGCGCTTGCACGCGCTTGCAATGCACCACTTAATGCAAGAATGTTAAACTTGCTTTGAAGTCAAATTTGATTTGTGTAAATGTAATGGTCAGAAGCACCACACACATTTCCCCAATGTGCCGGTGTGGGCAATGCACCGTTTAATTTAGGAATTAAAACCTTGGCTTTGCAATAACACTTAAATTGATACCGAAGTTATCATTATTTATTATACACTTGTTAAATTGAATCGTAAGTAACATTACACTGTTTTTTTAAACAAATAAACACGTTGGCTATGCACTCGCATATTGACAATGCTACCGATCTGATTTTTTGTCTTGAAACCTATTTTGTTTAACATTTTTGAGTGGAAGATTACACTCTTTTCTTTTACGATCGCACATGTTTTCAATGATACTCAAACATCAAAATCTAATTTATTTTAGCTCGAAATAAAACGTAATTTGCGTAACATTAGAACCATGACCTAACAATTACACATTGGCTGTGATGCCAGTTAATCGACTGGAATCAAAATCTTTTGTTTCCCAAGAGGTTGAGCCAGAAAAACAAGGGGCATCAGCTCTGAACTGTCTGTTTGCTTTCCGCTCAGACTAATTACCTTTCCCAGACCGCCAAAAGGGCGGCGTCCATTACACCTCAAACACTCGTCTTCCTTCAAAAGAGAACAAGGCCAGCCTTTAAGTAAATAAAAGACGACAGGGAATCAATCCTAGAGGAGTTACGTCCCTGCTTCACTCTTCTCGCCACGAAGACTGGGAAAAGGAGCAGGTAGTTGATCAAATTAAGCGTCACAGTGGCGCCCTCTCTCGGCCCTTCCCGGCCCTCTCGGATGGACACCAAAGGGGAATGACGCAACATTGAACCCGGGCCGTGCCTTCTGTTTGACCGCATGGAAGAGGAATTAGGCGTAAGGAGTATCGGTGTTCGATTTTAATCAAGAAAATGTGAGCTTCCCCGCACGACCGTTGTCCTTCATCAACAACAAAAAAACTGCGCCGAAGAACAGGGCTACATGGAAACGGGGAGGGTGGGGAGGAGGGGTGGGGGAAGGAGTGGGGGGGGGGGGGGGGGGGTAGAGGATTACAGGAAGGGGATGGAGGGTTGAGACTGAGATGATGCCTGGCAACCTTGAACAAAAAGGAGAGAAAAACAACAACAACAGAGAGTGAATAGATTGTCCAAGAACGGAGACATCCGTAATAGAGAAGAGAGGGGGAGAGAGAGAGAGAGAGAGAGAGAGAGAGAGAGAGAGAGAGAGAGAGAGAGAGAGAGAGAGAGAGAGAGAGAGAGAGAGAGAGAGAGAGAGAGAGAGAGAGAGAGAGAGAGAGAGAGAGAGAGAGAGAGAGACGGACAGAAAGACAGACACACAGACAAACAGATTGTGAGACAGACAGACAGAGACCAAGAGAAAGAGCCAGATACTTATATAGGGTGGAATGAACAAGCAACAACAAGAAACTCAGAAAAGAGATAATAAAACAAAGACACAAAGAAAGAGATACAGAAAGAGTCAGGAAGAAAATCTATACAGAGACATAGAAACAGAGTCCGCGAAACATGGAAGAAATAGCTAGAGATAGAAGACAGGAAGGGTGCCAGCTCTCAACACACCCCTCATTTCCTCACGCAACTACCATCACGCTGAGCTCCTCATTCCGCTGTCCCCGGGATCGGAGAAGAAGGGAAAGCGGGCGACCGCTGAGCGTCAACACTATGGCAAATAGCCTTTCGTGTCTTTTATCAGTCTCCCTCCCTCCCCCCCCCACCTCATCCCCATCCCTGGACCCTGCTCCCTTTTTGCAAAAAAACTGTTTCTTTTTGAGACTCTAGTACTGTATTCACTCGGTTCACTAATACAGTTGGCGTGTTCCTATTGTCTTTGTTTGTGTGTTTGGTGGTGGGGTTGGGGTGATTTTAATTGTACTTTTCTTTTCAGTATCTTCTTGAGCGCGTTGGTGTAGCTGTATATCTTTATTGAATTATTCTCCTCTTTTTTTTCCGCCTCTTTCTCCTTCCCGCTCTTCTTCTTATTTTTCATCTCTTGCAGATGTGATATATTTTTATATAATCACCACCACCCTCACATATTTCCATGTACATCCTTAACTCTTGTTCCTCCGTCTTCCTCTTTATGTATTTCATTCTTCCCCATGCCCTTCTCGTGGTTGGACCCTCTTCCATCTACCCGCCACCGTCTCTATTATTTTAAACCTTTGTTGCACGATATTCTGCTTTATCCTCCTTCTCCCCTTCGTCTTGTGTTCTTTGCATTCTCTTCTTCTGCACACTACCGTCTCTATCACTTCTGTAACTTCTGCTGCACCATTTTTATTGCTACCCTCCTCCTTCTTCCCTTCCTCTTGTTCTTGTTCTTGTTCTTGTTCTTGTTCTTGTTCTTCTTGTTCTTGTTTATGTTTTTGTTCTTGTTTTTGTTCTTCTTCTTGTTTTTGTTTTTGTTCTTGTTCTTCTCGTTCTTCTTGTTCTTCTTGTTCTTGTTCTTGTTCTTGTTCTTGTTCTTCTTCTGCGTTCTCTTCTTCTGCACACCGCCGTCTCTATCACTTCTATAACGTTTGCTGCACCATCATCATCTTAACCCTCATTCTCTCTTATCCTCCTCCCCCAGCCTCTTCCTCCCTCCTCCTCCTCCTCCTCCTTCTTGGTGCCGATCTTTGAAGAATATTTGTGTGTGTGGGTGCAGACATCATGGTGTGCAAGGTCCATCTCCAGAACTCCTACTGGCGGCTTTCCGATCCCGTGTCTTCGGACCATGTGTCGCGTTTGATCCCAAAGCACGGGGGGAGCCCGTGTTCTGATAAATATTTGCACGTCCATTTCGCTCTTCATCTTGCTTGGGGTTTGAAGGTTTGAAGGTTCGAGCACGTTTGCGTCATTGTGAGAGCATCATGTGATTCGTTTGTAGACTTGCTAGGTCTCATCGATTGACCTCAATCTTTGCCCAATCAGAATGGAAATAAAAAAGAAAAGAAAAATTGTGTGTTTTAGCAAAGATGCGTTTTTTGTTTAGTTTTTTTCTTCACACAATGCCTACTTTTGCAGATTGACATAAGTGTCAGTTACCAAATTAATTCGCCCCCCCCCCCCCTCCATCCTCCTCCAAAAAGCCCACCCTGCACACGCACACACACAATCAAAAAGTCCCCCAAAAGCTCTGGTCTGTTTGTATTGGTTCTAGTGAAAGCATGCTCTTTGTCCCATGTAAAAGCCTGCATGAATCCAATGGTAATTTGCAAGATGGTCCACACTAAAAAGAAGGCATATTTGTTCTTGTTTGTTATAATACTTTACTGAAA
>NC_090250.1:37820027-37825522 GCF_037325665.1 Littorina saxatilis
GAGAGACAGAGAGAGAGAGAGAGAGAGAGAGAGAGAGAGAGAGAGAGAGAGAGAGAGACAGAGACAGAGACAGAGAGAGACAGAGAGAGAGACAGAGACAGAGAGAGAGACAGAGACAGAGAGAGAGACAGAGACAGAGACAGAGAGACAGAGATAGGGAGGAGTTAGGGGCATTATAAATCAAAGAAACCATTGAGAGGACGGGATGCATTTGTTGTCTGGTACAAGCCCTGGTGGCATATCTCCGACCGGAACAGACACAGACGCACACGAAACAAACACTCACTAAAAGCGAACAAGGACACACAAAACAGACAGACAGGCAGGCAAGCACGTAAGCAGACGGGCAGAAAAATAACCCCAGTGGAATAAACACACACAGCGGACGTATGAATGAACTTGTGAACAAGAACACAACTCGTGGTAGCCAATTAACAAAACACGTTCTAAATTGACCACTGCTGCCACAGAAGACGTGAAGTTATAATGTCATCATCAACACGCCGACCTATACATACAGCAGACACGTGCTGAGATGCAGGCACAGAAGCAGGCAGGGAGACAAGCAGACTGGCAAACTACTACTCACTAAATAGAGGCCGGACAGATTGGCAAACCGCCAGGATCTAGACATGCAGACAGGCAGACAAACGCACACACAGACCTTATCCCAACCCAATCTGCTCACCTTTTGAACATGCTCCCCCGCTTAAACGTTCCTTTTACGCCATGAAGAACTCTATACCCCTTTCTGCTTCTCACCGGTCAAACAAGTGGTCAAGATTTTGAAGGGCAGCTGAGTGTCCACCGTCTCGGGGTTCCATGATTGTCTTTGGATTAGTCCGAGCTCCAACCCCCTCCCCCTCCCCTCCGCTGTCCCCCACCCTGGCTTTACCTCGGTCGATGGATACCTCACTTGCTAAGGATTCCCTTGCGTCTACGGTGTCGGGTTGAACTAAGTGAGAATCAATCAAGGTATCGGATTTAGGTTAGACCTACATAGTAGGAAGCCCTGTAGAAGAGTACTTATATAGACGGGAAGACCGTGTACAAAGGACGGGGGTATTCATGAAGCGAACATGTTTTGTTGTTCTCGTTGGTGTCTGATCGTGCTCGTTTTTCTTTCTTTTCCTCCTTCCTCTTCTTAGTCGTCGTACTCTTTCTTCACATCCTCCCCCTTTTCTGTGTTGTTTTTGTTGTTGATGTTGTTATTGTTGTTGTTATTGTTGTTGTTGTTGTTGTTGTAGTTGTTGTTGTCGTTGTTGTTGTTGTTAATGTTGTTGTTGTCGTTGTTGTTGTTGTTAATGTTGTTGTTGTTGTTGTAGTTGCTGTTGTTGTTGCTGTTGTTGTTGTTGTTGTTGTTGTTGTTGTTGTTGTTGTTCTTCTTCTTCTTCTTCTTCTTCTTCTTCTTCTTCTTTTTCTTCTTCTTCTTCTTCTTCTCCTTTTGCAGCCCGGCAACGGTTGTGTCCTTGATAGTCTGAGGCCTGCTGATGTTGTTGACTAGAGTAGTGCTCTTTGGCCATGCATTTCTGGTCACGCAGGAGGAGGTTGGGGAGGATCAGAGCTGGGCGGGCGTGTGTGTGTGTGTGTGTGTGTGTGGGGGGTGGGGGGTGGGGGTGGGTGGTGGTGGTGCAAGACAGGATGAAGTGAGGAGGTGAGCGGGGGGCAAGGAGAGGACACGCTTGCAGAACGTGCCGCAGTGTCTGAGTGTCCTCACCTCATCCGCCAAAAGCTGAGCTGTAGCTACGACGCCTATCTTTTTATTTGTTTACATTATTTTCTAATGAATCAGTATAGATAAGTGATAACAAACATGGTATCTGTGTGCATGCCGTCTGTACACAAACTCTGTCATTTACATGTGGTGCAGACAAAACCCACCACCTGTAATTACTCTTACTCATTATGTTGAATTTTACATTATACAAAAGGACAATAATTATTAATCATATGTAAAACAATATATTTTTTTCTGCTGGTGTCAACATGTCTGGCATCACAATGATCATATGTCATCCTTTTCATATGTGCCGTCGGACCTCAGTGTCCTCCAGTATGAAGTTAAACGGTGATTTGGGAAACAACTACAACGTTTTTTTGGCCAGCAAAAACGTCAAGTAAAGCTTCTGTGTCCAAAGGTGCTTGTACTAGTCACGTACTATTTTAAAGCCAGACACCCACTCGAAAACATCATGTCAGCATTGCAAATGTATATTTCAATTTGCTTGGACACAGTTTTTCAGCGTCTCCATTTTCTTGTTCTTTTGTTCATACTTATAAAGCTAGCAGCAAGTTCCAATAAGTGACGCATTGAGTTATGATGCGTCTTTCTACCAAGCACAATGACATGACTGTTAAAGAAGTTTGGTAAATCTCTCTCAACAAAGTCGCCAGTAAATTAAAATAAAATATTGAGAAGAGACACTTGTAGTACGTTATGTAACAACAACAACAACAACAACAACAACAACAACAACAACAACAACAACACCACACACACACACACACACACACACAACCACACACACACACAAACACATATATATATATTTATTCCCCCCTCTGCTTCTTTACCTCTGTAAACTTGTAGAGCTAGTTATTTTTCGATAATGACCCAGCAACCAAACAAATAACGAGCCAGCAACAGCCTGAATCCTCGATAGTGCAATGGGTTGAGAAGCTGTTCTGTTTCGGTACTACTTTTGCGACTGAAAAGTTCCGAACGCTCTATACGTACGAAGTATACATCTCAGGAGCAAACAATACAAACATACCGCATTTAAACTAACAACTACAGGACTGAACACATGAATCTCGATATAAAATCCATGAGTTCGGTTGTTTTCTGAATCTAGATCTGCTGTTCACAAACCGTTCATCACAAGCAAATTCCCAAGGCAAGTAACTCATACTCTGGCGACAAGAGTAGTTCCCCTTCTTTTAACGCAGTTTCTTCGACAACACTGACTGCAATCCGACGGTCAGTTTTCAACAATATTTCATTTTATAAACAGATTACACGCAACCAAATGCACACATCTGATCAATTTAAACAACATAAAGCGGTTTCATACACTATTTTCCCCAGAAAACTGAACTTCATACAGTAATTAACGTTGGAACACGGGTGCAAAAGTTCGTCTGCTAGTCCCATTTGACGAAAGAACATTTAATAAGCGATACTAAAACATAAACAGAACACACAATATCTGCCTTTACCGCCACAGCAGAATAATAGCATATCTGTGTACTTGATTTTAGTCCAAAACAGGGAAACTGAAAAGAAGTGTTAACAGAATGGAATGATTTGCACGGAACTATACAACCGCGCATTAATCGATCGCCTGCTCAGGTTGACTGGTTGAGTGATTCGGATTCGATCAAACTTTCGCACAAAAACTCCTGTTTTTTTGGAATAACTGAAGAAAGGAGGAATAAAGAGGTTACACACCTCGTCTCAGTGATTATTAAAAATAATGGTCTCAGTTCGCGGTCATGAAAAAGCTCGCTGAAGCTCGCATTTTTCATGATCCGCTAACTTCGACCATTATTTTTAATAATCACTGAGACTCGGCATGTAACCTCTACATACACACACACACGCACACACACACGCACGCACACACACACACACGCACACACACACGCACGCAAGCACGCTGACACACACACACACACACACACACACACACACACACACACACACACACACACACACACACAAAGTGTTCTTTAATCAGAAAAAAACCACCATTCGCAACAATTCAAAAGGTACAATGAATATTATATTACCTTTGAAGAAGGACGCATCAAATCTTACGTCTGGACAAAAGGTTTGTTCTCTCAGTAATTGAACATTAAAACCACTTCAAAAGAAACCGTATAACAGCCCACTTTCCCAACATCAACTCTCACATGAATAGATTTTATATTGTTTGCTTTTCTTTTCTTCGGTTTGCTCATGCTATTATTTTTTTTCAATTTTATCTACGTCTCTACTTATATCATTATTGTTAGACTTCTTTTGATTATGTTTTTTGTGTTGTTGGCTCACGTAAGTGTAGCCTATGCGATCATAACTTTGTCTGTCTGTGCGTTTGTGCGTGTGTGTGTGTGTGTGTTTGTGTGTGCGTGCGTGTGTGTGTATGTCTGTGGTAGAAACTCTAACATTTGAAGACGTCACATTACATTGACGTCACATTATGACGTAAGAGGGTTAGACGTCACGCGAAGGAAGTACTGAAAGTCTCGGTCATTATTATTTTGAGCGCGCCGAGACTAGTTGGCAGTCGTGTCCTGTAAGTAGGCTACATGCAGACAGACAGATCTAGATATAGTGTCTCGCTTTCTTGCACAGTTTCACCTATGCTCTTTCTGTGTGTGTGTGTGTGTGTGTGTGTGTGTGTGTGTGTGTGTGTGTGTGTGTGTGTGTGTGTGTGTATGTGTGACGGAGTGATTGAGTTTGTGTTACTGTTGTTTGTCGATTTCTTACGTGAGCCTTGATGGCTTCGCCTCTTGTTATATTTAGTCAAGTTTTGACTAAATATTTTAACGTAGAGGGGGGAATCGAGACGAGGGTCGTGGTGTATGTGTGTGTGCGTGTGTGTGTGTGTGTGTGTGTGTGTATCTGTGTGTGTGTGTAGAGCGATTCAGACTAAACTACTGGACCGATCTTTATGAAATTTGACATGAGAGTTCCTGGGTATGAAATCCCCGAACGTTTTTTTTCATTTTTTTGATAAATGTCTTTGATGACGTCATATCTGGCTTTTCGTGAAAGTTGAGGCGGCACTGTCACGCCCTCATTTTTCAACCAAATTGGTTCAAATTTTGGTCAAGTAATCTTCGACGAAGCCCGGGGTTCGGTATTGCATTTCAGCTTGGTGGCTTAAAAAATTAATTAATGACTTTGGTCATTAAAAATCGGAAAATTGTAAAAAAAATAAAAATTTATAAAACGATCCAAATTTACGTTTATCTTATTCTCCATCATTTGCTGATTCCAAAAACATATAAATATGTTATATTCGGATTAAAAACAAGCTCTGAAAATTAAATATATAAAAATTATTATCAAAATTAAATTGTCCAAATCAATTTAAAAACACTTTCATCTTATTCCTTGTCGGTTCCTGATTCAAAAAACATATAGATATGATATGTTTGGATTAAAAACACGCTCAGAAAGTTAAAACAAAGAGAGGTACAGAAAAGCGTGCTATCCTTCTTAGCGCAACTACTACCCCGCTCTTCTTGTCAATTTCACTGCCTTTGCCGTGAGCGGTGGACTGACGATGCTACGAGTATACGGTCTTGCTGAAAAATGGCAGCTACTTGACTAAATATTGTATTTTCGCCTTACGCGACTTGTTTTTAAAGATGTGGACGAGTCGTACTTCTTTGTGCACATGCAATATGTTGCTAGGACTATTGCCTTTCAATACATTATTGTACACGCTTGCTCCGAATTACAAAATGGTATTTGCTTTGATTTG
>NC_090250.1:37825722-37828222 GCF_037325665.1 Littorina saxatilis
AGGGAGGGAGGGAGGGAGAGACAGAGAGAGAGCGGCGGAGGGGAGTGATATAAGTAGGCAAGCAATTTCGTTGGTGTGTGCTGGCTGACACACGCCTTTAACACTAGGATACATAGATAAAACAAACCAAAGACGAACACAACACAATATATTGCATGTGAAATTGCACACACACTTTCTTTGACGTGAGCAAAATAATGTCAGGAATGATTGATAGCACGGAACTTGGCGTTCTGTTACATTTTCACAATGAACAATCTTTTTTTGTTGCTACTCTTAGCATTCGAACAAATTGTATTGTTGATGCAAGAAAAAACATCCATGGCTGCTCAAAACCCAAGCACTTATCTCAAATAAAAAAAATAATAAAAAAAGATTGTTCATTATGAAAATATAACAGAAGTTCCGTGCATCAATGCCCCATTCTTTTTCCTATCCTTTCATACCTCTCTCTTCCAATTCTTAGACAGTTTGCATGTTTTGATTTGAAACCTTATTAAAACACTGTATAGCTCGCCTCAGTTCAACACCGATTCTGAGACTCGATGACAACTGAGCATCGTGATAACAAGAATTTTTCTGTCTCCCGTCTGTGTAAGAATAATTCACGCCGTTCAACTCCGTTTGTGTTTCACGTGCATATCGCGGCATTTTCTGACGTTTTAACGTCACCACCGAGGCTGTTGCTCGCCCACTGTGTTTCTCATTACGCCTCATGTCTTCTCTCATCCGTTCTGGAATTACAGCCTCTCTAATCCCCCCTTGGTTACAAGGTCCTCTCCCTTGGTGTTCGATGATAAAAGTTGAAAGAGATTTTCGGTTATGGCTTAAAAGTTTGGCTGTAGAGTTTGTGTCCGCTTTTGACTTTTATGTGCTTCATTTCCAACTTTCAGACAATACTCGGTGGGCGTCAGCTATCGCCTTTGGTGGGTATTCATGTGATTTAACTGCAACTTGGAGTTATGTAATGCTGAAATCGTGATTATTTTTTCGGGATTTTTGTTTGTAGGAGGAAGAAATAGTTTTGCAATTCCCTTGACCTTAAAGATGCAGTGCAGGTCACAGCATTGCTGATGCAATGATTTGTGACCCTCCACCACGAAATGAGTCGCATGTCACCTCGCGCGGTTCTGCGCTGGCTTGGTCCGGGGGAGTGTCTGGTAAGAGTGTGAGGGTCACCTTAGTCACAGGCTTATGACTCAAACAGTTCTTGCGCTTTTTTAAAACGGGTTTCACCACTGGATAGAGCATAAAAAACTCGTTAGGAAAATGTAAAAATATGAAAATCATGCAAAGGTGACATGCGACTCTTTCCATGGTGGAGGGTCACATTTGTATTTTTGTCGCAGATTACGATATAAACAGTCAAAAGCTTTACACAGCTATCTCACAGATGACTACACATGCCTTCAGTGTTGCCAGCCAAGCGAAACTTTATGCAGTTTGTCAGTTTGCATTTCCCGTCAAAATATAAAATGTCCTGTGATCATGTTTTGGGGCTGAAGTGTGTTTGCGGAATCCCAAATAGATCAACATACCATATTTTACCATTTTCTTACGTAATTAAAGTCAATGTCTTGACATACAGTACCCAAAATAGACAGAATTCTCCCTCTCGTCGAGACTAATAGACTTCTATGTAGGCTTCTGATTTAGTTAGTTCACGTGCGGGATCTGATGTGCTAGCCTGATCGTCAGAAGTCAGAAAGTTTATTCGCCAAAACTTACAAGTTCATTGCGATGGGGAGATTGGGGGGAATGGGAAACAATTTCGAAACCAAAAAACGTTACACAATGTCCACATCAATGGGATGGCTCACTATTTCCTTCCCTCAGCCGACATGGTCATTTTCCGCGTCAGTTTTTGTATTGTCCGTTGTGTGCGTGTACAACTAATTACACAGTTCTCTCGAATGTCGAGTCGCGAAGCATATCCGAAGACAACAAATGTGCGAACCGAGTGATAATTACTGTCAACTGAGATAGAAACTCGTAACATCTCTCAGAACCGAGTGATAATTACTGTCAACTGAGATAGAAACTCGTAACATCTCTCAGAACCGAGACTTCGTGAAGCACTGATCGTAGTTGATCTTCGAACTTTCGAGGACTACGCTTTCCTGCCCGGAGAATGCTCATAAATGAATGCGCAGTTATATCACTCTCCCCCTCTGTCTGCACCCCCCTCTCTCTCTCTCTCTCTCTCTCTATCTCTCTCTCTCTCTCTCTCTCTATCTCTCTCTCTCTCTCTCTCTCTCTCCCTCCTTCGCCTCCCCCCTCTCTCTCCCACCCACCCATCTTAACTCACCAGCATCACCAAGCATGTACTCTGCAAACAAAGCAGTTGGACCATTGCAGTCTGCAACCTCAACCCAAAGGTCCCCCTCCCCATCGGGGGCAAGGCAGGGGCCAGCGACAGGGTGGTTCCCGGGGGGAGCGCGTAATTCGCCGGGAGATGGATGAAAGTCTCGCAGCCTTGAGCTGCCCGACGGTCCCTTTG
>NC_090250.1:37833222-37870722 GCF_037325665.1 Littorina saxatilis
CTGTCAAAGTTGTGTCTCCATGTGATGATTCTTTTGTTTTGGATGTACTTTTGTTGATGGCACTGACATGTGTCTAATGCACGCAGTTCTCTTTGCTTGGTGTATATTTATTAGATTCTACAGAACTGATAAAACAGAACCTCCTCTTCGTGCCACCAGCTATGTTTTTTTCTAACTGACCAATAACTCTCTTCTTTCCCCAGCGACCTCCCTATCTGTCAAATAAAGCCATGTCCCGAGAAGAAACTTAAAACTGACCACCAGGCTTTTAATCCCATCTCAAACAGCAGCAGGTCTCAATGAAAAGTAACCCGGGCAGGCAGCTGCTTTTCAAATCGCCACCCGGGCTGGTCGGCGTCAGACGATACCCGGATACCCCGCGGCTAATAAGCGGGTGGATTTTTTGTGTGTAAAATGAATGTCACCCGGGGTAGCGAGTCCACTGTGTCTGCTATCCCCGACAGTCATAAGGGACCCCTACACCCCGACAATTTCACCTCATAAAGCATCGTGCACAATTGCTCTCCGTGTAATCTTCAGTGCCGACTGTTGAGGCTAAATCCGTGGGGGTTGTGAAGGCAGGGTCGTCTGACCGGTCGTAGATTCTGTGGTCAAAGAGACGGCAGTAGACAGACACATGTCGAATTAAGCTGGTGATCCTTCGGTTTGGTGTCCCAGTAAGCAGTTGATTGTAGTGTTGTTGAAACTATTGCCAATGAGGTTGAAGCTTCGAGTTATGTCAGTTGGTTGTGGTTCACACGAAGAACTCACTTTAACGGACAATGTTAAAATGGTTGTTCATTTTTGCCAGTGTGACAAATTAGTGATATGTATCCCTGAGAGAGTAAAATGCTGAAGCGACGATAAACAATAATAACCAACCAACCATCCCTGAGGATTTTGTTTGTTTGTTTGTTTGCTTAACGCCCAGTCCACCACGAAGGGTGATATCAGGGCGGTGCTGCTTTGACATTTAACGTGCGCCACACACAAGACAGAAGTCGCAGCACAGGCTTCATGTCTCACCCAGTCACATTATTCTGACACCGGACCAACCAGTATCCCTGAGGATCCAGCCAGTAATGTTGTATGGAAAAGACAGGAGGAATAACTTTCTAAAAACTATAACTGTTTAGCTACCAAAGGGGTCTTCAAAAAGCTTCTGACGTTAATATCAACCCTTGTCTTTGGTTCACTTGATTGCTTCTTTACGTAGTGATGACAACTGTTGTTCTCTGCCAGAAAATAAGGCAGAGAAGCAGACATGGTGGGTTTTGTGGTTCTAGCAAAATGTAGTACACAATAGATTTATTATAAACGTTCTTCCACTTCAGAAATTGTTGGACAGTCATTGTTTGCGCTGTTAGTTCGAAAATCACCATCACTGCATACGACATGTTCAGGAGATAAATTGCTGGCATTTAATAAACGGACGCCGACTAAAAAACGAAACGAATCATTCTCACAGAACCCAATTCCTTAATGAAGATTTGTCGCGCATCTTCACCCAAGAACATTCACGGAACGGCGTGGTCTATGGTCTGTGAACATACGCGTATATAGCACGCGTGAACAACAGACACATACTCGTGACTATAGAGCAACAAGTTCCCAGTCGCGACTCTACATTGACCGTAAGTAGTGACCAGTCGTATCTTCGTTGACCCTAAGTGGTTCCCTTTTACACCCTCCCCTGAAAGATGACCGCAGACCTTTCACTGATGGCCAGCGTGTGTCGCGACTGGTCAGTGCCGGCTGAATTGGCCGTAATATAGGGCGTCCAAACAGACCGGACAAAAAAACGTATTGATTGTGGCCGTGCAGACACCGAGGTAGCCATCCACACCATTAGGGGTCGGGGGAGAGTGTGTTGGTATACCCTTATTATTTCTCTCCCTTCTGGTCTACAGTAAAGCCCTCGTCGTTCCTTTCTTTCTTTACTTCTTCTTTGCCTTCATTGAAACCTCATGCTTGTTTCTAGTTTGTGGCACTCGAGTTTTTTTCTTTTTTTCTTGTTTTTCTTTTTTGTGCGTGTGTCAGTTACGGGGGATGATGTGGCGCTCTGAGCTGTAACTTTGTGCTGTGGCTGATCTCCGAAAACCTCTAGTCCTGCCTCCCCCCCCCCTCCTCTCTCTCTCTCTGTCTTTGTCTCTGTTTCTCTCTCTCTCTCTCTCTCTCTCTCTCTCTCTCTCTCTCTCTCTCTCTCTCTCTCTCTCTCTCTCTTGCTGTTTAATGGAAGCCTCATCAGTGTATTACACCACACATACCATTCTGCTCCTTAGTTCCACCAAAACTTTAGACACGCAAAGTAGTTGGATCTTTGAGTCTTGCTTCGACGCTATTGGTTCTCTTCCTTGCACTTGACCTCCTTCTCCAAACCTTTTTATTTGAGAATAGTTTCTCCACTTCTATACTTGTCCCATCCCCTCTCCAAATCTTCCCATGCATAATACAATGCCGCACTCTTCTTCCACCCATGAAAGTTCTCTTCTGAAAGCCGTCTATGTGCGCGGTCGTGTCTGTCAGCCTGTTAGTCTCTCTGTCTGCCTGACTGTCTGACTGCCTTAAAAATGTCTTCCTGCCTGATTACATGCCTGTCTGCCTGTCTCTGTCTGTCTTTCAGTCGGTCAGTCTGTGATCAGTCTAATCAACTCCATAATCACTTATTCAATTACCTTGCCTCCACTCTCTGTCAAGGCACCCCTCTTAGCCCGGACCAGTTCTTCTTCTTCTTCTTCTTCGTACGACGGTTGTGTCAGACTCGGAATCTGGAGGATGCCATGAACATGGACGTTCTTTCCAGGTCCTCCAGTGCTCCCCACATTTTGGTCCTCAGATCTGTTGGGTCAGGCCATGTCTGGATCCGCAGTTGGTCGAGGAGGGGACATGCTTGGAGAACATGTTCTGGAGTCTGATCTCCCTCTCCACAGTCACATGTGGCAGACTCTGCTACACCTATCCTCCTTAGGTGTGCTTTGAGGCAGCAGTGTCCAGTGCGGAGGCGGAAGATGATAGCCTGCTCAGCACGGCTTAGGAGATGGAGGGGGTCTTTTTGTGGCTTGTAGCCAGAAGTTTTGTTGGTGAATTTCTCTTTCCATCTGTGTTTTATGAGGGTCTTTGCCTCTCGATATGACTGGCAGTGGTTTGGCTGTTCCATCTTGCTGCCATTCTTGGCGAGCTCGTCTGCCTTCTCGTTACCAGAGATTCCGCAGTGTGCTGGTATCCACTGAAGGACGACTGTGGACTTCCTGGCGAGGGTGCTGATCTGGTGCTTCAGCTCTTCCAAGCTCTGGTCTGTGTTGCTGGATTCGAGGGCTTGTAGTGCAGAGACTGAGTCGGTCAGGAAGACAGTGTTCTTTGGTGTTTCTTCCACTGAGTTGAGGAAGCTTGCTGCAAGGGAGAGCGCGTTGACCTCAGCTTTGAAATTGGAGCTGAGGGCTCCGCTTGGAGCTGACAGTGTTGTTGGGGGCTTCTTGGGCTGCAAGATGTATGCTCCGCTACCTCCATTCCTCGTTGCATCCTCTGCTGAGCCATCAGTGTAGGCAAGAGTCCACTTGCTGGCTGGATAGCGTTGATGGATTTCGTCCAGCGCCAGGGCTCTCAGAGCGGCGTCACTTTGGTTCTGTTTGGAGGTGACGCCTGGAATGCTTGTTCTGATTTCCGCTCCTAGGCGTTGTGGAGTCCAATCTGTGCTGGTCAGAGGCTCACACTGGGTCGGGCTTGGAGTCAGAATGTCAGCATTGTTTCTTTGCTGCTCCTTTATCTGATGGTTCAGACTTTGGCGCTTGAGGCGGTTTTTGGTAAGTGCTTGGAGCTTGTCATGGAGTGGGTGGCTCTCGAGACGTTTCATCTTTTCTCCTTGGATGAGGAGTTTTTCTTCTCTTCTGGCTTCCAGGGGCTGAACTGACGCAGTCTTTTCCATTTCTGTAATGGGTGTCGTCTTCATTGCACCAAGTATAGTTCTGAGACCAAGGTTCTGTACCTTGTCTAGTCTGGTTTTGTTGGTCTTGGCTGCTGTGTTCCATGAGCTTGAAGCATATTCAAGCACGGGTCTGACAGTTCCTGTATAGACTTTCTTCAGGATTTTGGAGTTTGCACCCCATGTTGTGCCTGACAACTTTCTCATGAGGGCGAGCCTTTTGATGCCTCTGGATTCCATGTCCTCTATGTGTGGCTTCCAGGACAGGCGCCGGTCAAGCTTCACACCCAGGAAAGTTGGAGTGTCTACTTGGGGCAGGACAGTGTCACCCAGCTTGAGCTGAACTTTCTCCTTGGAGGTCGACAAGCTGAAGACAGTGGAGACGGTTTTGACTCGGTTGATTTCAAGTCCCCAGTCGTCAGTCCACTTCTTGATACTGTCGACGCTCTGTTGGAGTCTGTAGGCTGCTGTGGTGGTATGCTCTGAAGCGTGCCAGACTGCTAAGTCATCTGCGTGCAGCGTGTTGGAAACCAGTCTGGGAATGGAGGTGGTGATGTCGTTGATATAGACAAGGAATAACGTAGGGGAGATAACTCCGCCCTGCGGCACGCCCTCTCTCATCTTGACGCTCACGCTTTCATGTCCATCAAGGAGAACCTTTGCCGATCTCTCGTGGAGGAACGACTTGATCCATCCGAACATCCGCCCTGTGATTCCAGCTTGGTGTATCTTCAGGAGCAAGCCCTCTCGCCACACTTTGTCAAAAGCAGCCGATAAATCGAAGAACACGCTCACCACTTTCTTCTTCTCCTGGAAGGCAGTCTCGATTTCCTGCGCTAGGAGAGCCAGCTGGTCTTCCGTGCTTCGATTCTTTCGGTAGCCTGTTTGGGTTGGGGTCAACATGCTGTTTGTCTCGAGGTGCCAGATCAGTCTTCTGTTGAGGATTCTCTCCATCAGCTTACCGAGGCAGCTGATCAAGCTGATGGGTCTGTAGCTCTTGGGGTCTTTCTTGTTCTTTCCCTTCTTGTGGATAGGGACTATGTGGGCTTTCTTCCACATGGCTGGTACTGTTGTTGATTTCCAGGACTCGTTGAAGAGCAACAAAAGGGTTTTCTTGGCGATGGTTCCCATGTGTTTAAGCATGTCATTGCTGATTCCATCAGGGCCTGGGGCCTTCTTGCATTTCAGCGCCTTGATGGCGGCTTCCAGCTCGTCCAGACGGATGGGATCGTACATGCAGCTGCTGTTGGCGCCCTTCTCTGAGGGTTGTCGGATGGCTTCTCGGACTGCTTTTGTTCTGTCTCTTGGCAACTTGACTGTACTGGTTTCCTGGTACATGTTGGCAAGAGTGTTGGCTGCTTTTTTCCCTGTTTGAAGCTCTCCATCGAGTTCTAGGACTGTTTGTTTTCTTTCCTGGACATCATCGTTGAGAGTGTGTGCGAGCTGCCACAGTTTTGTTGTGTCCTTTTCCATGTTGAGAGACTGGGTTTTCTCGTGCCAACTGTTGCGAAGCTGCTGGAGCTTCTCTCTGGTGAATTCTGCTCTGGCTCTGTTGTGGGCTGTGACGTTTTCATCAGTAGGGTTGAGTTCCATGGCTTCTCTGGCGGAGCTGAGCATGTCATGGAGTTGTTGTAGGTGGGAGTTCCATCCTGGTTTGTAATTCTTTCTGGAGCCTCTCGGAATTGAGTTGTTCGCTGCCTTCAAGACAGCTTGACAGAAGAGTTCAGCATGTTGGTTCAGGTTCTGGTCTTTGAAGTCCAGTTTCCTGCAGTTTTTGTCCAGTAGTTGTTGGAACATCCCCCATTTGGCCTTCTTGTAGTTCCATCTTGGTGTTTGCTTTTGGGTGGTGGTGTTTCTCTCTTCGTTCATGTTGAGAATGACAGGCTTGTGGTCACTTCCCCCCAACTGCGAACTCACTTCCCGTGTGGTGATCTGGGCAACATCGTCCGTGGCGATGGCAAGATCAGGGCTACTAGTGGTTCGCCAAGCTCTGGAGTAGTAAGTGCACGGGTCATCTGGTTGGTTGAGAAGAGTCAGTTGGTTGGTGAGCATCCAGTCTTCTACCTCCTCACCCTTACTGTCGATCTGTCGATAGCCCCAACTCGGGGAGTGACTGTTGAAGTCGCCCGTGATGAGACAACGATCGGGGAGAATCGGTATGTTGTGAGGATCAAGCTGCTTGGCTGGTGGGGAATAGACGTTGAAGATGGCAAGGGGCTTCTTCCCGGCAAGGAGACAGACTCCTAGGCACTCTGTGGCACCATCCTGGGATCGATAAATCTCCGCTGCGGCCATCGAGTTTTTGACGAGAATGATAACACCACCTTTGTGTCCTGATGCTCTGTCATGTCGAAAAGTTTCATACCCTCGAATGGAGAAACGGTGACTGCTGTTCAGATGTGTTTCCTGCATGCAGCAAACATCAATATTTTGTTGCTTCAGAAAATTCTGAAGGTCAATTTTCTTGTTCCTCACCCCCTCAGCATTCCAGTGCATGACTTTGATCTGGTAGCCGGTAGCTCTACTCCGCCCATCCCCGGCCACGTCAGATGGGTGGGAGTCGCCAGTCGCATTGGGTGGGCCCCTTTGAGGCTGAGGGCCCGGCACCGTCTTCACCTGGCTGCGATCCATGAAGACGACACCATCACGTTGATTCGTTGATGACACAACCATTTGTCGAGGATAGCGTAGGCACCCGGTCTGCTCCCCGCCTAAAAAAGGCCAGTGCCGTTCCGTCTTCGAGGGACTGCGTGGGTTTCATTTCGGAGTTTTCCTTCTCCTAGACGAGTTTCCTTCCATGGATGATGAGCCTCCTCTACCCTCGTTTTGAATTCAGAGTGGTCTTCTCTTAGGATAGCTGCCTGCCAGGGTTGACGAGCCTATCCTGCCCGGCTATTTGACCCATAGCTGGAGGTTGGTTCGTGGGCACCTGGGCATTTCCACACACCGGTGGGCCCGCATGCCGCACGTCTAGGGGCCAACCTCCTCCGAGTCCTTGTAGTCTAGCCTGGGGCCTTGCGGTACCCAGTTTACGCCTGTCGCCGCGATGGAGGCACTACATAGGGCTTGTTGTGGAGAGGTTATTGTACTGGCAGGAGAGACTGATGCATTCTGCTCTCTTTTCGCATTGTCCTAAAAAGGACAGACGGTGCTAGCCAGCGGTGAGGGCTGAAAGTGAGAAGTGACAAGCACAAGACACTTCGCCAACACACTAGACACGTCACACAACCGTTTGGCAGGCGGACCAGTTCAATATCCCCTCCACCCGGGCCTCTTCCCAGCAAAATCTCTACCGGGTTAACCAGTTCCATCTATATCTTTAGTTATTTCCCAAGTATCCAACAACCTCAGCTCAATTTCGGCTGTATTCCCTATTCCTCCGCAGTGCCCTTTTGGTCTAATTAGTTCCCAAAATTGGATACACGGGACTGGACATTGGTTCTAAAACTGGACTCGAGTGGTCAAGGGACTGTGCTGTTTGGCCTGGAGCATCTCTGCGTCTCCGTGGCTCCGGTAATGTCCTCGTCTGTCTACCCTTCTGGTTGCTTGTCTGTCCAGCTCTGGTTTGATTATTTGTTTTGTACTTCTCACTTTATCTGTCGCTCCTCTTAGATCTGTCCGTTTTATTTCTAATTACATCTCGTTCTCCATTGCTCTACTTTGTGTTGCTGCTTGTCTCACATTACCCCCCCCCCCCCTCCTCCCATCCTGAAATACACAAATCTCAAAGTACCACCCTTGGGTGACCACATGTCATTAAAATTTACCTCTTTTCGTCTAAATACACCAAACTAGCAGAACATCCTTCAAAATCCCTAAATGACGAGGAGCCACCGAGATTCTTCTCCTCGTCTCCCTTCTGTGAAGAGAGAGATCTACGACCCGTGCTTGTTAATTCGATTAATAGAAAAAGGTTAATTTGCGTCCGAAATCTGCCGGACTTTGGCCGAATTCCCCAAGGGCCCAGACAGAGGACGTGGTCAGTCCGGCTCTCTTTGGCCTCTAGGCTTGCTGTGATATTTCAGACTGACCAGACCGAGTGGACGTTGCCGGACTTATTTATCTGACTGTGAAATTGTTGGTGTCTGTTGGTATTTACCCTGCCCTTTTCCTCCAGGGCTGCGGGTCTGCGCTGTGTTCTAGACTCCATCCCTGGGTTCTGGAAGGTTCCAGACCCGTGCCAGACCACCCGTTTTATTGACGTAGGTTTGGGTAAATAAATGGGCTTGTTGTGCTTTGCTTAGATCCAGGGCAAACAACTGATTATCTTGTTTTGCATTGACCTTAGCGTTTCGTAAATACTACACTCTGACTGGACACGCAGCTGATTGTGGCATGATGAAGGTAAACTAGAGCACATTCTTTCAGACCTGTGAGATTTAAAACAAAAAAGGGAATAAGTGCATTTGATTTTTTAGATATTAACAGATGATTCACGATAAAGGTTATATTCTTGAATCTAAACCACATCTTGTGTATGTGTATATTATCATTAAAAAAAGTTACAGCTGTTAGTCTTGGACGTCTTGGCTAAAATGAAAATGCTTATCTAAACCAAGTTAATTGTCATTTTCCTGGTTTTCTGTTAGTTTGGGACCACACTGCAGTGGGAGACCAAATGTTTTCATCAACATGTCTAATCCTTTTGTTTCGTTCCTGATGGGATATTATTCGTCCTGGTACCAACAAGAGTAGCACACGACGGTACAATTTAACTTAATACAGGAACCAATGCTCGTCCGAAGATAACCAGTCCGTCCAAACTACTGGTTATTCATGACGTTTAGCAGATGCTAGGATTTGGGCGGTAATGAAGATGGGAGATCACCGTTTGACCTTGTCAGTCCTGGCCATGGTGAATTCCCCTTTTCAGTCCTGCCTGGTCACTCAGTTTCATTCTTGTCTCCTGATCCTTTAGTGGTCGTTTTAATTCCATCCCCTGGAGGAGGCGGGGCAGGAAAGGCCAGAGGAAAAGCGACGGGTCACCGGAAATACTAGTGCTTGACCAAGATCACCTCCCGCCCCTGAAGGGTGGACAAATCTTACTCGAACACAGAGAGGTGTCTGTGGAGAGACAAAGCCTTTTAAAAACACGGACAGTTTGGGCACCGGGAAAGGGATGGAGATAGGAGGGATGGCTTTTGGGATTAATGAAGAATGGTGAAAAAAATACCTTTTTGATACCGTTAAATTCGTTGTTATTGTAACTGTTTAGTTCTTAGCATTTATTGCTAAAGCGGGTATTCAAGCGTATCAACCCACCATGTCCAATACAGATTTCGTACATTTCTGAAAATAAATCAGTCAGTCATAGAATAGGGTTTCCAATAGGGGCGGGGGAGACTGAGGGAGAGGGAGAGAGAGGGGGGGGGGGGAAGAGAGGTAGAAAGACGCTGAGGTCGTGCAGAAAACGAGAGGGATAGAGACAGAAAAAAATACACAGAGTCAAACAGAAAAAAAGGGCAGGCTGTGAGATAAGCAGACGAACAAACAGGATAACACAAAAGTTAGATTGACAAACAAACAAAATATATCAAGGGGCATAAGCAAGACACACAGAAAAAGATACAGGAAAACTCTCCAGCCGAAACGCAGTGTTCGTCACTGTCTTTGCCTGGCCAAAGCCTTTGGGGTGGTCAGCCGCCTCAATTAGCCTAGGACGGACGGAATTAGAGTCCGGCTAATGACACACAGGAGCGGCTGCAGTGTCGTCTAAATTCGATGACCATTCTGGGGGCTGGGGTCCCCCGCGGGGCGACTGGCCAAGTTGGGTGCAGTTGACCAGGTCACAGAATGAAAAATTCTCCCTCCAATTCAAATTGGGCTGCAGCAGGTCCTCTCTAGCTGTGGCCTTGGTCAGGCGAGAAGACCACTCCGGTTCGCACTCTCAACTCGATCCTGGCGACTGTGGCCACCAAGCGGGCAATTTTCCAAGGTGGAAGATTGAAACGAGAAAAAGGTTAAAGAGTTTGGAGGTTAGGGGTTGGATGGTGGTGGGGACGGGGGAGAGGGGACTTTCAGTCGTGAGCGGTCAACAGTGGAGTGTGGTGAGGGCGGGGGCTCTCAGTCTTGCTCGAAAACCACTGGTTTGGGATAAAAGCGGAATTCGTACTAAGATTTAGAGTAGGGTTGGGGGGGGGGGGGGTCTCAGTTGTGAGGGGTCTCCCCTGGTTTGTGTTGGAAGTGGAATTTGTACCCAGATAGCCTTTCAGTCTCTCCGTCTCCGGCTTTGATTTAAATGCTGGTACTTGTCCTTCGTGAACCAAAAAAATCTGTTACAGTTAGTAGGATCGTGTATCTCTCTCTCTCTCTCTCTCTCTCTCTCTCTCTCTCTCTCTCTCTCTCTCTCTCTCTCTCTCTCTCTCTCTCTCTCTCTCTCTCTCTCTCTCTCTCTCTCACATAATGCATATAATTATGTCAGGGAATGCACCTACATTCATTACCTCAAATTTCAAACTGAATAATTCAAGAAAACTAAACAAATTAATTACCCCAACCCCTAGAATTGACCTTTACAAATCAAGTCTTTCTTATTCTGGCGCCTTATTGTGGAACTCCATTCCTGATTTAATTAAAATGCAATTCAGTGAAACTTCCTTCAAAGAACTATACATGCTGTTTCTCTTGGAAACAAGTAAATAATTCTGTAATATTCATCATTGTTTGATTTTCATAATGCATTTTGAAATGTATTTTTATTTTGTTGACATGTTAATTATATAAATTGTATTGTAATTAACTTAACTTCTATTTCTTTTTGTTATTAATCGAGTTACCCTCAATGGGCGAGGGCCGGATGAAAAAAAGCATGTATACATTGCTTATTCTGTTACCCTCGATAAATATAAATAAAGTTCAAAAGTTCTCTCTCTCTCTCTCTCTCTCTCTCTCTCTCTCTCTCTCTCTCTCTCTCTCTCTCTCTCTCTCTCTCTCTCTCTCTCTCTCTCTCATCGAGAGTCTTTACCTTGACATAAACGTTCTTCTGAACACACTTAAACTCATTTGTTCCTCCACTTGTCTTAATTTCTAGTGAGAATCAATCTATACAGTGTCAAAAAATATACACCCACAAGGGTCTCTACCACATGTTTTCTTCCGCTCTCCTTATCGCCACATCAGTGAGTGTCCTTGGAAATTCAGTCAGAGGGAAGAATGCCAGGACTGTCAACCTCAAGCGCTACGCTAGTAGAGTATGCTGGCTGTACCAAGTAAAAACTCAAAAGTACTCTAAGATGCCACTACTTCCTTGTTAAAGAGAGTCTTTACAATCCTACATCACTCAAACCACCATCTGTCGAGTTCGCTCCCTCAACAGCAGGTGGTGCCAAGACGAGAATGGCCTCCCTTGTCCGGAACCGGAACACAAAAGATCCTTCTCTACACTGTTAATTTTTGTTCACGAGTACTAGTTGATAGAACACCGTGTTTCCGCGGGGCAAGGGACGGGATCACGGGATGTTCATGAAAATATTGAAGTGTTGGTTTCAAAGCGAATGTCTGTTGTGTCTGTAAGGGCCTGTATATTTTGTAAACAAGGGTATCCAGTTATCTCATTGGATATACACAACAGTTCGTGTGAAGCGTGTCATCCAGATAACACAGAACCCAGTCTTGAGTTCGGTTGTCCGCGCAGTTAGTCGAAAAGCACAGCTTTTCAAAACTCAGTTAACTGGTACAAATGTTAAATTTAAAGCAAACAGAACAGGTCCCACACGACCCGAGAGAACGGTTATTCAAAAGAACGAACGGATGCTTCAGGGTTGAAAATGAAGCTTGGGTACTTGTTCCTTGAAGCCAAGAACCTTGCTCGTGTCCAGGGTAGAATGGGCGGTAATCATTCCTGTCTGTCGGTATTTTGTTTGATGACAAAGGATGGGGGTGGACCTAGCCTAAGGCGATACGGACGGGTGTGATGATAGAAAAATACGAGGCAGGGCGGAGAGGGACAAAAACCTCTGGTGCTGGCAGTAGCAACCTTCTCTGTTGTCCACCAGATTATCACCGGGCTCTGCTTTTGTTGTGAGGTGTATACGGAAGACGGAGAAAGGGAATAAAAGGGAGGCGGAAGAGGGATAGAAAGGGGAGAGAGGGTGCGAGAGAGAGAGAAAGAGAGAGAGAAATATAAAGCCGGATAGGCGAGAGAGAGAGTGAGAGAAAGAGAGAGAGAGAGAGAGAGAGAGAGAGAGAGAGGAGAGAGAAAAAGAGAGAGAGTGTGTGAGAGAGAGACAGAGAGAGAGAGGGGGGAGAGAAAGAGGGAGAGAGAGATAATGCCGGGTATGCGACCGGACATAAAGAGAACAGCGGAAAGAGAGACAGACAGACACACAGACACACAGACACACAGACAGATAAAACGACACACAGAGATAGAGTGATTCACATAGGACACGCCACACACACAGAAAGACAGACAGACAAAGATAACGTGAGATCGAGTTGCTCTGTGTCAGTGTGGTGCTATCCTGAACGAAATGACAGGTTTAAATCATATTCAGGCGTAAATGGCTTTATCCCACATACGTAAGAGAGACACCCGTGAGATAATAATCGTTCAAATCACACGTGTGTATATCACGTAAATGAGGTCATGTCAAGCAAGTCTGGCAGGGACCTGTTTTTCCACTGCTTATGATGCCAAAGTCACCGAGACAAACGTCATTATAGAAACAAAAATTGCGCTCGCTAATTACCCTCGATGAATCTTTAGAACTAACACGTCACGCCACACGTTCAGAGTGACGTTTCTTTGCTTTGACGTAATAGATTGCACGAGGGTTTAGAAGAGATCGAGGTTCCAAAACAAGCGTCTTCAATGTAGCTGCCTCGACTGCGGGACATTTTCAGTAAAATACACGTAAGTACAGTATGTAGGATAAACAGAATACTACATGGCTTGCTGTCTCGTACCAGATTTACACTCGTTGCTTTTCCAAATAGTGAACAGCTCGCTTTCGCTCGCAGTTCAATATTTAAAAAAACAACTCATGTAAATCTGGTACGACACAGCAAGCCATGTAGTATTTTCTATGTATTTCATTCCTCGAGTTTCAACCGCTGGATGGATTTGCTTGTCAGTCAAAGATCTGAAGCTTAGTATCTGAGATAAATCCAAACAGATTTTGAAGCTCACAGGCTTATTAAACAAAGCACCGCTATGCTTACCCGCACAGAGACTATTACAAAACAAAACAACACGTTATAAAACAAAAACTTCATACAACCATGGGCAATAAAACTGAAAGGTTTGTTTCAATGCGAATGAATCTATACTCTGAACATTACATCCACAACAATGCACGCGAAAGGAAGTTCTAATTTTCATCTCAGTTTGCTCATTGCTTATTCTGCCGTGTTGTTTTCAAACTGATAGTCTTTCTTTGAAATGGAAACGATTTGGCATGGTCGTTTTTTCTGCTTAACTTGTTCGGCCTGTCAAATATTCATATCTCGCTTTTATTCTTTTTGTCACACGTAACCGTGGCCGTTTGATGGCTTAACTTTTGTTGTCAGAGTTTTCAACATTTTGTGTTTGTACATTCATGTGATTTTTGTTTTAGCTCATTTTATACACATTATATTACCTAAAGTTGGTATCACTGGGTACACACACACACACACACACACACACACACAGACACACACACACACACACACACACACACACACACACACACACGCGCGCACGCACGCACGCACGCACAGACATACACACAGCCATGCCCCTCCCGCCTCACACACCCAACAACAACAACAACAAGAATAACAATCAAAAACAACAACAATCAACAACAGCTAACTGAAGATTATCAGGCCCGTTGTCATGACTTGCAATGGCCATTCGAGTCCATTTGCTGCACTATTTGGATCTTTGCAACATCGTCAGCCTTTGTCACAATAGCAGCAAAGCACCACTCTAAGACTGTGTGCAAGAAGAAAAAAAAACTTTCTTGATGAATGCAGGCCGTACATTTCCTTTTTTCTGTACTTTATAAACAAAATATTTTTAGTGTGTGCATGCGGGTGTGTGTATGTGTTTGTGCGAAGTGACCCTATCATCTGGTTTTATTTCAGCTATAGCGTGCAAATAAAAGGGTAGAAAAGAAAACAACATGTTTGATTTATGCATTTCGAGTGCACGAGTGCATTTTCTTCTCGCTTCTTTTCAAATGGTGCAATAACTGTTTGTTTGTTTTTTCTGTCAATTGCGTACAGCAAACGAAAAATAAATAATAAAAAAAGCTACTTTACCGGAGCCCACGCGCGTCGTATGCATCAACGATGACAGGGGAGGGAAGTCTCAGAAGCCTCCGCCCTTGCATATTCACAACAATCAATACAATAGAAGCAAGACTGCGTCTGCCAGGAGAAAAGGGGGCGAATTTGAATAATCCTCCAGTGTTTTATTTTTAAGGGAGCAGTGTTCCATCTACTGAGATGGGTTATCTGCGGCTTTGTTATGCGCAGAAAATGAGGCTTTGCGAGGAGGATTAGGGATTATGGTTAGATTAGATAACATAATTGGATTCGTAGAGTTCGGGTCTTCGCTGTTCTTGTCCATCCTCTACTATGCTCGTGTCTCTCGTCCCCACCCCTAACAACACCACCCATCTTGCCCAACACCTCCCCCCTATAACTTGTGCTGTGCCAGAACAATCCAGTACAGCATGCATTTTCTCACTATAAAAAGCGACTATTATTTCTTCGATTGTTTGTGTGGAAACGATGGCAAATGCTTTGTTTTATATGAATGTTTGTTTTATATTAATCAAATGATCATGTTCACCATCGCTGTTAAATGTGAGACCACCTGTTTCAATAAGTGTCTTGTTAAACCCATAGATTTCAAACAAAAGTAAAGAAAACCAAGGGAAAACAACTTGACAACCTTGCTTCTTCTTTTGATCGTGCTGTTACAGAAAACACCCTAGTCTGCATTTTCTCGAGAATTTGTTTTTTCTTGTTTCTGGTTCTTTCCTTTTTCTTCATTTTTGTCTCCTCTCTCTTTTTCACCCCTTTCTCTCTCTCTCTCTCTCTTTCCATATGGTCTAACGGTTCACTGCCAATGATGTTTGAATAGGCAATTTTCTGCGAGACGCCGTCCTGAAAATGATCCCTAATAGGCTGTCTTTTAAAGGCAATTGGTTGTGCTTTGCAGACGCTGCCTCATTCTTTGCAAAACTCGCAAATCTGAAGGGAAAATGGCCTGTAATATGGTGTTTTGGGCAGCAAAGTAACATTGAAGAGAAAGAGGGAAGGAGAGAGAGGGGGAAGAGAGAGAGAGAAAAAAAAGAGAGGGACAGAGACAGAGACAGAGAGAGCGGGAAGAGAGAAAGAGAGAGAGAGAGACATAAGAAGAGAAGGGAAAGAGAATGGATAAGGAAGATTAAGAAAGAGGCAAGAGATAGAGGAAGGGGGGGGGGGTTGCCAATAGGGAACCTATTTCCTTATTTGGAACAAACCATCAGAGTCTCTACAAATGTTTAAATCTCTAGAAAAATCAGGTATTTGAAAATCTGGTTGGAAAGAACGAGTTGATTAACATTTGCAGCATGCACCGTCAGCCTAGATAAGTCGTCATAAGAGGTGCAAGACAAAGAACTGACAGAAACAAATATAATAATTATCTAAATGGAATCGGTTGCCACAAATCCTTCCAAGAAAGAAAGAAAGAAAGGAAAAAAGAAAAAAGAGAAAAAAAGAGAGAAAGATAAAGAAAGAAAGAAGAAAGAAAGAAAGAAAGAAAGAAAGAAAGAAAGAAAGAAAGAAAGAAAGAAAGAAAGAAAGAAAGAAAAAGAAAAAAAAGAAAAAAAAGAGAAAACATCGATTGACAAGTCGAGAAAGCGGCACGAACGAGAGAAAGATGAAAATGAAGACATGAAGCGTAAAGAAAGAGAGGCACAACGGAGTACAACGAGTTCAGAACAACTAAGAAACTGCCAAACCCACACAGTGAAACACAGACAGATAGACAGACACACAGGAAGACAAAGAAAGGAAGAAAAACACGGTGCTATGGAGGGCAAAGGGAAGCAGTAAGAACGGAGAACATGGTCTAAAGAATCTGCCTAAAGTCAAGCAAATGCAAATTTGTCTAACCGATCGAGAAAGAAGAAAAGAAAGAAAGAGAAAATAAAACAAATAAAGAAAGAAACAGAGAAAGAAAGAAACAAAGAAAGACATCTAGGCCGAATAAGAAGAGTTTAAACAAAAGTAAAACAAAAGAGAAAAACTACCAACTGGCAACCTCAGACACATAAATCAGGCGCAGCCGACTAATCGAAACCCCGCGCAACAGCAGAGTCTGTAATAAAGGAAACGAACCAACACGCCCACGAACTCACTCGACGCAGTTTACCAAAACACTATGTTCCAACAGACGAGAAGAAGAAGAAACAGGAGAAGGAGGAAGAGGAGAAGAAGAGGAGGAGGAGGAAGAAGGAACACAACAACAAGAACAACAAGAACAACAACAACAACAATAACAACAGCAACAACAACAACAACCAGGTATAAAAGAGGGGAAAGGAATGCAAGTAGCTGAGACAAAGACTATCAACAACAACACTTTAACAAGGACAATTGAAAACGGCAGGGAAAATACATCGAGAAAAAAACATCCAAAGTCAGGGGGAAAAAAAGGGCAGACAGGAAAATGAAACCGTCCTAGAACAAAAGGTCGTGCCTGGAAATTTGTGGGAGAAAATGGGAGAAAGAAAAGTAAATATATTGCGGTCGCAACCTCAAAAATGTTGACAAAAGGAACCGGAGAAAGAAAAAATGAAAATGTTGAAGAAGAAATGCCTTAGAAGAGTTGGGGAGAAAAACGACGTTAGAAAACTAACAGGGAAAAAAAAAAACAAGACAAGAGGAAGACTTAAGTCTATGTATCCTTATCTGTCCATCTCAACAGGACCAAAAAATCCATGTCGTCTTTTGACACCCAACATAGAAAACCTGAAGGAAATACAGCAAGAAATAAGTATGATGGTGGACGTGCGTACACACTTATTAAAATACCGACCCTTTTGAAATACAAACAATTATCCGTTTACCTGGTGAAGGCTATCTGAACAGCACCATGAAAGAGATCGATTTGTACCAAGAACGAAATTGCTCTCCTCCCGTCTGTGTCCCTCGATCCCTGGCTGTCTCTCTATTTTTCTCTTCTTTGCCTCTCCTCATTTCTTGAACTCTCTGTTTTGTGTGTCTGACTCAGCCTCTTCTCTCTGTCTCTGTCTCTCTCTGTCTCTGTCTGTCTCTCTCTCTCTTTCCCTTTCTCTCTCTCTCTTTCTCTCTCTCTCTCCCTCTCTCTCTCTCCCTCTCCCTCTCTCTCTCCCTCTCTCTCTGTCTCTGTCTCTCTCTGTCTCTGTCTCCTTGTTAAATAAAGTTCAATTCAATTCAATTCAATTCTCTCTCTCTCCCTCTCCCTCTCTCTCTCCCTCTCTCTCTCTCTCTCTCTCTCTCTCTCTCCCTCTCTCCCTCTCTTTCTCTCTCTCCTCCTCCTCCAATCCTCTCCACACTCTCTTCCTCCACCTGCCCCGTCCTCCTCCTCCTCCTCCTCCCCTACTACCTCCTCATCTTCCTCTTCCCCTCCTCCTCCTCTCCCTCACTCTCTACCCCCCCCCACACACACACACACACTGCCCTCTCCTCCTCCTCCTCCTCTCTCCCCCTGCCCTCTCCTCATCCTCATTCTCGTCCTCCCCCTCCTCCACCTCCTCCTCCACATCGTTACACCTGAACGACGTTCAACCGCCTCTCGATTTTTCCCTTCTAACAACCAGCCACACTGTCCTCAATCCACACACAAAACACCTGAGCGGTGTGGCCGGGTGCAAGGGAGAGCAAGCCATTGTCAAGCGGACCAAAGGTTACACGTCCGCAGCTATGGATTTTCACCAGGTCCGGTGCCAAGCAGAACAACCTCTTCAAAGATCCCGCTCTGTTTTTCTCCACCACTCACGGTTGTTTTGCTACAACTGGGGTCTCCGGAGAAGGGAGAAGAGTTGCTGGACTGAAGCAGGAATTCTGACTGCCTGAGGCTATGATTTCTCCCTGTGTATAGCTGATTGTGGTGGTGGTGGTGGTGGTGATAATGGAGGTGATGTTGATGGTGGTGGTCGCTGTCGTTGACTGGAGGTTTGTCGTTGTTGTCGTCTTTCTTTAATTTATTTTTTTGCGAGCCTGTCCGAGACACCTGATGGCCTGGCCTGTCTGTACTGTTTCATGTCGACTTCTTTTTTCTTACTCTTTTTTGAGGCATATGCAGAACTGTATAATTATTTGCTACTTTGGTTGTTTCTTTTAATGGATATTATCCCTGCAAATTATTGCGAAGAAGTGTAAGAGGGAAACTTGCTTAGTAAGCGGTATATTTGTTTTGTTTTTTCCCTCTCTTGTTTTTTTTGAAGTATTTGCAGAATGGCATATTTTTAACTGATTTTTAACCGATTTTATTCCTGTAATAGATTGCCAGGAAATATAAGGGGGAAAAACTTGCTTGGTGTATGCAGGCCGCATTATTTTGTTATTTTTTTATGTTCATTCAATTCCTCTTCAAGAGGAGTGTGTTTTCACTGTTCGTACTTGCTTTTAATAATAAAATAATAATGGACATTTATATAGCGCTTCTCCACAGCTCGAAGCGCTTTACAAGTTCAAATACAAGTTCAATCAAAAACACAACACGATATATACAACTAATACAATTTGTCTCAAATGAAAAGAAAAATACTCATCAAAGAGCACATAATACATTCTTGCATAAAATACAAAGAATCACATTTTTTTGCTTTTGCATGATGGTTGCTGTTGCACGAGGGTAGATGTATTTGTTTGTTTGATAGTTATGCCATTTTTATTCTTCCCTTCTTCCTCCATTTCTCTCGTTCTGTCTTCATTTATTTTCTTTGTCTCTCTTTCTGGATTAATTTATTTTCTTTTTCTCCCTTTGGTTTGGCTTTGTATATTTATATAACTAACATGCAAAAGAGGTATAATAATGAAGTATGTAATCTCTCTCTCTCATTCCCCTCCCCCCCCCCCCCCACCCAACACCCACACACACATTCTGTTTTTATCCACCCACTCAAATTCTACAATTACCACCTGAAGCAAGTACCATTACTGTATAGGGTCAATTTACGCCAAACGTGTCATAATCGAGGTATATTGAGCATGTTTCCCTTTTCAGTGTTTCAGATCATTAGTTACGTTACACAATCCTGAAGACAAATCAAAATAGCCGTCTGTGAATATCCTTTGTATTGGTCTATTTCTGATCTAGAAAAATACTCCATAAACACAGTGTTGGATGTATGAAATTCGAGACGTCAAAATGGATTAAAAACGTTTTAAAGTCACGAATCGATTTTGAAAATATAACTTATCATGTTCTTCATCAGCCTGTTCTTACTTCTCGTCGTTCTGTTATGTTGTCCTCCAATGCAAATAAACCTTGTGTGCGGGACATCTAGGCGAGAGCATGCGCAGTCGCAACCCGATCACGGTTCATCCGGGTACTCACGGCGGAGTAAAAAAAAAGTACGCTCTATATTTTAAACAGCGATCTTTAAGATTCTACGCTGTTGGGGGAAATGCGAAGAACAAAAGACCACGAAATGTTAAAAAGAGATCTACCCACTCATCTTGCGCGAGCTGTGTGTGCAGATGTATTTGCACTCTGTTCTGTGTTGGTTCGTCCATTATTAGCCTTTTGTGGCCTAGGGCTATGTCCGGGCTAAACTATTGATCACCCATATTTCAACCCTTGGGAACTTGAGCATAAAAGTAGGATCCAGGTATTGGAAATAATATTTTGATGTTAACTTTATTTCTGTTCTTGGTCAGAGCGAGGGGATAGGTATGAACTGTAAATGTCCGCGACCAGCTTGCTGCATGCAGACGTTGGGGTTTAAAAAAAAAGGAAAAAAAATCGACAATAAAAAAGAGCTGGTTAAAAATAGTCTACAATGTTGTTGCGTTGTTTATAGTCGCTAGCTTCAGGTGTTGATCAGGAGGACAGTTCACCTGGACAGTACTATAAGTGCACACAACTAGACAATTATAAGTATGCCTAATTGTGTAAATTCCTTCAGAGACTGTCAAAAAAAGGTGAAAACTCAAGAAGTCTGAACTTTTAATAAACACGATTATTGGACATGTTCACGTTGACCATTTTACGGACGTTGCCTAACTATTTAGGCATAATGAATGGATTTTTTTTAAATTGTGTGTGTGTGTGTGTTTGGGGGGAGGTGCTGCTTTGTGTGTGTGTGTGTATGTGTGTGTGTGTGTGTGTATGTGTGTGTATGTGTGTTTGGTAGGAGGTGCTGCTTTTTGTGTGCTTGAAAAGCCAGAAAGGGAGTTTGAATCCCAAAAGGACCATTAAACATACTCCCCTCAGAGATGACTTTGCAAGAAATGGCATCGCATTGACAGTTTGTATGCATTTTTTTGGCCTCGAGGCAATCTCTTCGAATCTCACAGAGGACGCGTGCCTCTCACACGCGTGCGTCAATCGTCATTTTGTTTTCAGAGCGACCGTGATGTCTTTAGTGCCATTAGGCCAATTTAAGGTTTAACCCTTTCATCGTGATTGCCAGATCACCCAGAGACAAACAAAATGTTACGACTAAATGCTTTGCTTTGACAGCGGGGATAGCAGATCTTTCAACTGGCAATCATGGTTTCTCCATCTCTTCTGAAAGCAGCGCACCAGCCGTTTCTTCTTCTTTTTTTTTTCTTCTTTTTTTTAAAACTTTTTCTCTTTCTTTTCTTTTTAAAAAACCTTTTTCTCCTTTTCTAACAGACGACACAATGTTACAGTCAGTCCAAAGCCTTTGGTTCAAACAGAACTTGTATTCAATTGTACAGAAACATCATGAAATGCATTACGTTTGGACGTGTACTCAAGCGTACGCTTATAATTATCAAAAGGTCCTTATAATTATCAAAAGATCCTTTACAATTTAACAAAGACCAAAGAAACACGACCACGCACTTATTTGAAGAGAATTAATTTGAAAGCTTGATAGAAATGGAAGCTTGAAAGATAATATAAAGGGCGGGGACGTACCAAAGCCTTTCATGTCTTAGTGTGAACAGCAAACGTTTTCAAACAAGGTAACCATGTTTGTTTTAGGCTCACGGAGTCACTGATTCATCCTTGGAAACAAGCAGATAACCTAGTTTTACTCTCCTGACGTTCTTCTTCTTCTTCTTCTTCTTCTTCTTCTTCTTCGTTCATGGGCTGAGACTCCCATGTTCACTCATGTTTTTGCCCGAGTGGAGTTTTACGTGTATGACCGTTTTTACCCCCCCCCCCCCCCTGGTATAGGGGTGTGTATAGGTTTCGGTCGATGTGTTTGTTTGTTTGTTTGTTTGTTTGTGTGTTTGTGTGTTTGTGTTCGCATATAGATCTCAAGAATGAACGGACCGATCGTCACCAAACTTGGTGAACAGGTTCTATACATTCCTGAGACGGTCCTTACAAAAATTGGGACCAGTCAAACACACGGTTAGGGAGTTATTGGTGGATTAAAATTATACAAGGACTTATAGAGGGACATCTTGATGGTCAAAGGGAAATAACCATTCTCACTCAGTCACTGCCACCAACTGAGAAGGTTATTTCCCTTTGACGGGGGTGTTTTTTCTACCTCGGAGAAATTTCTTGTTAGTACCGGATCTACAAAAATAGACAGGGCCTCACAGTAATAGTTCCAGCAATCTGGCGTTGCTAGGGGAAGGACACAGGGATCCTTCAAAAATCACGCTTTTTACTCTCATGACGTAAATGTACGGTCAATAAATAAACAGGAGGTTCTGCTGTTCATGTATTAGGCCCTATATATCGAACACGGCTGGTTCTTTTGATCTTACAGCAAGTCCTACTTTTTGCTCTCAAAGCGTGTTGTACGCCGAATCTGAAGTAACACCCGAACCGATACATAGCAGGTCTTGACTCTCGCATAGCGCGAACGACCAGGCCTGAGGGGCACGAGAAAGTTACCAACCGGATGAGAGCCAGCCGCGGTGTTACATTGGTTGAAATGGATGTTTGTTGTGATTTCAACCAATCAAGCCCCGCGGTTTGTTCTCACCCGTTTGGTTGGTAGCCACTTTCGCTTCGTGCACGTCAGCCCAGATCTATGAAAACTACCAGGCCAGGCTGGGCGATACCTCCAGCACAAAAACACGGTGTGCACAACCTCAAGCGTCACGGCATCTTCCGATCGCCGGATCGAAGCCCCGTTTGTGAGCGCGACGGCCTCACCTGTGTGGAACTGTTGTGAAGAAAGCAGGGGATGAATAGAAACTTGCACCGGTTCACTCTCCCCCCTGTGTTTGCGCTGCCTCCGGGGGGTGTAGCCCGGTCTTTGAATGCAACGGAGCAACATGGTCATTAGAGTAATTGCTGGCACGAGACCTGCCAGTTTTTCCTGTCGATCCATCCAAGTCTTACCTTTTGCTATTGTGTTGCGTCTGAAAGCCTAGTATTGATAGGTGTGAGGGACCTTGTGAGGGTGTTCGGGGAACTTTCTCTGTTCTTGGACTGTTTCCTTCCTGTCTTTCTGCATGTTTTTCTCTTTCTTCTTGCGTGTTTATTTTTCTCTTTTAATTGATGTGTGAAAGAGTGTATGAATTGACGTCGTCAAAATAATTGACTTTTATTCTCGCATGGATTCCGT
Source organism: Littorina saxatilis (assembly GCF_037325665.1). Lineage (NCBI taxonomy): Eukaryota > Metazoa > Mollusca > Gastropoda > Littorinimorpha > Littorinidae > Littorina > Littorina saxatilis. Next base: position 37,855,834 of record NC_090250.1, read on the forward strand.
TACTGAGGTTTTGTGAAGCGTGCGTGTCTGTAGTGTTGACATCTTGTTTCGCCGAAGCGGGGTTGGTGTTGAGGTTTGCCATAGTATACGGGATATTGAAAGAATGAGGTAAACATCTATGCACGTTGATTTCTCACGTGAAGCGTACGTAGCACCGTGGAGATTCAGTTGTATTTTGATAATCAATGTTAACTGCAATCACGACATCTCAACGGGGAAGAGTTGAAGCTTGGAAGAGAATCTTATGACATTTTCCTCAATGCAAAACTATTGTATGAAGTTCTGCAATTTACCGAGAGAGTAAATAAAAGCAGTTATAATGACAGTTCTCAAGGAGAACTGATACTTTTTTTGAGTTCTTTGCAAGTTTTGGATTCATACTTCTGTACGAAGTCGTGCATTCAGAATAGGGTATACTAGTAGGGGGAAAGGCAATTCCATGTTTTACTTGGAATGCAAGCACACTTACTGCCGTGTCTCAACTTTCACGCAACGATTTGCCCAGAATGACAGTTAGAAATAATATACATAGCTAACGGGACGTTAAATCCCCAATTAGTCATCAATTTAGCAATGAATTTTTGTTTGTTTGTTTGTTTGCTTAACGCCCAGCCGACCACGAAGGGTCATATCAGGGCGGTGCTGCTTTGACATTTAACGTGTGCCACACACAAGACAGAAGTCGCAGCACAGGGTTCATGTCTCGCCCAGTCACATTATTCTGACACCGGACCAACCAGTTCTAGCACTAACCCCATAATGCCAGACGCCAGGCGGAGCAGCCACTAGATTGCCAATTTTAAAGTCTTAGGTATGACCCGGCCGGGGTTCAAACCCACGACCTCCCGATCACGGGGCGGACGCCTTACCACTAGGCCAACTGTGCTGGTATTTAGCAATGGAGCTCTCGGTTGAAGTATTCAGGTTTTAGTTTGCATCGATCCGTTCATGTTACATATTTGTACATTTAATTGCAGCCGCTGCTAATTTCACATAACAAACGAAAAGCAAGAATCACGGCTTGCAGCTAATGCTGTTGTTGTTAACCGATGTTAAATCAATGGGCAGTAACAGGAGGTAGATGTGCACGGTGTCATTGCAGACGGTTTTGCTTGTCAATCTGGAAGACAAGCTAGCACTGTACTTAGTGCTGATCGTCGAAGATTATTTATTATTGCTTGAAATTTTAAAGCATAAAGGTAATACTACTGTACAATCCTCTCTCTCTCTCTCTCTCTCTCTCTCTCTCTCTCTCTCTCTCTCTCTCTCTCTCTCTCTCTCTCTCTCTCTCTCTCTCTCTCTCTCTCTCTGTCTGTCTGTGTCTCTGTCTGTGTCTGTGTCTCTGTCTGTGTCTGTCTATCTGTCTGTCTGTCTGTCTCTCTCTCTCTCTCTCTCTCTCTCTCTCTCTCTCTCTCTCTCTCGCTCAGAGATCAAGAGACAAGCAAACGGACAGATAGACAGATAGGCAGACAGACAGACAGACATAGACAGAAGTGAGAAAAGAAATAGAGGAAAGTGAAAGATGAGAAAGAGAAATAAAGGAGGATCCGAGTGATGGGGCGATGGTAGGGTGGGTGGGTGTAGGGGGGGGGGGGGGGGGGCGTTTATATAGACAGAAAGTGCAACAGACAGAAAGTGCAACCATACTTTATCAACGACTCATTGATGAATACCAGCAGAAGAAAAAAACACAAGTTTACCCAATTAGTTTTTCACTTCTAACGTGGAAGGATAGACGTCATAATTTGTTTTTCATTGATGTGTATGAACATGCCATGGTTGCGCGTGGATGCTAATATTGATCATCATGCCTGCGTCATCAGTGGGATTATTTTGATCACCCTTTTAAAAGACAGTTTCAGTCAATGTTAACGCGAATGGGTATATACCGACTACAAGTCTATTAAGAGTTTTACTACGTTTGGGTAACAGGCAAAGTACAAGAATTGTAAAGTATTTCAAAGATATTGTATTGGTTTCTCCTTTTTCGTTGCAAAAGTGTCATGAAAATATGTGTTCCTTCTTTTTTTAGTAATGGTGATTCTGGAGAAAATTGGAAAGAAATGTTAAGGCTAAAAGCGTTTCCGGCAATTTCAGAAGATAGAAATACAACCTCCAGTGCTAAACCTACTAACCTTCTTTATTATTGACGCTACAGTTATCTATAGACCCTAGCTAGTACGTAATTTCGCATCCATAATTACTTCATGGATTATAATTTCACCTCGCATGCGTTAAAATCTCAAACGAAATGAAATATCAAAAAGTCCTGGAATTCATTTACATACGGTTAATTCGGATTGAAAATGTCCTTCCTAATTGGGTAACACCAATTATTTGTATTTCGTTATTTTCCGTTTAGCTGCCTTTTCCATAAAGTTACTTGTTATATTTGGTTACCTCACAAACCTTCCCAGAAGACACTCGTTCCAGCTGTTCAAAGATGCTTCAAAACTGCTGTATTTTGAAGTCCAAGGTATCTGGCATTTACCGCGTCCGGTTCAAAGAGAGGACTTCCACGTTTCCTTGTTTGTGGTCTCTCCTTCTGTCTCAAGGCACTTATGTGCCTTTACGAAAAAAATTCAGTCGATGTTTCAATTTGCTAACGTTGTCTCTTGGGTTCTTGGAGTATTGTTTCTTGAACCAGCTGTATTGTTCGTGCACTTTGCAGCAAACTGGCATAAGACAACCTCATTCATCCGCATCCACACATTATTTGCAGACATGGCCAGGACAAATGTTTGAGGAAAAACCTTGAAGTTGCGGTTTAAAAATATGTGCAAATCTTGGGAGAAGGACAAATAAAAAATCGTTGAAAACGTCTTGTTTTCGTCTGTTTTTCTCTCGCCCACATGTCAGCGTTTGTCGTTCTTCAAAGCAATTTGTGTTGTCGAAGGCAACACGTTTTCCCGAGCAAACCCGAGGCCGGCTTGCTCCTGAGCGGTCTCACAAAATAACACTTCCGAGGTTCTCTGCGATGCTTGAAGCGGATGAAGAACGCTTGACGACAATTGTCGCAATCATAAGGCCCATTACATTTTTTCCCCTCTTGTTACATTTTTGGAATTGCGCTTCTGCGTTAAAGACGGATAATAAGAGCTCTCTGTCTCTCTGTCTCTGTCTCTGTCTCTTTGTCTGTCTCTCTGTCTCTGTCTCTGTTTCTCTCTCCCTCTCTATCTCTCTCTCTCTCTCTCTCTCTCTCTCTCTCTCTCTCTCTCTCTCTCTCTCTCTCTCTCTCTCTCTCTCTCTCTCTCTCTCTCTCTCTCTCTCTCTCTCTCTCTCTCTCTCTCTCTCCCTATCACACGCACGCGCGCGCTTGTTCCTTTTCTTTTAATTTTTAGTTATTAACACAAAATACTTGAAAAGATTATAAGCATAGATTGTAAGGTCACTTCATTATATTGTTAAGTGTTCTCTTAGTTTTGTTATTGCATTCCATTTAGAAGAATGAATGTACTACTACTGTTCGATCAATTATTTGTCCCTCCATCACTCCCTTCCCCCTTCCTCTTCCCCCCCCCCCCCCCCTCTCTATCTCTGTCTTTTTCTGTCTTTTAGTTCCTACTGTTTCACACACATCATGTGCGTTTTACTTCGCTTTTCTTCTGTGCGCTCGCTTCCCCTCCTCTCCTCTTTTACCCCTCCCTCCCCCTCTCTCCCCCTTCCCTCCCTTCTAGATTTGTTTTCAACCTTCAATGAAGCATTTTAACGATTTTCTTTAACAAGACAAGTAGACACAGCTTTTTTTCTGCTGAAGCCTTTTTTCTGTAGCGCCACAGAATGGGATCGCTCCGTGCAAAGCAATTCACAGCCATTGCTCCATACCAGACTTCGGAGTATAAGCATCAGCGCCACCGTCCTCTGTCACGCCGGGAAACCAGCTATTCCGGGTGGTCGGGTGGGGTGTTCGATAGTGTACCCGAAGAACGGTGGATGTGCGTTGACGAGCACAATTGAGCGAGCGGTCCATACCTGTGTTCTTGTGTGGCGGCGTCAACCGTGTATTGGAACGTCGGACTTTTTCATCGATTATGTTTTAATGGGTGCTGCCTGCAGGGTGTGAATAATGGAGGGAAGGAGGGTGGGAGAGGGGAGGGAAGGAGGGTCGTTATCCTTACCATAAAACCAAAACCAAACATTAAATGACCAAGCACATGAGCACGGAATTAACTCATACTTTGCAACATACTGGAAGGTTTTTGTCAGTTTAGTTCTATCGATTCAATGCGAGTGTCGACCAAGTACAAAACTGAAGGCGTGCAAGCCAGCTTCCACAACAGAACTTTTGATTAGCTTAGTCTTTCTTGTATCGCAATTTCTCCAAAATCCACGTTCAATATAAAACACAACCAGACACGTTCATAGTGTCATGGATGTATGTTAATCAGCGTTAACACCCACGCACTTCCGCCACATGTCGGTGCATAAGTACCGAAATAGTTTAGTGAACTACAATTTGCCGTGCCTACACGCATAGTGAAAAGAAGATTAGTTCAGTACCCACATTTGACCTGGCGACTTCCTCCGAAAACGGCGTATGGCTGCCTAAATGGCGGGGTAAAAAACGGTCATACACGTAAAATTCCACTCGTGCAAAAAACACGAGTGTACGTGGGAGTTTCAGCCCACGAAAGCAGAAGAAGAAGAAGAAGAAGAAGACCTGGCGATTGATTTCCTATTTTCAAGCAATTAATATTGCTCACACGACATATAAAATGACCTATATATAACCCATCCTTAGCAGGTCAACAGGTATTCAGTGATTGTTTTTCACGCCCACGAGTTTCCTCTGTCGATGTGAGAACATGACGTCATGAGTCCCAAAGAAGTGTACAATATCCAAAAACCGACCACAGGAAACAGGTCTGCGTCATGGCGTCGAACGCGAGGGTGGGTGTCGTTATCCATGAGAGTGTTACGAATAGTTTACGAGGTTTACCTTTCTAGTAATTCGATAACACCTCCGACTGAACTCAGATACGCAAGGGGCACTACCCGTGCTTGTCGCTCCGGTTGTGGGGATGCTTCTGATAGGGTTGATTGTTCTGCGGCAACCTTTTGTCATTTGGGTGACATTCTGGTACACACATTCTTACGCACATTGAAGAGATAAGTCAACGAATTTCAAGATAAGACGGCTTACTGGGGAAATAAGGCCAGGCTATTAGAGAGATTAGTTCAAGTATCGTGAAGATAAGTGGGTGTACTACGAAGATAAGATGGCATAGAAGGTGGCGGAAGGTATTAGTGAGGGTGATAAGTCATGACTTTTATTATGTTTGCTATTATTGTTACTCACCTTTACGACTTTGCCGCCTGTCAACGAGATAAGCGAAGCGTTAGCTACCGTGTCGTTCAGTTTAAGTTATAAATCATGGCTTTAATGTCTGTGTTGGGCTTACAAGAATTAAACAAATCAAGAAAAGTAAGGTTTGGTATCATACTAATAGTATGAATTATCCAATAACTCATTTTGTTGTATTCTTTGTATAATTAAGTATTTTATCATTGACAAAAATGAACATGCATTAGTACGTCGACTTAGGTTTGAAATGGACGGGAAAAACAATTATGAGATAACGAAGGCTTGAAAGTTTTACTTGAGCAAATTAGATAGGGGGGGGGGGGGGGCATTTTGCTCATGTTCTTTTTTGTTTTATTTGTGACCGAGTCCTATGCGGCCAAATTAGTATGTGAGCGTGTCCAGGAGTTCCAGGACATAAATCTATAGATTCGTGGGTTTTTTCTGCTGTCCTCAAATCAGTTTAGTATTGCAAAAATAATACAGAAAACACTTACTCTCTTTCCCCAACACCAAACTGACACACACACAAACACACACACACACACACACACACACACACACATGCACGCACGCTCGCTCCCTCGCACACACACACACACACACACATACACACTCACTCACGCACACACAAACACACACTCTTTTATACACTCACTCACACACACACACACACACACACACACACACACACACACACACACACACACACACACACACACAAAGGCAAAGCCAGTAACTTTAATTTAGATCCAGCCATAAAAGCCATCCGCTCTGGTCGTGCCCGTCCCCAGACGCTTGACATAGATACTTTCGTCCTTCGACACCAACGGCCAACTACTCTGCTTTCATCCCCTGGCTTAGACGACAGTTAGTACCGTTTTGCACTGAGTTTATGAACCCTAGACGCGCTTCAGAGAAGGCATTTACCGTTTAATCGAGGCATTTAGCACTGCCGTTTGCTCTTTACTTTGGTCTCAACTGCGCGTGTAGTCGAGAATTGCGTGTGGCAAGTGAAACCATCGGAATTGGAGGAAGACCTGAACGGACTTGATGAGCGTATTGTTTCTTGAGGTTTGGCCTCAAAACAGATCCTGAAAAAGGCTCTAAATGTCAGCGTCAGGTATTATTGGGAGCTGGTATTGGCGACTAAAATCGAAATTGTGGCTTGTGTCAAGGGCCAAATGAGAGCGGGACAATGTCCTAGTCAGGTTTAAGGTTTCCTTCTTTGAGTGGACGAACACGTGTGGCAGGTCGCTGGAAGTCCCTGAAGGTGACAAAACAAACATGCCTTTCATTAAACTCCGCTGTTTTTTGTCCCCGTACATGTTTGGCCAAGACTCAAGCGCGGTGGCGGAGCCAGCGCGAACAGAAAATCTCGGAAGGATACAAAAGGCGAGCCTCATCACGCGCTCAGCGTAATGATACAAGCCGCCGCTTGCCCGTGTGTTTGTTCTCGTGTCGGCGCTACGTGTTCTCGTTGATGCGAGACTGTGTCTCGGCGGCCTTGCCCTTGTTTGGTTTCTGTGATGGCGGCATTGGCCTGTACGCTTCTTCCCATTTCTGAACCCTCATTTTTCATCCGGCAGGGGACCAATTTAGGTTATGTGGGTAGCCTGGTCAGGCGCCTTATTATCACAAAGTCACATAGAGCGATTGCTAATCATCTCTATATGAAGCGTGCGACCGATGGGGGTCGTGCCAAACCTTGACTCTGTGTCGTGTAACTGACGACCCACGCTTTGATCATGGCCGGCCAAAAATGTTGCGCGCCGGTCGGATGACACAGAGAAAGTGATATCTGTTCTCAGCGTTATTAATTGAAAATTGAGCAGGGGATCTTCAGGACCAGAACAAGAAGTGCACGATCCCACACGTCCTGTGTCTTAGATTTGATACCCCCTTCATGCAGCCGAACATTCGGTGGGCTTGCTCCAGAATAATGAATGTCGTGTCGTTCACGAAACCAAAGAAGTTGATCCCAACGTAACAACATCTGGCACTGTCGACAAGCAAACAACAGACACACACACACACACACACACTTACTATTACACACACACACACACACACACACACACACACACTTACTATTACACACACACACACACACACACACACACACACACACACACACACACATGCACACACAGGCAGAGAAAAAAAGGGGGCGGGTTGTAGGGGAATAAAAATGTCTGTGGCTTTGATTTGTTGTTTTTGCAAAGGGAAAACAATCCTGGAGTCAATGATTCCCTGGCATGATAACGTTGCACGAGCAAGCGTTGGAAAAGCATGAAAACCAAAAAATAGAAACAAGCAACCAAAAAAAGTTTTTCTTTTACTCCCTGGGGTTACCTCCCCGTTGCTAATTACCGCCCCTGCTTTCTGTGTCGGCTTTGAAAGAGAGGGAAGAGTTAGGGGCCATGTCAAGGCAGCGCGCATTAGCTCAATTGTTCTACCGGCGCGCGCGTGTTCTACTTCCGGCCTAAAGCAGTGTCTTCCTGCAGCCGCTTTCCCTGGTCCATGTGGCGGATTTCTGTTGCTGCTTGAAGAAAAATCGATGTTTGGGGTAGAATGTTGTTGGAAGCAGTAGTAGTTTTAGTACAAGTGCAGCGAGTATTTCTTTGTTCGTCTGTCTATCTCGATCTCTATCCGTCTGTCTGTCTCTGTCTCTCTCTGTCTGTCACTCTGTCTCTGTCTGTCACTCTGTCTCTGTCTCTCTGTCTGTCACTCTGTCTCTGTATCTCTCTCTCTCTTTCTCTCTCTCTATTTTCTCTCTCTGTCTCTCTCTCTGTCTCTCTCTGTCTCTCTGTCTCTCTCTCTCTCTCTCTCTCTCTCTCTCTCTCTCTCTCTCTCTCTCTCTCTCTCTCTCTCTTCCAGCTCTTTTGGTTTATTTTGAATATATTCATCAACCAGTGCCTTTTGCTAATTGACACGTTGGAATTGAAACGAACCACCAATATTCCAGTAGGGCTCACTCAATGTAATACTCATAAGAAACGCCTCCCCTACCTTCATTCCCCAATACCAAAGAACTCCATGACGCGATACCTACACGCCGACCTCTATACTACCAGTGTCCAGGACTGGGTCGAGGGCGTATTGTTGCCAAAGTAGTACTAGAACAGTGAAAAAGTAGCGAGAGTCACAAGGGCCTCGTAACATCAGTAGCTGGGCTGACTTGTATTTCCCAAGACTCCACGCCGCTACATTGGGCCGCGTCGTTGGCTGCTGTCTTCGCCGTCTGGTTTTTGGAGAGTCTGACAACACTCATCCTTCTACTTCGGTTTTCCACCTCCCCCGTTATTCTCCTTTGCCCTTCACCCCAGCCCCACCGCTATCCTCTTCCCCTCTCCGCCACGCGCAGTTCCAAGGTCATTGGCGGTTTTAGATCAGTAGGTCCAAGGCTATATTGTCAGTGTCCAATGAATAGTTATTTGGGCCTGTCCTGAACGCACCCGCATTCATGCACAACGGTGTAAGACCACTGGCTTCTCGATTCTCACCAATAACATTTCAACTCCACCAAAACCAAAGTCTCACACTCTGAGGAAGGTGTCTCATGTTTTGTGCAGGGTAACAAATTAGACCAAACTACTACTCTACATTCTTGAATAGGCATGTTGTGAACTAGTTCTGCATTTCACTTTTTTTTCTTCTCTATAAAACTTATTGCTGTTTTTGCTCTTTTATTCTCAAAAAAACTAAAGCCTTTTGTCTTGGCAGTCACAGGTTTGGTCTCATAGATCTGTTTTGCAGTGGCTCCAATCATATGAGCACAAGATGTCCTTTGAGTACAGAGACAGCCTAAGACACTAGCTAGCGTTAAAAAACGTGCTTAATATTTCAGATCGATTTCAATCAACATGCAAAAGGCTGATGCTAAAATGGAATTCTGCCATCATTTAATAGGACTGACTCACAACACATGTTTCTGGCACTGATCTACGTCTGCAACCGGCCTGCTCTTCATTGTACTGATGTCCATGCATTCAGGCGTCCGAGCCACATGCATGCATTTGATCACGCCGCCGACAATTTCAACAAAGAAAGAAAAGAAAAAAGAGAAGACAAGAAAGAAAGTCATCTGCATGACAAAAATCCGCGAGCAACCCATAATCTTCACCATCCTTTTCCAGCAGATCCCATTTCTGATTAAACTGTCCCCGCAATAGGAAGCCTGGTCCGAGAGTCTTGTGCCGCCATTTTCATTTGCCGGTAATCCGGGCAAGTGTGCATGATGAATGAGCGGGGCGAGAATCTACGAGATCAGGGGGAAGTAAATCAAAGCACGGCATCAGCCCAACGTCAGGGAGGCACAGAGGCTTCTTGGGCGCCATTATGAAAATGCGGCACCATATAGAGCTGAAATCGCTGTTATTTATTTGATCCTGTGGATTTTTGTGTGTGTGTGGTGATCTTGTCTTGGTTGTTAATTTTTTTTATCGTGTTTTAACATATTTTGCTGCGTCTGAGTCAGACACGCAGTGTCGCTTAATTTGATTGCCTTTGTGTTTTGTTGTTGTGATTGTTTGATATTTGTTTTCAATGATGTAGGTAGGTTGGGGAGGGCGGGGGGGCGGGGAGTGGATAGTGCTGGTGTGCTTTTGTTTTGGACAGATTGTGCTCGCTCTCTCTCTCTCTCTCTCTCTCTCTCTCTCTCTCTCTCTCTCTCTCTCTCTCTCTCTCTCTCCCTCTCTCTCTCTCTCTCTCTCTCTCTCTCTCTCTCTCTCTCCCTCTCTCTCTCTCTCTCTCTCTCTCTCTCTCCCTCTCTCTCTCTCTCTCTCTCTCTCTCTCTCTCTCCCTCTCTCTCTCTCTCTCTCTCTCTCTCTCTCTCTCTCTCTCTCTCTCCCTCTCTCTCTCTCTCTCTCTCTCTCTCTCTCTCTCTCTCTCTCTCTCTCTCTCTCTCTCTCTCTCTCTCTCTCTCTCTCTCTCTCTCTCTCTCTCTCTCTCTCTCTCTCTCTCTCTCTCTCTCTCTCTCTCTCTCTCTCTCTCTCTCTCTCTCTCTCTCTCTCTCTCTCTCTCTCTCTCTCTCTCTCTCTCTCTCAATTCCAACACCTTTCAGCCATCCTTCCCCCTCCCTGTCTTCACCGAGGTTGTTCTCAGTGCGGTAATGATGGTGGGGCGTGACAAGGAAGAGATATTTCCCTTGCAACAGACCTGGGAGGAAGACTAATCGCATTACAAGCATCCCAAACAGTAGCAGGAAACAATTTAACTCCCCAGCTCCCAACACCCGAAAAAGGGGACACAGAACTCACAAACATGGTTGTTCGCGCGAAAAACATTGCCTTTCACACAATCTTGATCCGAGAAAGCGTGCTTTTGGAATGAACACTCATTGAAATGCTGTTGGCTTGTTTGCTTGTTGTTGTTTTTTCTCTTTTGCCCTGAGGACTTTCTCCTGTCTTGAAATTTAAAACAGCAGTCCATTCTATTTTATCTTATTTTATTTACTTTTTGCTCGAAGCGTACCCTGTGTTAAATGTACTTTTAAAAGAGTCACCTTTTTGTCAATATGTGTATGGTAAGTGTGTTCTCAACAAATTGCTAAAGCAAATTTCAATTGCCACTGAATATAGGACGAATGTTCATTTCTTAAAGCTTCTGTAAGTGTAGATGTTGCAGTAATAGCTGCTTGAATAATTGATAAGTTTGCCATACTACAAGCTGTTCTTATTTATTAAGTCCTAGACGGCTACGCTGGAGTAATGGAAGACTTAAAAGGTGTAAAGATGGATTTTATTGCACTTTTGCACAACTGAAAACGAAAATGAATAATATCTGAAGAAAGAGCAGAGAGAAATAGCACATTACCTTTCAGCTTTCAGCGAAGTGCTCTCTCAGCACTAAATAGCGTACGCGTGGTTTTTTAACATGTTAAAAGGGGATATAAACATTAAAACAAAAAGTAGACTCAAGGGATTAAAGCGTGAGAAGGAACCTCTCTTTCATTGGGGTGGCAGGGTGGAAGCTATTTGCAAATGGAAGGAGCTATATAGTTGACCCCAGTAATTCGTTTTGCATTCAAAATGGAGTTCTCTCTCTCTCTCTCTCTCTCTCTCTCTCTCTCTCTCTCTCTCTCTCTCTCTCTCTCTCTCTCTCTCTCTCTCTCTTTCTCTCTCTTAATGTCGCCCCCCTCTCTCTATCTCTCTGTCTCTGTCTCTTTCTCTGCCTCTCTCTGTCTCTGTCTGTCTGTCTTTCTGTCTGTCTGCCTCTCTCTCTCTCTCTCTCTCTCTCTCTCTCTCTCTCTCTCTCTCTCTCTCTCTTTCTCTCTCGGTCTGCCTCTCGGTCTGCTTTTGTCTGTCTCTTTATCTTTCTTTGTCTGCCTGCCTCTCACTCTCCGACTATCTCTGTATCTGTCTCTCTCTGTCTCTCTGTTTTTCGAAACGGTGGTCATTTAGCCAAAAGTGAGAAATGGTTCTATGGAAACGCGCAAGTATCAAGTGCTAGCTCTTACAAGTATCTCGGTCTGACATTCACAACCCAAGCCCGTTTGAATCTCTCTTTCAATGACGCAATCACCAGAGCCAAACAAGGTGTCATTGAAATTTTTAAAGTCCTATGGAATATAGGATGCCACGACATGGACATATTTTTTGAATTATTTGATGCGCAAATTGCTCCCATCTTGCTCTATGGCTCAGAACTATGGGGATGTTTTGACTGTTCACAGATTGAAAAGGTCCACATGTATGCCTGTAAAAGACTACTCGGGATCTCGTCAAACAGTCCAAACCATATGGTTTATGGAGAACTTGGAAGATGCACTCTTTCAATCAAAGCAAATGCCAGATGAGAAAAGTACTTGTTGAGACTGAACTGTCTGCCGGACTCGAGATAATCAAAGATGTCATACATCATGTTAAAAAAACTCAGCTGAAAGGGGAAAGGGAAATTGGGTCTCACAAGTTAAATGTCTTCTTTGCGTGAACGGATTTGCAGATGTGTGGTTGAACGGGTCTGTAGGTAGGGAATGTGTGTTTATTAGATCATTACAGCAACGTCTTCAAGACTGCTTTGAGCAAACCTGGCACTGTAAACTTGATACAAGTGTGAGATTTGATGTATACAGGATGTTTAAAGGAGAACTTGAAAAAGAAAAGTATCTGGGTGTCATTGAAAACCAGTACATACGCAAAATGTACACAAAGTTCAGACTGGGCATTACACAATTGAAGGTAAATAAACTGCGCTATAATCCCGAGTGCGTTAAATCCAGAAATTGTACATTTTGTAACACAACTGAAGTAAATGAAAACCATTTCCTGTTTAAATGCCCAGCTTATAATGCAATTCGTCAAAAGTACATTGGTGCTTGTTTTGACCTTGACCAGTTCTCCAACTCATCGTTGTGCATTTTACAGACCGACAACAAATTACGAATGATTGCATTGTCAAATTATGTGTTCTACGCGTTTAGACAAAGAGAAAATCAATTGTGAAATAGACCGGTGTGATCGTACAACCCAAAATCCTTGTCTCCAGCTTACTGTATTTTTTTCTGTTTTTACTTCTTGTTCTATGTGTTGATTTTAAGTTGCCTTGCTTCCGGACGGTCAAGTCCACTTTGTTCACATGCAAACTATTTTCTCCCCCTTGTACATACACATTGTGTTTGATGCAATAAAAATTCGCCTTCGCTCTCTGTCTCTGTCTCTCTCTGTCTATGTCTGTCTGTCTGTCTGTCTGTCTGTCTGTCTGTCTGTCTGTCTGTCTCTCTCTCTCTCTCTCTCTCTCTCTCTCTCTCTCTCTCTCTCTCTCTCTCTCTCTCTCTCTCTCTCTCCCTGCTTGTGTATATAAGTGAATCATTGACTTGCACACGTTTAACACATTTAGAACAGTTTGTGGAATCCGTCTGGATCGAGGTCAAATTAAACAAGTCGCGTAAGGCGAAAATACAATATTTAGTCAAGTAGCTGTGGAACTCACAGAATGAAAGTGAACGCAATGTAATTTTTCAGCAAGACCGTATACTCGTAGCATCGTCAGTCCACCGCTCATGGCAAAGGCAGTGAAATTGACAAGAAGAGCGGGGTAGTAGTTGCGCTAAGAAGGATAGCACGCTTTTCTGTACCTCTCTTTGTTTTAACTTTCTGAGCGTGTTTTTAATCCAAACATATCATATCTATATGTTTTTGGAATCAGGAACCGACAAGGAATAAGATGAAAGTGTTTTTAAATTGATTTGGACAATTTAATTTTGATAATAATTTTTATATATTTAATTTTCAGAGCTTGTTTTTAATCCGAATATAACATATTTATATGTTTTTGGAATCAGCAAATGATGGAGAATAAGATAAACGTAAATTTGGATCGTTTTATAAATTTTTATTTTTTTTTTACAATTTTCAGATTTTTAATGACCAAAGTCATTAATTAATTTTTAAGCCACCAAGCTGAAATGCAATACCGAACCCCGGGCTTCGTCGAAGATTACTTGACCAAAATTTCAACCAATTTGGTTGAAAAATGAGGGCGTGACAGTGCCGCCTCAACTTTCACGAAAAGCCGGATATGACGTCATCAAAGACATTTATCAAAAAAATGAAAAAAAACGTTCGGGGATTTCATACCCAGGAACTCTCATGTCAAATTTCATAAAGATCGGTCCAGTAGTTTAGTCTGAATCGCTCTACACACACACACACACGCACACACGCACGCACACACACACGCACATACACCACGACCCTCGTTTCGATTCCTCCCTCGATGTTAAAACATTTAGTCATAACTTGACTAAATGTAAAAAGGCACCTCCAATGCTTATTGGTTTCTGCTATAGAAATCCAGCAGAACGCGTAAACTGGACGGACAAATGTTCAAATATGTTAGATGCTGCTTTGTTAGAATCAAAAGAAACCATTCTCTTAGGAGATTTTAATATTGATTTATTAAAACAAAATAAACCATGGTTAGATATGTTCAAGCTTTATGATCTCAAACAAGTCGTGAACACCCCTACTAGGTTTACTGCATCTGCAAGCACTTTGATAGATCATGTCTATGTTTCTAACACCCCTAACGTTGCATAAGTTTGTAGCGGCTGTAGTGATCATTTTCCTGTTTGTCTCACGTGGTCAAGAAAGGGTGTAAAAATCCCCAAAGTTGGTCACAAGACAGTAAAGTACCGCTCCTTTACTAAATTTAACGAGAACGCCTTTCTTGTAGACTAAAGTAATTCTTCTCTCTCTGATGTTTATAGTTATACAGATCCTAATGATGCACTAACACACTGGATAAATATCTTTACAGAAATATACGATAAACATGAAATTATTATGTTCTGCATAATATCCATTGTCTTGCAGAGTTGATGTGCTATTGCATAATATTCTGACTCTAATTGACTTGCACATTTTTGCTTTGCACCTTGTCATGAACATTTATAAACTACAATGTTTCATTTTATGCGCTTATGTACATAAACTTATACTGTTTCACTTATTATGTATGTAGTAGTAGTTATTATAGTAGATTTAGTCCCTCTTTAGGGCGAGGGACAGATGCAAAAAAAGTATACCAATGCTTATTCTGTTACCCTCGTAAAATAAAGAATTGTCATTGTCATTGTCTCTGTC
>NC_090250.1:37875722-37893222 GCF_037325665.1 Littorina saxatilis
GTGTATGGGCTCTTCTTGATCTTGTTAATGTTCCTTCTTTCCATATTCTTCTATTCTCATCATTTACCGTTTTTGCGTCAGCCCTTATTCGTTTCTTTAATATTGATGTATTTATGTTTCTGTCTCGTTTTCCTGCTTTTTGTTTATATTTATATATTTTGCAATTGTTTTGTTTTGCAGTTATTTTTTCTGGGTGGAGGGGGAGGGGTGTCGTCTGAGGGCGGTTGATGATGTGTCTCGATGGAAGTTGTATATATAAACAATTTATATCTCTCTTTGTTTTTAACTGTCTATATTCTTCTCTTTCCGCAGTGGACACGTCACGAATGGTGTTCGCGCATGGCCCGGAGGCCCTGCTGAAAGAGCGACGCTTCATGTACACCAACACGCCTCCCCCAGAGGGCGAGAAGATCGCCTTTGAGACCTTCTCTCCACGCATGCTCCCTTCTTACGGAAACCACCTAGCACGTGACCTCGGCCAGCCAACCGCCTTTCGCGACGTGCACACTCTGGGCTCCTCGCGTCCTTTCGACCGGAAGAACGGACACGGCGACGGAGGGAAGCGAAGCCTGTACCACCCCAACAACGGTCCTCGCAGCTACAACCCCTACGTCAAGGAGACCAGTTTCGGCGGCAAGCGGGTCACGTTCAAAAACGACCTGGCCGCGCAGAAAATGAGGTCTCTGGAACTGTCCCCTCCCCCTCAAAGCCCAATGCCTCCGGAGAGCAGCACGGCTTTCAGGGGAACAGAAGACTGCTCTCCAGGCTTTGGAGAATCCTACCCCGGCCTTCACCGGGGCTCCCACGACGACGACGATAACACTACGACGTCGGGAAGCTACACCTTGAACCTTGATGACGACATTGACGATTTGCCGCCGCCCATCTCATATTCTGTCGCCTGATTTGAAGAGAAAGACTTGGTGTTTATTTTTTTTTATACGGCTACGACTCGTGGCTGCTTGTTCTCCAAAACGCAGACCCCTAACAAGCCATAATTGTGGTGTGTCTTATCCGAAGAAAAAGAAGTATGCTTTGACGAACATTCTTGTAGCTCATCCCTATTATGATTATTGAGAACACTTGTGGTGTTCCGGTCTCATGGGGAAGAGTGTACAGATTTCGGCGAACACAAACTTCTTCCGCACTGTAGGAGAAGAGTTTCTGTGCTCAAGTCAGTACTGGGACTGATAGCCCCTCTTTTATGTGGAAGATATAAGGACAGTTGTCTGTTCGGAAACGGAGAATAACCCGTAACTTTTCGAGATCATAATCAGTTGTGAGACAAACATCTCAGAAAAGGCACGAACTATTAACCATCCTATCGCGTGACTGAAGGCTATATTTTTCAGGACATACATAACTTTGGTTAACACCCCCTCCCTACTTCAGATCAGAGCTCTGATGTTCTGTTCTGTAACCCTGAAAGAAACCTCCCATGTTGCACAAGGCTGTGACTTGGGAGAAACTTGATGCCTCCAGATACTGCATGTTCACTGACGAGTTGGTCTAGACTGTGCGTGCGTGTATACCTGTCGGGTGTTTGTGTACGTTGTTGCTTTAGTTGAAGACATTGTTGTTTCCCCTGACGACTTCTCTTTGCAAGCAATGAGAAATGTGCTGTTGCTGCATTGAGCCATGATGTGCTCGATACTACTCTATGAAACAGGTCGATCTGACCATAATGATGTGTTTAGATTTGTATTCGTGGTGCGCCCTGTAAGAATGTTTAGTAGGTGTGCTATGACTGCAGAAATACAAGCCGAGTGCACCCCTTTATTTTATCATCCACACTTGTGGCAGGGTTTCAACCCTGAAGAGTTTGATCGGCGTTTTATGTAAAACTGTATGTATGTAAAAGTTGCTTTTTTGTATCATGTTATTGTTTGTTTTTTCTCCCGTCCGTTTTGTTTGTTCAATACCAAACATGCTTACTCGCTGCAGTGACCAAATGCATTTCAGTTAACGATTTATTCGATCTTGTTTGCTTTTGTCAAACAGCTAGGTTAGATGTTTAAGTGAGTATTGTGCATTGTTGATGTTGCTGCTAGAACTACTGATTAGCTTTGTTGTGTTTTGTTTGGTTGTGCGTTTTTTGTTTTACTTTTGTTATTTTTTTTTGTACCGACAACTTATAGGCAGAAGCAAGCTTTTATTCACCAGACCACAAGAACTAACGAAACGATTCCTGCTGGCTGTTCTGCAAATAGTTTTTTCTTTTCTTTTCTATTACTTACTAACGAAGAATTATACATATACCAGCCAAAGTCTATTCTGCAAAAATCAGCTTCATTTACCAGGTACTGTGCTTCAAATAATTGTGTACCCGTTAAGTGCAATGAGTTACTATTTGTTTCTTTTGCGGTTGACCGCAGTTTACCTCATTAAACGGCTTTCTGTTATTGTTTTAACCAATGCGGACACTTCTCTAATTGGGATAATTTACGCCGGCCACGTGCAGATGAATGTAGACTGATATTTGGTTATAAAACATTTTACTGTTGTTGTTTTGGGTGCGTGTTTTTTCCCAAAGGTCTGAACTTTTTTTTGGCAAAGAAGAAGAAATAATGATTATTCTCAGTACAAGTTCTCTTTTTTTTTTGACTGGAGATGGGGGTAGGGGGGGTGGGGTGGGGAGGAGGAGCAGAACGTTCATCATATTGCCTGATTATTAAGAAAAACATGTTGGTTTGCACATAGACTTATAGTGAAATGCAATTCACGTTTCCAACCAGAGAGCAGATTTGTCTTTCACGTTTATGTTTGGACAATTGTAGAGCGAGATCTCCATCATATTTGTGACCCTCCACCACGAAATGAGTCGCATGTCACCTCGCGCGGTTCTGCGCTAGGCTTAATATAAGTCCGGGGAGTGTCTGGTAACAGTGTGAGGGTCACCTTAGTCACAGGCTTATAACTCAAACAGTTTTCGCTCTTTTCTAAAAACGGTTTTCACCACTGGATAGAGCATAAAAAAAACTGTAGGAAAATGTAAAAATATGAAAATCATATAAAAGTGACATGCGACTCATTCCGTGGTGGAGGGTCACATTTGTGCCCTTTTTTAGTGTGTTAGTTCCATGTGGTGCAACAGGATATATTAAGAGAAAAGTTTAGCGCGAGAAGAGGGGCACGATTAGGTTTGACGGTATGAGGAAAAGAAGACACCACTCTTAGAAGATGTTATTTGTTTGAACGTGTACTTATTTAGGGACGCATCTCCGACTGTTAACAAAATGAAACCAAGATACCCGTACAGGGTTATTTTTTTGTGTAGCTTTTGTTGTTGTTGTCGGTATTTTTCAATATAGTGATTTATGTATGAAGCTTTCACACGCAGTCTAACCCCGATCAGCGTGACCCATTATGGAAGTCGGAGCCGAGAAGAACGATTTTGTGTTGGTCGACCACAGTGATGCACCCGTTTGCTTATTATTGGTCTACGTGAACTGCTCTGGCAATGACTTCCACAATGGCGCTGCTTCCTTGTCTTGGCTTGCATCCTGGTTTCACTATGTCCCATAGAACCACGGCTATCAGTCAAAGTAACCATCTCATTATTCGGACACAGAGACTGCTAACGTTCCAAATCAAGAAAAACAAGATGTTCTTGTCAATGCTTCGAACAGTAAGATACGTCACAGCACTATTTATTTATGTCTGTCTGTCGTGTCTCTTGTTTTTTTCCACTTGAAATGCCATTAGTTTGAGGTTTTTGTAAATATGTTTTTGTTTTGTCCTGAACTAATCTTTTCAAACATGTAATCTTTCTTGTTTTTTTAATAACCATCCCATGGTTTTATTTTATAATTATTTTTCTTTAATAGTGATTTTGTATTCGCTAAAAGGAAATAAAATGAAGTGGGTTATTTTGCTCGCGATATAATTTTTTTGCTATTTGTTTTTCAGTCTGTTGATTCTGATTTAACGTAAGTGAGAGGAGGATGCCACTTTGCTGTTGCTGTTGTCGTATTACATTTATACTGGTTAGATTTTACAACTTATATTGTATTCTGGAGTTCCCCAAAATATAATACGATCGCGTTACTCTTTTGTTCATTATTTCCACAATGGCTCTGCACTATGTCGATCGATTTACTTGTGAGACCTAATAGTACTACGCATTGGTATACGTTAATTGTACACGCGAGTCTGATGGAACTGTTATCAATTATGTATACGATAACACATGTCTGTAAGGTACCTTTTTGAGACTAAATTCGTGGGTGCAGGTTATGTATTTTAGTTGCTAGCTGTGAGGTTTTCTGTTCGTGTCAACAAAAGTTGTTGTGTTTCCGGCTGTTTATTTAGTTGTGAATCCTTTGTTTAAACAATTTGTTTTAACGTAGAGGGGGGAATCGAGACGAGGGTGTGGTGTGTGTGTGTGTGTGTGTGTGTGTGTGTGTAGAGCGATTTAGAGAAAACTACTAGACCGATCTTCATGAAATTTTACATGGGAGTTCCTGTGTATGATATCCCCAGACGTTTTTTTCATTTTTTTTAATAAATTTCTTTGATGACGTCATATCCGGCTTTTTGTGAAAGTTGAGGCGGCACTGTCACGCTCTCATTTTTAAACCAAATTGGTTGAAATTTTGGTCAAGTAATCTTCGACGACGCCCGGACTTTGGTATTGCATTTCAGCTTGGAGGCTTACAAATTAATTGATGAGTTTGCTCATTAAAGTTGTCATTAAAATCGATTTTTCGCAAACAGATTTAAAATTGATTGCATCGTATTCTACATGACATTCTGAATCTAAAAATATATACATATGTCATGTTTACTCTTAAAATGTGATCACAATTAACGAAAATAGATTAATTAGTCTGACGATTAAAATTTAAGAGATCGATCAAAAAAAGATTTCATCTTATTGTTTATCGTTTCCTGATTCCAAAAACATATAGATATGATAGGTTGTATTCAAAACAAGCTCAGAAAGTTAACACGAATACAGAAAAGCGCGCTTTCCTGCTTAGCACAATACGCTACCGCGCTATTCTGGCGTGTGCATATCACTGCGTTTTGCACGTGGGAGGTGAGCGATTTCCTTCTCGCGGGGAATGACGAAGCTGTACTGTCTTGATGAAAAAAAAATACAGTGCGTTCAGTTTCATTCCGTGAGTTCGACAGCTTGACTAAATGTAGTAATTTCGCCTTACGCGACTTGTTGATTGACATGGGCCGGGAATGACGTATAATTATGTTGAAACGCAGCTTTCATTCCACCCTCAACGATTGTGTTTCTTTCTTATATGTTAAAATGAAAACAAAGTCGACGGTGAGGTTACGAAAGGTTTTTGTCCTTCTATATTTGATTTACTATGATCGAATTTTTTTTTCGTGGAGTTTTCCACCGATGAAAGAAGTTGTGCTGAATATTAGAGTGCCACAAAAATTATGTTTCGTGCATTCGATGCAAGAGCTCCACGCACACACACACACACACACACACACACACACACACACACACACACACACACACACACACACACACACACACACACACACACGCAGGTACGCACACACGCACACACACACACACACACACACACACACACACACACACACACACACACGCGCGCGCGCGCGCGAACCGCAACACACCCAACAAACAAAAAGCCAAACGGTTCCTTCTCTGTTTGTAAATCCAGGTAAAACAATGCTGCATTCTACAAACATATTTTTTTCACTTACGGTCAATAGTCTAACGGTCTACACGCTGATTACCTTTTTGCTGAGTTAAGCAATGGATGGACAAAACATAGTAGAGAGCTAAAGTTCTCGTGGTTTTTTTTTATATATTTTTTTTTAATCACTGTTCTTACACATATCGTGCAAATGGGTTTGACCTACCATGGATATTGAAATGTTGATACAAGTTCTAGTATTGTTTTGTTTTTGCCCGTGTATCTTCTGCGGCCAGTCCCTTTCTTCTTTCCGTTTCCGTTTTCCTCTCCCTCCTCGTCACCTTCCCTTTGTTGGTACTCATGCATCAATGTTGACAGCCATACGCAATGTTTACCAAATGGAAGTATATGATTATATACTTGTGTCAGGACCGGGAATTCCCGCTAACAAGGTTAAAGTTAACGATACCATATTTTCCGAGTAAGCGTCCGTATTCACAGCACGGATACGTCCGGAATTGTACATGAAATAATATGAGCATCCTTTCCATGGACACATACCCACAATATACAGCCTGGATGCTTTCTGTTGTGGAAGTGTGGTTTTTTTGACAGCATTTTGTTCCGCAAATGATACTTAAGCCGTTGTGCAAAAAAGTTAATTCATACACAAAATTCCCGGGAATTTATTTCCGTTCCGGACTGTTACGCCCTTAGAAGGTTCATTTATCCGCTATCCGTTGAGCGGAATAAAACGACACGCTGAGTACTTCAGTTATCGCTTTATGTTCCGTTTTCTTGACGATTAACCTCCAGCAGAAATGGAAGCTGACTGTTGCATTGGGAAGTCTAAATTTTGTGTATTTTGCATTTTTCCACCTACTCTGGGTTGGTTTTGTTTGTTTGTCAAACGGTCATACACGTAAAATTCCACTCGTACAAAAAACACGAGTGTACGTGGGAGTTTCAGCCCACGAACGCAGAAGAAGAAGAAGAAGTTTGTTTGTTTTGTTTTGTTTTAAGCATTTAGTCAGGGTGCTCCAGAGTGATCAAGTTATAACGAAGCGATGAATTGAATGTTGTTGGTTTTTTTTGGAAGTAAAGTGTTTCTAACCCGTTTCCGATTTTTCTCCGAAGAAAGGACAAACTGCGTGTTTCAGGTTTATTGGTTTTGTTTTCTCGTATTACAGCAAAGAATCATGTATTGCACGCTTAATAGAACAATACATAATTTGGCAAATGATTTGTTGTTTTTTTGACCAAATTTTACCTTTAAAATGTAATTTTGATTATGTTTATTTTGTTGTTGACGAGAGGTGACCAATGAGCATGAGGGTACCTTTATTAACCCAATATGGAGCTACTCCATGTTTTACAGAAGAGAGTCGCCTTTTTTCCATTTTCGTTGAGGTCTAACTGTAGACATAATATATATATTTAAGAATACGAATGCAGTTTCACGAAAGATGCCGAAGATAATTTGTAAGATACTTGCCCCTTTGATCCGAATAAAAGTAAAACATGGTGTTACTCAGTTTCAGTTTGTTTGTTTGTTTGATTAGTTGGTTGGTTGCTTTTTTTTTTTTTTTTTTTTCTCTTGTTTTTTTATGGACGAGGTTTGAGAAGCGCAAAAGAGCAGTATCACACATCTATTCGCGAATGTGTTCTCATCTGATCTTATGCAATGGTATTGGTAGAGGACTATAAGCAGGGAATAACATGCTGGAACAACTCAGCAAAGACACGGTGAATGCATTTGTTAAGATGTAGCGTATCTTCAGACAAGAACCAACAGGGAAGTCCTATTTCGGGTGGATGTGTGTTTTTTGTTTTTTTGTTTTGGTTATTTATTTATTCTATTTTTTTATACCTGCAACATCGCACCCTTTCCCTAATCACATGATATAAAAGTTTCCGCTAACAGTTTTGCTTTGAGGCTGTTCTTGTTTGTTATTGCAGTTAATGACCAGTGGGAAAAACTTCTGTCTGTCAGTAAAAGTTATTGAGCTGTGACTAGTGCGTAGTTGTTAGAGCATTAGATGTTTTCGACCATAAGACTTAGTGCATCTGCGTTTACAGCAGACTGAAGAGGTATATATATATAAGTCGAACGTTTGCACATGCATTGTCCTTATCAACGTTCACATTAATAAGTGCACTCTGTGGACATGAATATATTACCAAGAGAAGTATGGTTGCATTCATAGATGGGTTTTTTTTCTGCTGGCACAGAATCAGGTATTTTACTTGGGACAAGTCTGATGCTTGAGAACATATTACAATTGGATTTTTTTAATATATTTTTTCCTCTCTTTTGCTTAACGCCCAGCCGACCACGAAGGGCCATATCAGGGCGGTGCTGCTTTGACATATAACGTGCGCCACACACAAGACAGAAGTCGCAGCACAGGCTTCATGTCTCACCCAGTCACATTATTCTGACACCGGACCAGTCCTAGCACTAACCCCATAATGCCAGACGCCATGTGGAGCAGCCACTAGATTGCCAATTTTAAAGTCTTAGGTATGACCCGGCCGGGGTTCGAACCCACGACCTCCCGATCACGGGGCGGACGCCTTACCACAAGGCCAACCGTGCCGGTTTACAATTGGATGAACTGCATAAGTTTGTATATAATATATATGTTATAACAATTCAACACTATCCAGCGACTGAATGTCTGTGTACTGTTTGTGGTTTGTTTATTTTTTCTTCTTCTATGTTGGCTTCAATTTCATTTAAACCAATCAGGCTTGAGCTGTTTGATTAGCATTTCATCAGGAATGCATGTGATTTGGGATGTATTTTTTCAATGTGATGAAACATGTTGAACAAATGTGACTTGGCGATGACAAATATAGGTACACTAAGCAATTGTATAAAACTTATGATGTGTTAAAACGGGCAGCTTGATGCCCCCCCCCCCCCCCCCCCCGTCCTTGCCTTCCCACTGCCCTATTAATGTGCCCACCCTTTTCTTTACCCACCCCCACCCACCACCACCATCACCACCCAGATTCCTACCCCTACCTTCTTCCTTTAACCACCCCCCCCCCCCCCCCCCCGTTCCACCATTTTGACTGTGCCGTTAACGTTGTCAGAAGTGTCGCGGTGCCTGCGTTAAGTTAAAGAAACAATAACATTTTAAACACCACTCCTTCCCGGTGTAACACGAAATTTTTACTCCAAGAAAAATTTACTCCGGAGTAAATATTTCGTACGAAATTCTTACTCCGAGTACACTTTTCGTACGAGAAAAGAACTCCCCAAGGCACGAAAAAATTACTCCCTCCACGAAATTTTTACTCCCCATTTTTTTTACTTCCAGTAAAAATCTCGTACGCAAAAAAGGGGTTGCGGGCGAAGGGATAATGCCAATAAGTGATCTTGCGCACACGAATGTCGCGCTACCCTCCTTCCACCCCTTCCACCACCAAGACTAACAGGGGACAAGGGAGTAAAAATTTCGTACACCTGGCATGGGAAGTTAAATTGCTCGTGTTGGGGTGAAGTAATTTATTCGTTATTTATTCGTCAGGGGAGTAACATTTTTGAACGAAATGTTTACTCGGAACTCACCTGTCTTGGGGAGTAATTTTCTCGTGCAATGGGGGAGTGCTTTTTTCGTAAAGGGAGTAACTTTTTCGTACGAAATGTTTACTCCGGAGTAAAAATCTCGTGGGAGTAATTTTCTCGTGTTACACCGGTCAAACAGTTGGGCTCACCATAGATCGGATCTGTGCAGGCGTGTACATGGGATAAGATCACCCCTCTACTTAGCGACACCCCGACTGCAGGTTGTGGCGAGTTGGACATTTTAGATGAATTGATTTCTTTCAAAGTCACGAATTTAATTCAACTGTTTTCACAGGAATGATGATGATTATGCCATTAATTCACGTGCACAAGCTGAGAGTGAAATGCTGTATGGAGTCCCTGTGATACGTCCTGCACATCCTCGAGAGCTAGCTGCTTGAAATAGGACGCAAACAAGAACAAGTGCAAAACACTTCATTGTTTATATAATATCACCGGATTCCGAAACGCATTCACATTAATATATATACAGGTACATATTGTGCGAAACGTACCAACCATTCAAGGGGATAAAAGCATTGTATCAAGAATTGCTAATAACATGTGGCAACTATGGAAATCAAGAAATGCATATTCAGTAATTACACATCTGTGGGCTGTTTCAAGGGTTGAATTTTGCAGACGGTGGTGTTTTGCCGCAGACCAATTAATTATAAAGCCTATATTATCAAATTAAACCTACGATGAAAAAAGGACGTTGCTGCAAGTAAGATGAACATAGAGTTAAACATTACACAAACTGCTGAATAAACCTCTTGAATCAAGTAGTGCAAAAAAAATGTAAACGTTCTTTATACAAAATCTGATGCCAATAACATTACGTAGTATACCGGCCTAACGAAGATATTAGCAGGTGTCCAGTGTTGCTATCATTAACACAGATTTAGTCCCTTTTTTGGGTGTGCGTGTGTGCGCGCGTGTGTGTGTGTGTGTGTGTATGTGTGTGTGTGTGTATGTGTGTGTGTGTGTGTGTGTGTTTGGCGGGGGGGGGGGGGAGGGGGCGGTAATACACCTATCTATCAGTAGTCGTATTTTTTGTCGAAGCAATACATTGTGCACATATTGAAGTGATGAGTGCATGATATGCGTGTAGTTACATTTGACGTGCGTGGTTTTGTTAGGGTTGTTTAAAGGTATGAGTGCTTTCGCTGCCTACGCTAAACGTTAATTGGTTTGGTTTTGTACGAGCTTGAGATTTCTAGTCTTGGCGCGTCTTATTTCTGAAAGAAACAGGTACTATTTCAAATGTGTTTTTTCTGCAGAGTTACGATAGCAGATTAGTTTGTAGGTCCCGTAAAAATCTAAAAGACCAAACAAAACACACACAGGTAAAAAAAACGAATGACTTGTTTATGAACATCGCTATAAACGTATTGCACATTTACACGGGGTCAACGCTGAATTGTTTTCATGGTATTGTGCTCCTACTGCTCAAATAGGCAATGATTTACTGCCATTTTTTAAGCTGATATTTTTGCCGACTAACGATAGTTTCAGTTTTGTTTTTGCTTTAAGTTCCTTAATTACTCAAATATTAACACATTGACCCCCTCCATGTACCACAAATCTCAAACAATGTTTTTGGCAATGGGAATAAAGTCCTTAAGTCTTGACTTTTATGTATACTTGTTCAGAGTGATTATGTTTAATATCCTTTTTACATTTAGTCAAGTTTTGATTTTTGTATGCACTCATGTCCCACAAAAATATTGAGGCGTGATAAACATTCAGTAAAGCAGATGCACATTGTCTAGTTCGGTTTGTGTACTGTTTGGAGTGGTCTTTATCTACTGACTAGGTAAATGTGCATCTTTTTTGTGAAAAGAAAATGCCAGTTTTCCTTCAAGATTGTTATAAACGTGTATTACTACCTTGACCAAGTTTTCGACACCCTTCATGGTTGCTGGTGTGTGTGTGGGTCTTTTTTTGGATTTTTGGCCATTTACTCATTTTCGTTTTCGTGGTTTTTTTTGTTATTCCTCCTGAGGTGCTTTTACAAAATCGTCTTGTTAATGTATATTAGTATTGTTTATTTTGGTCATTTTGGCAAGCACATTTTATGATCACACATTGCAGTGTCCTTATCAGATGACTCACTTTTTTGTAATGCCAATAGATGTTACACTCGACTCTTTTCTTTCAGACATTCCTAACGGGATATGACCTATCTTCACACTGCCAAGTTTAGGAAATTAATCAGATGGTTTTCCCTGTTCAGACTTTAAGTACTTGTCAAAGCCGCACAGTTGATAGTCTTTGTAGAAAAAAGATTGACTTAAACGATTTGGGGTGGAAGGAAGTGATCACTTGCCTTCTTCTTCTTATTGTTAATTTCAGAATTTAATTTGGGTTATGTGTCGATTCTATGCCGTCGATTTAAAGATTGTAACTCAGATGTTGTTATAACTACAGAACCACATCAATGAAAATGAGTCCTTGTGAGAGAGAGAGAGAGAGAGAGAGAGAGAGAGAGAGAGAGAGAGAGAGAGAGAGAGAGAGAGAGAGAGAGAGACTGTGTGTGTGTGTGCGTGAGTGATTGTGTGTGCGTGCGTGCGTACGTGCGTTCGTGCGTGCTTGCGTACGTGTTTGTATGTATGTGCGTGCGTGTGTGTGTGTGTGTGTGTGTGTGTGTGTGTGTGTGTGTGTGTGTGTGTGTGTGTGTGTGTGTGTGTGTGTGTGTGTGTGTGTGTGTACAACGTTAAAAAGATAGGAGATTTTAAAACAAAGTAATGTTGGATTACAAAATCCTACCAAAAGGAGAAACAAGACTTCTCGAACTTGCAAAACGCATATGATCGACGTTTTTTTGTTGTTGTCAGTTTAGACTTTCGCGGTTTGTTTTGTGTTTTTGTTGCAGTTGCTTTTTTACCTTCACTCGGTAAAAGGCACTGTTCCTCGAAGTTTCAATGTTAATCGGAATTATGATCGACGAGCATGTACCTCATGTACTTCATAAACGTCTGCTGTGTGGCATTCATGTTTTTACACCCCCGGTATGAATAGGGGTGTGTATAGGTTTCACTCGATGTGTTTGTGTTCGCAAGTAGATCTCAAGAATGAACGGACCGATCGTCACCAAACTTGGTGAACAGGTTCTATACATTCCTGAGACGGTCCTTACAAAAATTGAGACCAGTCAAACACACGGTTAGGGAGTTATTGGTGGATTAAAATTATACAAGGCCTGGTATAGACGGACACCCCCGTTGGTCAAAGGGAAATAACCATTCTCACTGCCACCAACTGAGAAGGTTATTTCCCTTTGACGGGGGTGTAGTTCCTATCGGAGGAATTTCTTGTTTGAGTACACTTACCGACGTGTTGGCTGTTTTGGTTTGTTGTGATCTAGATTTTACTTTTCTTTTTCTCTCCCTTGTGTGTGTGTGTGTGTGGGGGGGGGGGGGGGGGGGCGGTGGTGACAAAGAAGGGTGAAATAGGGTTGGGGGGATGGGGGACCGATAATGTTTTTAAATTTTGTTTTTAAATTGCGCCCGTATATGTGCCTCCGACTTGTGGTTAAAAAGGGTTGCTCGTTTCTTGTTCAGAAAAATATCCATTTGTTTGGCAATGAATGTACGATTATTAATAAAGGTTGTTGGTTTTTTTATTCGATTTTGTCTTTAGTTTGATTTTTGTTTTTTTAATTTTATGATGAGATTTTGTCTCAATAAAGATATGAAGCTTCTTTTTTTTAGCTTTCAAATAGATTTTATTTTTTTTAACCAACAAACACATGACCAACCTCCACTGTTACTGGCTACATAATTATTTTAGGAATACCATAGCTACACATTAATTAAGATTGATACTTGTGGAGTGCGTACGGAAAATTGTAGAGTGCTCAAAAGGTGAGCGATGCTGGTATGATGTTGAAATGAGGTTGGGGGGGGGGGGGGGGGGGGGGGTTGGGGTCCACACGGATATTGATCAAGGTTTTTTTTTTTAAATTCTAGTTGTTGTTTTTTCTCCCCCGTACATGCGCCTCTTTAACAAATCTGGCTGGATGATTTTGTTGATCCACCCCCATTCAAGCCGCTCTTTCCCTGTGTGCTCCGATCGCTACCTGCATTCAATATATATATCGATTTTTAATGGGGGGGTTAAATTTACGTTTGATATGCATAAATTCCTGGAATCTGTGTGTGGTATGTCGTGGAGTTCAGTTTGTTGCTGTTGTTACTACTGACCAACCATTACTGTGAAAATGTTTTTCTTCTTTTGATATTATCAATTTACATTATTATTGTTAATATTATGATTTATTTTCTTGTTTTTATTATTATTATTATTAATATTATTATTATTATTATTATTATTATTATTATTATTATTATTATTATTATTTTAAAAGTACTAGGAAGGGTTGAAGATATATGATTTTTCTTCTTTTTTCTTATCGCGTTCTATTTGGAAACGTTTTTTTCTCTCCGCAGTGTTCGATATAAAGAAATATACCAAAATTGTGTTAAGAGTTTTGTTAAACAACATGTGAATTCTTTTCAGGCGCCTTTTACATATAGATATGTGTGGATGCTTGAGTACTCTTCTAAATAATCTGTATGTGTTGTGATTTTCTTACATGTGTCTTTTTGAAAACTGTCAAGAAATAAATTGCATGATGTTTCAAATGAGTGCGTTTGGTTTTCTTTCTTCTTCTTCTCTCTCTCTCTCTCTCTCTCTCTCTCTCTCTCTCTCTCTCTCTCTCTCTCTCTCTCTCTCTCTCTCTCTCTCTCTCTCTCTCTCTCTCTCTCTCTCTCTCTCTCTCTCTCTCTCTCTCTCTCTCTCTCTCTCTCTCTCTCTCTCTCTCTCTCTCTCTCTCTCTCGGTCACTCTCTCTGTCTCTGTCTTTATCACTCTCTCTGTTTCTGTCCTTGTCCCTGTCTCTCTCTCTCTCTTTCTCTCTCTCTCTGTCTCTCTCTCTATCTCTCTCTTTCTCTCCCTCTCTCTCTTTCTCTCTCTCTCGTTCTCTCTCTCTTTCTCCCTCCCTCTCTCTCTCTCTCTCTCTCTCTCTCTCTCTCTCTCCCTCTTTCTCTCTCCCTCTCTCTTTCTCTTTCTGCCCCAAAGAAACAAAATTCATCGTCTGGTACACTTGATTATGCGATAAAGAATGTGTGCCTAAATAATCAGTTCATCCATAATTATGCATACGTCGCTTCAAAGAAATCCACACATCAACCTGGATGTTCAACAACATTCTTTGTATCAAACATATTCTTTTATAAAACAAAAAATGTTGACTTAAGTTTAACAACACATCAGACAACGCTACATCGTTGCATTTGGACAGAGACAAAGAGAATTGTTCACATCCTTCTTCTGATTGTAATAAAGAGCAACAACAAAAGTTTCTAATTAACTGAAAAAGATGGCTCGATTTTTTGTTCAGGCCATAGCACAGTTAAATTGCTGCAGCAAATGTGCTGTGAATTGCCTGAGTCGGCAAAGCTGATTATTTTTCTTCTGAAAAACCTTATTATGGCCAAAAACAATCATGAACCAATCAGTTGGTCGTGTCAGTTTATGACAGAATGAGTTCTCGACCTTTTCCCATTCAATCACAAATTTGGCTTCTTAGAAAGTCAACTGAACAAGAGGTGATCATTCTGTCTAAGAAACTGCACAGCGATTCGTCCTAACAATTTCTAAAAAGCTCGAGATGGGACAATCGAAGTGAGAACCATTGCAACTTTATCGCAAAGGGCAAAATGGAATTTGTAAAAAATGACAATGTGTGTACTGAACAAAATGTATAATGTCGTGTCTTTGGATTAATTGTGCTTCATTGGTTATCTGTCCCTTTATTTCTTTTCTCTCGATCTCCGTTTCTTCTATTTTCGCGTGAGTGGACTTTATCATTTGTTCAGTCGAGCTGACACCACAATTCAACACACAAAAAGGAACAGGTGCAAAAATTCGCTAAAAGCTACAGCAAATGTAAAGCTGAAACAATCAACAACAAGTAACAGTAAAAAAGTATAAAAAACAAAACAATAAAAACCAAAGATAATTAACAAAAGTGCTGACACAAACACTGACAGGCGAAGCAAAAGAGACAGAGAGACAGAAAAAGAGAGACAGAGAGACATAAAAATAGAGAGACAGAGACCGAGAGAGACAGAGACCGAGAGAGACAGAGACACGGAGAGCGAAAGAGAGACAGAGACAGACCGAAGAGATAGAAACCGCAGAAATAAAAACAAGTCGCGTAAGGCGAAAATACAACATTTAGTCAAGCTCAGTCGAACTCACAGAATGAAACTGAAAGCATTTCATTTTTTCTGCAAGACCGTACACTCGTAGCATCGTCTGTCCACCGCTCGTGGCAAAGGCAGTGAAATTAACAATCCAGAAAAGCGCGGTAGCGGTTGCGCTGAGGAGGATAGCACGCTTTTCTATATCTCTATTCTTTTTAACTCTCTGAACGTGTTTTTAATCCAAAAATATCATATCTATATGTTTTTGGAATCAGGAACGGAAACGGAATAAGATGAAATTGTTTTTAAATCGATTTCGGAAATTTTATTTTAATCATAATTGTTATATTTTTAATTTCCAGAGCTTGTTTTTAATCCGAATATAACATATTTTTATGTTTTTGGAATCAGAAAAAGATGAAAAATACGATAAACATAATTTTGGATCGTTTTATAAAAAAATAATTTTAATTACAATTTTCAGATTTTTAATGACCGAAGTCATTAATTAATTTTTAAGCCTCCAAGCTGAAATGCAATACCAAAGTCCGGCCTTTGTCGAAGATTGCTTGGCCAAAATTTCAATCAATTTGATTGAAAAATGAGGGTGTGACAGTGTCGCCTCAACTTTTACAAAATACCGGATATGACGTCATCAAAGACATTTATCGAAAAAATGAAAACATTGTCTGGGGATATCATACCCAGGAACTCTCATGAAAAATTTCATAAAGATCGGTCTAGTAGTTTACTCTGAATCGCTCTACACACACACACACACACGCACACACACACAGACGCACACACACACACACACACACACACACACACACATACACCACGACCCTAGTCTCGATTCCCCCCTCTATGTTAAAATATTTAGTCAAAACTTGACAAAATGTAAAAAGATAGTTGAAGCAATGTTGACTCACTTTATTTTTACACAGCTCCATTGTTTCTTGCCGCACGAAACCTCCAAAGAAGCCCCCCTTCTATTTTCCTTCAATTCCATTGCCCAAACGGCAGAACGGAAAGCGTGCATCAGCAGAGCAGCGGGCCGTGCTGTCCTTGTCACGAATAGCGTCCAGAATGTTGGCACGGACTAAAGAAAGCAGTGACCCAACGTGTTGGTTTCCTTCCTGTCTTCTCGGCTCCATTACGCGATCCACCTTTCCTTCTGCTTTTCTTCTTTCCGAGAGAGTGAACCAAACGAACAGTTCAAGAAATAGTCAATGGGCTCTGCGAATAAAAAGAAAGAAGAATGTATGTGTTACAGTCGAACCTGCCCTGGAGACCACCTGTCCATAAAGACCACCTGCCTATTAAGACCACCCAAAAGTATCCCCGACGGTCTTTACGACTCAAAAATCAACTGTCTAAAGAGACCACCTGTCTAAAGAGACCACTTTTGCTCAGTCCCTTGGGTGGTCTCTTTGGACAGGTTCGACTGTATTGATATCTTCTTTCACATTCACTAAACATGGATATATGTAACACACGTGTATCACTGAAAATCGTCTACCATTTCACTTCCGGTGTGGATCACGTGATGTCGTTGGAAATTATGAGAATACTGTTACATGGAGAAAACAAAGTCAACAGTAAACCTCACTATTCCAGTGTATATGCTCTTCCACATTTCCAACCATTTAAGCCATACCAGAAGGGGAAAAAAGGGAGTGTGGAAAATAACTCATCTGTTTCTTATTTCCTTATTTAGCCTAATGTTGAAGGTGGGGTGAAAAGTTGCAGTTACATCTTTCCTAATCAGTGTCTTGCAACTTCCGGAGCCGGCGACGTCAAGAGGTCATCATGTCAGACGCAGCATTACTCCCCTTTAATACCGGGTTGCTTCCCTTTACCTCTGCGGCCATTAAGGGAAGACGAAGGAAAAAAGAAGCCGAGGAAATCTGTGGCCAGTGTAGGCATGTAAGAGAAGACACGAGATAGGCTGCTGATGCTTCATTAAGCACCCAAAACACCCACATTGCATCGTCTTCCGTTTTGGGGAGGAAGAGGCAGGGACGAATTATGGGGGAGAGGGGGGGGGGGCAGAAGAGGGGTGTGTCGGAGGGA
>NC_090250.1:37898222-37908222 GCF_037325665.1 Littorina saxatilis
GAAAGAAAAGACATTTTGAAATACTGAAAAGTACAAGAAAAGAGTGAACAAAAAGAAATAATAATCAGAGGGAGGGATATGGAACAGCCAAAACTGAGACAAATACTTTTGTAATTTCTTTACAGTAAATACAAAATGTCCAGAGAATTAGCAATATATCTAACATTGACTGACTGTGTGACGATATCTTCTGCTATTGGTCTGTTTCGACAGTGATATCAAAATCTCGACCTCCGGTCTCGATTTTGATATCACTGTCTCAACAGACCATAGCAGAAGATATCATCACACAGTCCGTCAATATTGGGTAACAATGTCCTCAGTCAAAACTAAGACATCGGAAACAATCCCCTATTTTCTTTTAGGATTTGTGTAACTTGGGGATCGAGCCTTCTAATCAGATCATTCATGGTGGGCGTGCGAAAGACTACGGTAATCATAGGCCCTGAAGCACATTGACTCTCCTCACATTTTTGGCTTGCTTGATCAGAAGTGATCCCCGATTGACTTGCAATCTTTATGTGGGCAATGTTAAGAGTTACGTGTTGACGATGGCCTGAAGATGTGGAAGTAATCCGCTTTGTGCGAAAGGATGAGGAATTGACCTCACCACCAATCAAACTGGGCGTGCACCGCACCATTGCCCCAAACCACACTTTCGGTGAAAGAGTCTAGTTCGTCTATAAGGAAACAAGAACACGAACAATAACAAGACCTCCTGATCTCTGAGCAAATCAGGTCTGATAAAGGAGGGAGTCTTAAAGCAGAAGTAAATAATATATACAGACTTAATACAAAGCCAACATGAGGAAACAAGTTCTTAAAACAAAGTGGGGGTTTCAAATTGAGGGTATTAAAACAGAGGTTTCACTACACTGTCCTTTTGCGATGTTGTCATCGACTTAAGCATGTTCTTGGAAGCCATGTGTTTTTGGTTTGTTTTTTTGTCGGCCTATGAGATTAAAAGAAAACTTCCAGAGTAACTGGGGGAGGAAATACAGCAGAAATAGTATAGGTCTTGCGAACCTCCAATTGTTATGTCACTCCTGGGATAGATTGCTAAACATCACTCTTTCCAAATCCGAAGCCTTTTTTTGTAAGTTATTAAATCCTTTTTAAAGCCATATG
Source organism: Littorina saxatilis (assembly GCF_037325665.1). Lineage (NCBI taxonomy): Eukaryota > Metazoa > Mollusca > Gastropoda > Littorinimorpha > Littorinidae > Littorina > Littorina saxatilis. Next base: position 37,899,351 of record NC_090250.1, read on the forward strand.
TACTCGATGACTATACACGCTAATTGCTTTACCAACAGCTGGAGACAGACTAGATTAAGTTCCCTGCAAAATATTGTGGTCTAGGACCCCTTAAATGTTGAGATATTTGAATTTTCATTTTGATCTGGATCGTCCTATTTATAGATTTGGCAACACATGTAACGTTGACGCAAGGGAGAGAACACCGCGGCTTTCCGCGCATGGTGACGTATCGTCATTATATGGTCTTATGGTGCGTTTGACATCGATTGTGGGCAAACTACACTTTGTAAACACGGGAGTGCGTTAGTATGCCTTTAAGCTTTCTTAATTAGCTGATTTATTCAACTTTTTCCTTTTCTTGTTGTTCTTTTCTGTGGTTTATAGGCAATATTGTCTGAGAACAGATTGTCCTAATAACAGTAAAAATATCTTAATATATTTACTGGGCGAGCGACTCTGGGCGAGGCTGATGGCAGCTTCTGGTAAATGTTCTCTCGATATATATGTAAATGTTACCTGGATCCGTATAAGTAAGAAAAACTTTACACAATGATCAACTTCCATTGTGACCATCGTGTTTAATCCTCACCATGTGTTAAGACAGTTGTTAATGGCTTTAGTGCTATATTGCGAATGAAATTCTTGTTTTTCTTGTTCTCTCTCTCTCTCTCTCTCTCTCTCTCTCTCTCTCTCTCTGTCTCTCTCTCTCTCTCTCTCTCTCTCTCTCTCTCTCTCTCTCTCTCTCTCTCTCTCTCTTTCTCTCTCTCTCTCTCTTTCTCTCTCTCTCTTTATTTCTCTCTCTCCCTCTCTTTCTTTCTCTCTCTCGTTCTCTCTTTATCTCATTATTTCCTTCTGTCTTTTTATATTTAGTCAAGTTTTGACTAAATATTTTAACATTGAGGGGGAATCGAAACGAGGGTCGTGGTGTATGTGCGTGTGTCTGTCTGTCTGTGTGTGTGTGTAGAGCGATTCAGACTAAACTACTGGACCGATCTTTATTAAATTTGACATGAGAGTTCCTGGGTATGAAATCCCCGAATGCTTTTTTCATTTTTTTGATAAATGTCTTTGATGACGTCATATCCGGCTTTTCGTGAAAGTTGAGGCGGCACTGTCACGCCCTCATTTTTTAACCAAATTGGTTGAAATTTTGGTCAAGTAATCTTCGACGAAGCCCGGACTTCGGTATTGCATTTCAGCTTGGTGGCTTAAAAATTAATTAATGACTTTGGTCATTAAAAATCTGAAAATTGTAAAAAAAAATAAAAATTTATAAAACGATCCAAATTTACGTTTATCTTATTTTCCATCATTTTCTGATTCCAAAAACATATAAATATGTTATATTTGGATTAAAAACAAGCTCTGAAAATTAAATATATAAAAATTATTATCAAAATTAAATTGTCGAAATCAATTTAGAAACACTTTCATCTTATTCCTTGTCGGTTCCTGATTCCAAAAACATATAGATATGATATGTTTGGATTATAAACACGCTCAGAAAGTTAAAACAAAGAGAGGTACAGAAAAGCGTGCTATCCTTCAATCTTAGCGCAACTACTACCCCGCTCTTCTTGTCAATTTCACTGCCTTTGCCATGAGCGGTGGACTGACGATGCCACGAGTATACGGTTTTGCTGAAAAATGGCATTGCGTTCAATTCAGTTTCATTCTGTGAGTTCGACAGCTACTTGACTAAATATTGTATTTTCGCCTTACGCGACTTGTTTTTAATCAAGAGATCATTAAGATCCTTGCAAACGATGTGGAATGTGTAAAAAAAACCCAGACCCAGTGGATGTCACCCTGCAATGTTTTTGCGGATCGTTCGACTGTCCCTGCTAATTTGCTCAATGGCATCCTCTAAGGTTAACAGGGAAGGTTCAGAGGCAAAAGATGTGTCTAAATCTTTACGCTTCTGAAACTTTTAGCGCCAATGTTTCCATTACTTCTTGCCCTCTGCTTGCTAATTTCCTGATGGCAACCTCAGAACTTAAGAACAACGTTCCCGGGGCGTGAAGCGACAGTGTAATCTCTCTCTCTCTCTCTCTCTCTCTCTCTCTCTCTCTCTCTCTCTCTCTCTCTCTCTCTCTCTCTCTCTCTCTCTCTCTCTCTCTCTCTCTCTCTCTCTCTCTCTCTCTCTCTCTCTCTCTCTCTCTCTCTCTTTTCTCTGTCTCTCTCTGTCTCTCTGTCTCTCTGTCTCTCTCTCTCTCTCTAACTGTCTCTCTCTCTTTCTCTCTCTGTCTCTCTCTCTCTCTTTCTGTCTCTCTCTCACTCTTTCTCACTCTTTCTCTCTCTGTCTCTCTCTCTCTCTTTCTCTCTCTCTCTCTCGCCCTCCATCCCTCCCTCCCTCCCTCCCTCTCTCTCTCTCTCTCTCTCTCTCTCTCTCTCTCTCTCTCTCTCTCTCTCTCTCTCTCTCTCTCTCTCTGTCACTCTCTCTGTCTCTGTCTTTGTCACTCTCTCTGTCTCTTTCTTTGTCCCTGTCTCTCTCCATTTTTGTCACTCTATTATCTATGTCTCTGTCTCTCTGTCTCTGTCGCTCTCTCTGTGTCTATCTCTGTGTCTATCTCTTTTTCTCTCTCCCATCTCTCTCTCTTTCTCTCTCTCTCTCTCTCTCTCTCTCTCTCTCTCTCTCTCTCTCTCTCTCTCTCTCTCTCTCTCTCTCTTTCTCTCTCTCTCTGTCTTTGTCCCTGTCTCTCTCTATTTCTGTCACTCTATTATATATGTCTCTGTCGGTCTGTCTTTGTCGCTCTCTCTGTGTCTATCTCTCTGTCTATCTCTCTTTCTCTCTCTCCCATCTCTCTCTCTATCTCTCTCTCTCTCTATCTCTCTCTCTCACTCTCTTTCTCTCTCATCTCATCATTTCTCTCTCTTTCTTCTGTCTCTCTCTTTCTCTCTCTCTCTCTCCCTCTCTCTCTCTCTCTCTCTCTCTCTCTCCCCCCCCCCCCCCCCATCTAATTCTTTCTGATTCTCCTCCTCCTTCTCTCTCCATTTTATTTTTGAGCGGGCCATTGCAAACGCCTGGGTGGCTCAAGCTTTGATTCCAGCATTCATTCCGGTCCGCGGACAAATCCACTTTTTCCACCATCTGTCACGGAGTCATAATCAGGGTGATTTCCCAGGAAACCTGGGCTTGCGGCGAAGACGACTGTCGGTGTGAGATGATTACCTTGCAGGCAAGGCTTTTTGGGGATCGTCCTGCACATCTTGATTCGTCATTGCGGGGAAATTAGAGTTATGAAAACGTGTGAGCCGTGCCAGCAGCGCTGCAGTTCTGTGCGATGACAAATTAGACTTAAGTGCACACCACACGCTGTGTGCAGTGGCCTTGTTTCCTCGAAGGGTGAAAAGAGCAAGGGCATATTAATGTGAATTGAAAGTTATTGAATTGAAAGTTATTACCTTAACTTGCGATTCAAATGTAAGAATGTTTAAAACCTTGCTTTCCTGTTTTGTTGACTGTGGGAAGAAGCATGAGAAGACAAATTAAAAGTTAAGTCATGAATTGAAATTTATCCGACATACGTGAGAGAGACACTCATGAGATAATAATCGTTCAAATCACACTTGTGTATATCATGTAAATGAGGTCATGTCAAGCAAGTCTGTCAGGGACCTGTTTTTCCACTGCTTATGATGCCAAAGTCACCGAGACAAACGTCATAATAGAAAAAAAACATTGCGCTCGCTAATTACCCTCGATGAATTTTTAGAACTAACACGTCACGCCACACTTTCAGAGTGATGTTTCTTTACTTTGACGTAATAATGATAATAATAATAATAATAATAATAATAATAATAATAATAATAATAATAATAATAATTGTCAGTAAGTACTGGTGTCACATGACTGATGTGAACCAGTTGATTGGCTAATGGCGATGCGCTTAAATCTGTTAGCGCACTCTTGGAGTGCGCTAACTTTTCCACAGAGCGTATTCTTACGCCCTTTGCCAAAGCGAGACTGTACTCTCATCCTCAGAATTAATTAATGACATGTAGCTTATATTCTCCACAATACCAAATGACCATAAATTCCCTGCTTCTCAATTAAAGCAGAAGTGGGGTTTTTTTCTGACAGATTGCATGTGCCTATGCCACAGTGGCACTAATCTAAAAATAGAAGCCGCTGTTTCATCTCATTTTCGCCGACTTGCATAGATTCTTCTCATAATATGCCGTGTTAGTGGCACGTAGCTTATAATCCACATTACCAAATGATGAGTTAGTATACAATTCCCAGCGGCTAACAGAAAACACAAGTGTTATTCCGATAACGTACACAGCATTTGGAAGACTGATTCGATCGACTCTAGCAGACTACACTGAAATACGACTGCATCAGTTCAGTAAATGAATGGTTTCCGAATTATTATTTCAAGGCAAGAACAATCGTAATCGAAAACGTGTAGGGTTCAGAACGTTCTTACCATATAATTATAAGACTTATTACAAGCCTGCCTTATTCGTGCAGACTCAGTGACAGTGCAGACTGCAGTGGTTCGATTGTTCTAGCCTAGCAGTAGCAGACGACATAAACCCCGCTCAGCAAATTAACATGTTGGGCAAATGTGAACGAAAAATCGATGGGGATATAATACGTGTAGGGTTCAGAGCATTCTTACCGTTCATATTTAGTATCAGACTCCCCGATGAGTGAAGATACAACACGAGATATATGCCACATTTATTTTGAAAATGTGCGAACAGCCGAGTCCTTCGTGGGGTAGTCAATTCAAGGGGAGTCACTCCGCACAGTCAATCCATCGACGCTCGACTGAAGGTTTCGAATCGCAAATAATGAAGAGCAGAGTCCTTTCTCAGAGTTCAAATGAGGTCTCTCTGTAAGATCATCACTGTTCAGCTTTAACACTACACTGGAATTTACCAACAGAAATTAAAATGCGTGTGACGAAAGCACGACACACTTGAGACACCGGCCCACACAAAAGTAGATCTTACTGTACACGACCTGACCACACAGTTATGCCTATTCAAATGCGCGTAGCAAAGTGTGCGTTTGGAATCTTCTTTTTTCTATGGCGGTACTGACAATATCGTTATTGAAACAATCCCAGTGCACTAAGGGATTTATAGAGCAAATCTCGAAAATAATTATTGAACTCAGCGCTATGCGCTTCGTTCAATAATGAATTTTCTCGATTTGCTCTATAAATCCCTTAGTGCACTGGGATGTCTCAATAACTTAAATAATAATAATAATAATAATAATAATAATAATAATAATTGTCAGTAAGTACTGGTGTCACATGACTGATGTGAACCAGTTGATTGGCTAATGGCGATGCGCTTAAATCTGTTAGCGCACTCCAAGAGTGCGCTAACTTTTCCACAGAGCGTATTCTTACGCCCTTTGCCAAAGCGAGACTGTACTCTCATCCTCAGAATTAATTAATGACATGTAGCTTATATTCTCCACAATACCAAATGACCATAAATTCCCTGTTTCTCAATTAAAGCAGAAGTGGGGTTTTTATTCTGACAGATTGCATGTGCCTGTGCCACAGTGGCACTGATCTAAAAATAGAAGCCGCTGTGTTTCATCTCATTTTCGCTGACTTGCATAGATTCTTCTCATAATATGCCGTGTTAGTGGCATGTAACTTATCATCCACATTACCAAATGATGAGTTAGTATACAATTCCCAGCGGCTAACAGAAAACACAAGTGTTATTCTGATAACGTACACAGCATTTGGAAGACTGATTCGATCGACTCTAGCAGACTACACTGAAATACGACTGCATCAGTTCAGTAAATGAATGGTTTCCGAATTATTATTTCAAGGCAAGAACAATCGTAATCGAAAACGTGTAGGGTTCAGAACGTTCTTACCATATAATTCTGCCTTATTCGTGCAGACTCAGTGACAGTGCAGACTGCAGTGGTTCGATTGTTCTAGCCTAGCAGTAGCAGACGACATAAACCCCGCTCAGCAAATTAACATGTTGGGCAAATGTGAACGAAAAAACGATGGGGATATAATACGTGTAGGGTTCAGAGCATTCTTACCGTTCATATTTAGTATCAGACTCCCCGATGAGTGAAGATACAACACGAGATTATATATGCCACATTTATTTTGAAAATGTGCGAACTGTCGAGTCCTTCGTGGGGTAGTCAATTCAAGGGGAGTCACTCCGCACAGTCAATCCATCGACGCTCGACTGAAGGTTTCGAATCGCGAATAATGAAGAGCACAGTCCTTTCTCCGAGTTCAAATGAGGTCTCTCTGAAAGATCATCACTGTTCAGCTATAACGCTACACTGGAATTTACCAACAGAAATTAAAATGCGTGTGACGAAAGCACGACACACTTGAGACACCGGCCCACACAAAAGTAGATCTTACTGTACACGACCTGACCACACAGTTATGCCTATTCAAATGAGCGTAGCAAAGTGTGCGTTTGGAATCTTCTTTTTTCTATGGCGGTACTGACAATATCGTTATTGAAACAATCCCAGTGCACTAAGGGATTTATAGAGCAAATCTCGAAAATAATTATTGAACTCAGCGCTATGCGCTTCGTTCAATAATGAATTTTCTCGATTTGCTCTATAAATCCCTTAGTGCACTGGGATGTCTCAATAACTTAAATAATAATAATAATAATAATAATAAATAACTTTTCTATAGCGCGAGTCCCATCAATTGGCTCCAGGCGCTTTACAAATTCATTATAGAATAAACTAGCACGAGGCTAGATTGCACGAGGCTTTAGAAGAGATCGAGGTTCCAAAACAAGCGTCTTCAATTTAGCTGCCTCGGCTGCAGGACATTTTCAGTCAAATACACGAAAGAACAGTATGTTGGATAAACAGAATACTACATGGCTTGCTGTGTCGTACCAGATTTACACTCGTTGCTTTTTCAAATAGTGAACAGCTCGCTTTCGCTCGCAGTTCAGTATTTAAAAAAACAACTCGTGTAAATCTGGTACGACACAGCAAGCCATGTAGTATTCTCTACTTACCGCATATCTATTGAATTACGAAGGAAGTAAACACACATTCACGAACATCAAAATCATGTTCTTCTCACAAATCCACACACATCTTCATTGTTTTCTTTTCCCCGAGGTAACTGTCTGTATTCTTTTAAAGGGTCGAAGGGCGTCGCATGTTGTTTGATGAATGATCTAGTAGTAGCCCCTTAAACGTACTGGTCATCCAAAATTCAATCTTCAAGAGAAAACTCCAAAGAACCAGCTTTGAAGAGCTCACAAGACCAATCGCTTCCAGGTAAAAATGTCGACTAATAAACTGCAAAATGTGTGTGTGTGTGTGTGTGTGTGTGTGTGTGTGTGTGTGTGTACGTGTGCGTGTGTGTCTTTTTGTGGGTATGTGCGTGCATTCGTGCATGCGGGCCAGTGCGCGCGCGCGCGTGCGTGTGTGTGTGTGTGTGTGTGTGTGTGTGTGTGTGTTTACGTGAGTTCGTGTGTGAGTTCGTGCGTACGAACGTGTTACGTGCGTGAGTGTGTGGGTGTGTCTGTGTGTGAGCTTGCATGTGGTGTGTGTGTGGAGGAGTGGAGTTGTTAAAAAGTGCAGGTGCTTCATTGTCAGCTCGCTGTCGACACGGCTTTTAGCTGATTAGTTGCTGGACAAGCAGCATGCAGACTCCGCGGCATATCTGCTCGATGAAATAAAAATCGATCCGACCACTATAAACTGACCTCACACCACCCCTACACCCCACCCCAGCCCACCAAACCCTTACATCCGTCACTTCTTTATAGGAACCCCCCTTAAAAGAACTCAAAAATTCTAAGAGAATCAGGTCTTAAAACGGAGGGAGTCTTACATTGGGGTCTTAAATTTTTTTTTTTAAATCCCTGCGCTTAGAACTGTACCCACGGAATACGCGCGATATAAGCCTCATATTGATTGATTGATTGATTGATTGATTGATTGATTGATTGATTGATTGATTGATTGATTAAAAGGGGGGTTCCACTGTATTCTGTTATCCCGCCCTCACCCCTGCTGCCTTCCATTATCCGTTTCCTCCCCCGCCCTTCAAACTTGCTTCAAATGGAGAAGAAAGATAGAAGGGAGAAAGGGTAAAGATATAGAAAAGAACGCAGTAAAGGCAAAACTAAGCACAGCGAAGCAAGCGTGAAAGCGATATATATATATATTAGAGACATTAGAACAAGGGGATGTAAAATAATTTAGCGCGTAGACTAGGAAACAGTAGACTAGTTTGTATTCGTAAAGGGACAAAGAAGGATATTTTTTTCAGTTTGCATCGTAATTTTTACCCAATCATTTTCGTTCAATTAAATGAAAACATATCGCAGATTTAGTTCTTGTTTGTATTGTGTTTTGTGTCATTAAATGTTTCAACCAAAACATTAAATGTGACCCTCCACCACGAAATGAGTCGCATGTCACCTCGCGCGGTTCTGCGCTAGGCTTAATATAAGTCCGGGGAGTGTATGGTAACAGTGTGAGGGTCACCTTAGTCACAGGCTTATAACTCAAACAGTTTTCGCTCTTTTCTAAAACGGTTTTCACCACTGGATAGAGCATAAAAAACTCTTAAGGAAAATGTAAAAATATGAAAATCATGCAAAGGTGACATGCGACTCATTTCGTGGTGGAGGGTCACAAATTAGAATACAAATACAGTAGGGGTTTTCTATTCACGGAAACATTTCTTAATAATTTTCACACTCGATATCACAGGAAAAAACCCACTTCGGACAGCTCTGAAGTTTCTTGCTGCACGTGTTTCTTTACATTCATCAGATTTTGTTTAAAAGCCCTCTCAACCACAGTGGGTTAAAGCAGGACAGTACGTCACAAACATCAAAGTAGATTCGGAGTCTACATACAGCGTTAAGGGAGAATCAAGAA